>NC_134086.1:131270308-131579617 GCF_000715075.1 Nicotiana tabacum
ACGAATCTTGAATTAAACTTGACAAAGGAAATTCTTGGTTGCATATAGAATCAAATAGAACAAGTTTTGAATCTCGGGCATCGGGTGAAGAATTCGCAATTAAGATAGACATATACTTAATTGCCTTGTTTGGTTGAAAAATAGGAGTTGTAAACGTATTTTTGTTAATATTAATATCATAGACATATAGGTATTAGTTTAACTTGAATAGATGCATAAGAACTCGAAAGATTCTTATGAATATTATTAACCATATAATCAATAACCCGGATAATTCAATAAATCCACTTTAAGCTAAAATAGTAGCATAATTTCTAGCAAGTCCATGACCCGGGAATATCTTTACCCAAATTGTTATCAAAATATTGTGTAATTGGTGTAGTAATTTTGTATTGAATTATTGTTTAATTACTAAGTAAATTGTAAATTGGTTCTTTATATATTTTGTGATAATTTAGCTTGAATTGATAATTGTTTGAGTCTACATCAGTCGATAAGTTGATCACAATTCTTCGTGGGAATGATACTTTACTTACTACTATATTACTTGTCGATCGCGTACACTTGCATGAGTGTTTTGGTCGCAACAAGTTTTTGGCGCCGTTGCCGGGGAATTGAAATTAACTACTTGACTATTTTAAGATTTTATTAGCTGTTAATAAAAACCTAAATTTTCCATCTACTTTGTTTGTGTTGCGCAGGCTCTTCTCTTGAATGCGGAGGAGTAGAAGCACAAACAACCTCTTCCCTTTTGATCCTGAAATTGAACGAACAATTCATAGAACAAGGAAGGAGTGGGAAGCTAGAAATAGAACAGAAAGAGAGTTGGACATTCAAGTTCAACCACAGCCAACAGTGATGGCAGGTAATCAAGAACGTGCGGTGATAGAAGCAGCAAGGCCAAACCTTGCTAATATGACTCAAGCCATTGTGAAGCCTGAAATCACCGGTCACTTTGAGCTTAAACAGTACATGGTGCAGCTGATACAGTCCACTGGGCAATATGTTGGTCTATCTCATAAAGACCCACAAAGGCACATTCAATTTTTTTTGGAAATAACGGATACTTGCAATTATCCAAATGTTTCCAAGGATTATGTCAGACTGACCTTATTTCCCTTTTCATTATTGGGGGATGCTAGAGAATGGTTGCAAAAAGAGCCAGCTAATTCAATCCACAATTGGGATGATTTAGCAAAGAAATTCCTAATCAAGTTTTTCCCCACCAAAAAGACAAAGTTTTTGCAGAGTCAGATTCTTGGGTTTCAACAACGGGATGGTGAAACTCTTCGCCAAGCTTGGGAAAGATACAAGAAACTACTTCGGGATTGACCTCATCATTGTCAAACTGATGAAGTATTGGGCCATACTTTTGTTGATGGATTAGACGAAACTTCCAAAATGAATCTTGATTCAACTTGTGGAGGTAGTTGCATGGCAAAACCATACAGTGAAATACAACTTATGCTGAATAACTTTACTGCTAATGATCATAATTGGCAAGGTGAAGGAGAACCAAGGAGAGCAATGAAACGGAAAGCAGGGTTACTTGAACTGGATGACATTTCCGCCATGAGAGTAGATTTAGCAAAATTGGCAAATCAAATGACCAGAATGACAATGGGACCATCACAACCAATGCAGCAGGTTCAACAAATGTCAGTTTGTTGTGAAATGTGTGGTGACAATCATACGAGTGACATATGCCCCGTGAATCCTGAATCTATTTACTATGTTGGGCAACAAAACAGAGGTCCGATGAATCAACAAGCCCAATATGGGAACACTTACAACCCAAATTGGAGGAATCATCATAATTTCTCTTGGGGTGGGAATCAACCCAATCAAAATCAATTTAGACCCCAAGGAAATTTTAATCAACCTCAAAGGCCGCCACAACAAGCAGAAGAAAGTACAAATGATTTGTTGAAGAAATTGTTGCAAGACAACCAACAACTCAGAACGGACTTTAGAAATCTTGAAAGACAATTGGGACAACTAGCTGCAAATCAAAATACTAGGCCTGCAGGTGCTCTTCCAAGTGATACAGAGAAAAATACGCAAGTTTGTGCAATTACACTTAGAACTGGAAGGGAATTAGAAGAAGTTCCAAAGAAGGGAAAAGACAAGCCTGTACCTGAGGGTGAATTGATTCCCAAAGCAACACAGGAAGTAAGGAAAGATGATACAATTTCAGCACATGTGAATGTTCCAAGGCCACCACCACCTTTTCCACAAAGATTGCATAAAAAGAATGATGATCGCATGTTCAACAAATTTCTCTCTATGTTGAGTCAGATTCAATTGAATATTCCGTTGGTAGATGCGATTCGTGATATTCCAAAATATGCCAAATACATAAAAGACATTGTGGCTAACAAGAGGAGACTGACTGAATTTGAAACAGTTGCACTTACTGAAGAGTGCACTTCAAGGGTCCAAAATAAGCTTCCTCAAAAGCTTAAGGACCTTGACAGCTTTACTATCCCTGTGAGAATAGGCAATGTTGATGTAGGCCATGCACTTTGTGATTTGGGGGCAAGCATAAATTTGATGTCATTGTCTTTGTACAAATAATTAGGTTTGGGAGCTCCAAAACCCACCACGGTGATGTTGCAACTAGCAGACAGGTCCATAGCTTACCCGGAAGGGGTGATAAAAGATGTGCTACTGAAAATTGAGAAATTTATTTTCCCGGCTAATTTCATTATCTTGGATTTTCAGACCGATGAAAAAGTTCCTATTATATTGGGAAGACCTCTCTTGGCTACAGGTGATGTTATAATTAAAGTAAGAGAAAGAAAAATGATCATGAGAGTTGACAACGAGGAAGTTGTTTTTAATGTATATAAAGCAATTCAACTTCCTCGGCAGTATGAAGAATTGTCTATGATATCTATCATGGAGATTGATGAACAACTTATTACCTCAAGTGTATATTTGCAGGATTCTTTAGAAAAAACAATTGTGTTGTTTGAAAGTTTGGAGATTAGTGATGAGGTTGAGGAGATGAAACATACTTTGAATGCAACATGTGAATATATAAAAGGTTTTAATCCCTTTGAACCTTTAAACATGCCAGATGGTCCTCCTCTGAAGCCCTCAGTTGAAGAAGCTCCCAAATTGGAATTAAAGCCTTTACCTTTTCACCTTCATTATGCTTATTTGGGTAGTTCTGAAACATTACCTGTTATTATTTCTGCTGACTTGTCTGAATTGCAGGAGGAGAAATTGTTAAGAGTACTACGTGAGCATAAAAGAGCAATTTGGTGGACAATGTCTGACATGAGAGGTATTAGTCCAGCTTTTTGCATACATAAAATTCTCATGGAGGAAAGGCACAAGCCAAGCATAGAACAACAACGCCGCCTAAATCCGAACATGAAAGAGGTGGTAAGAAAAGAAGTGATTAAATGGATTGATGCAGGTATTGTATTTCCAATATCTGATAGCAAATGGGTACGTCCAGTCCAATGTGTTCCAAAGAAAGGAGGAATGGCCGTAGTGACAAATGAAAATAATGATTTGATTCCCATTAGAACTGTTACTGGGTGGAGGATTTGCATAGATTATAGAAATGAATAATGCCACCCGAAAAGACCATTTCCCCCTTCTCTTTATTGACCAAATGCTTGATAGATTAGCCGGGCAGGAATACTACTATTTTTTGGATGGCTACTCGGGATATAATCAAATTGTTATAGTCCCAGAAGACCAAGAGAAGACCACATTTACATGTCTTTGTGGGACATATGCATTTAAAAGAATGTCATTTGGTCTTTGCAATGCACCTGCGACTTTTCAAAGGTGTATGATGGCTATTTTCACTGATGTAGACACTGTATTTTTGACCCTCCCCGAGGATTTTCACATTTTTTAGCATAAATATGTAATTTAGGTCTAATATACCTATTTTGACTATTTTTGCTTTATTTCGTTACGAAAAGAAAAAAATTACAAAAATATATACATAAACTTTTAGTTTATGTATTTCTCATAAAATTGAAAAATACAAAAAATAATATATATATATATATATATATATATATATATATATATATATATATATATATATATATATATATATATATATATATATATATATATAGAAAATTGAAAAATACAAAAAAAGAGTACCTTATTTTGTACTTTACATAAATTCGAAAATTACAAAAAAAAAATATATATAATTCTATTAATGTTTTGTAGTCATTTTAATTTTGGAAAAATACAAAAATATTACTTTATATTTTGTCTTTATTAAAAAACGAAAATTACAAAAAATAGTTTTATAGCTATTTTAAATCTTGAAAAATATTTAAAAAAGATATAGTTTTGTTTAAATATTAGTCCTATTTTTGGTAGTTATTTTGCTTGCATAGGACTAGTTAAGCGACGTCGTGTCCTTAGTCGGGTCCGAGGAAAAGAATAATATTCGGGTTCAAACTTACCCGCTTTTAGGCCTAATTTTCGGACCTAGCCCATAATAATCCGAGTCCGTCACACATGGGGAACACGGACGGAATCCTATACACAGGGAACCCCACCACGCGTGGGGAACACAAGCCTCGAACCCCACCACGCGTGGGGCTCATTTTCCTGGGCAAAACCATACAAATACACGGACAAAAGAACGGACAAGAGAGGATTTTGAAATTTTGGGGGGAACGAACAGGACTTGGAAATTTTTTGAACAAACGACTGTTCATCACCAAAAAACCAACGGAGGACTTTGAAAATTTTTTGCACGGGTACTGTAGACCTTCTTCTTCCTAAAGAAGAAGAAGCAAAAAACCCTACTGAAAGAGAAAACCCTCACCTGCGTCTGACTCCCTCGACACCGTCCAAACTCCACCCCGTCTCCTCCCAACTCCGTCACCATCTTGTCCGAAAACCCTCACGTCCCAAAACCACCAACTCCACCAGTCCGTCACCTTCCCATCGCCTTCCTCCTCCGTGAATCCGCCATTGTCGCCGCTACTAGCTCCCTCTCCGCCTCACGACCACCACCAAACACCCACCTCCTTCACGCCCGTCGACCAACAAACCTAACCAAACCCGACCCCAAAACCACCAGGCAAACCACCGCCAGTCCCGTCGTCACTGCCCCCAGCCCCCACTTCCTCTCCGTCACAACACAACCACCAAGCAAATCCAAACCAGTCGCACCCCCCATCGCAACCAGCTCCCACCATCGTCGTTCACCATCCTCACGCCCCCAGCAACCCTAACCCCACTCCTTCACGTCCAAACTCCACCACCCAAACACCATTACCAAACAGACCACTCCATTTCCAGCAACCACCCGTCAGCAGCCCCCTCGCACGCCTGAACCGCCAGCAAACAACCACTCGTCGACCCACCACCACTGTTTCATCCATTCTGTCCAAACACCACAACCAACCTGCTACGTCGAAAAAATCCAAAAGGCAGCCAACATCTCGTGCGTTGACAGTATTGGGTCGAGCTTTCAGTCTCCATTGAGGTCGTCTTTGGTTCGTCGAGGTCCGGTACGTCGAGGTTGTTGTACGAGGTTTCGTCGCAGGTCCAACGCATCGGACGTTAATCTCAAGTAGGTTATCTCTGCCCGTGTCCTTCATGTTTGTTGTTTAGTAATATGTATAGGTGTTCGTTGAAATACAATCCTAGTTCATGCGGATAGTACGCGAAATTGCGCGAGTCATATATACATGATGATTGCGAATTGCTATTTTGGATAATTAACTCCGTATGGTATTGAAATTTGGCCGTGAATGTCTTTTCCGTTGTTTCGTTATTTTAAGTAGCTATTTGACATTTTGTTTCTTCATGTTTAAATTGTTGTTATCCAAATATTTGTCATAATAGAGGTTTGCACGTATTCTGAAAGGTGTTAATTATTTAGTTTGTCTTAATAGTTGTTTATACATGTGGTAGTAATGTTGAAATTATAGTAGCAATTTTAATTCCGCGGAAAAATACCCGCTCCATCAAATAAGTTCAATTTATAACCCATGATCTCGCGAAGTAGCAAAAAACGTAGTTACTTTAGCCTTGTCCTTTTTATAAAAGAAAAAAAAAGAAAAAATAAATAATTAATAAAATGAGATGAGCCTCGAAAAATGTAGAAGCTGCGGGGCCCTCTAAATGTATATATATTAAAATAATTAGAATTCGGGACGGGCCGTTTAGCAAATTTCACGGCCCCACCCAAAATAATAATGCGCTAGTTACTTTAGGCGTGCCTTTAATAATGTTATCTCCCTAAACTCGGGTGCACATTTATGTGACCCAAATCCAAATCTCAATGAAATCGAAATGTGTCTCTAATCACGGGTACATTGACTATGACGTGGTCTGAGATGCATTTCCATGACGTTGCAAATTCATTTTTAAATAATAAATGGGACGAGCCTCGGCAAACAAAAAATACAAATTGCGGGGCCCTCAGTAAATACTTGTTTTAAATTTACTTAGAATCCGGGACATGCCGCTTAGCAAATTTTACGGCCTTCCCCAAAATAACAATACGTTAGTCGCTTTAGGCGCGTCTTAATAATTTATTCTCCTTAATTCGGGTGCACATTTATGTGACCCAAATCCAAATCTCAACCGAGTCGAGATATGTCAATAACCACGGGTGCATTGATGTAACGTGGTTCGAGATATGTTTTCACGACGTTGCAAGTCCTATAAAATAACAGTGAATGATAAAAGCGGTTAAAAGATAAAATTGGCACATAAGTTCACATTTGTATAAAATCAGATAATCAAGCCGAATATAACAGTTGAGCGACCGTGCTAGAACCACGGAACTCGGGAATGCCTAACACCTTCTCCCGTGTTAACAGAATTCCTTATCCGGATTTCTAGTACGCAGACTGTAATATGGAGTCATTCTTTTCCTCGATTCAGGATTAAAATTGGTGACCTGGTACACCCTAAATCTCCCAAGTGGCGACTCTGAAAAAATTAAACCAATCCCGTTTCGATTGTCCTTTAATTGGAAAAAACTCCCCTGCCCCTCTCAAAGGTCTATGATGGCTATTTTCACTGATATGGTTGAAATATTTGTGGAAGTATTTATGGATGATTTTTCTGTATTTGGATGTTCTTTTGATGAATGTTTAATGAATCTTGATAAGGTCCTTGCTAGGTGTGAAGAAACAAATTTGGTACTAAATTGGGGAAAATGTCATTTCACGGTACGAGAAGGCATAGTCTTAGGGCATAAAGTGTCCAAGAATGGATTGCAGGTGGATAAAGCAAATGTGGAAGTAATTGAAAAATTACCTCCACCAACATCAGTTAGAGGCATTCGCAGTTTCTTAGGCCATGCGGGTTTTTACCGTCGTTTCATCAAGGATTTTTCAAAAATCTCATCTCCTTTGTGCAGGCTTCTTGAGAAAGATACATCTTTCAAGTTTGATGATGCTTGTCTGAAAGCATTTGATGAGCTGAAACGAAGATTAGTTACTGCACCGATTATCATTTCTCCAGATTGGAAACTTCCATTTGAATTGATGTGTGATGCAAGTGATATAGCCATTGGAGCTGTTTTGGGGCAGCGGAAAGAGAAAATATTTTGTTCCATTCACTATGCGAGTAGAACTCTTAATCCATCTCAAATGAATTACACTGTTACTGAAAAAGAGTTGCTCGCAGTAGTATGGGCATTTGATAAGTTTAGATCCTATCTAGTGGGGACAAAAGTCATAGTTTACACAGATCACTCAGCTATAAGGTATTTATTTGCAAAGAAAGATGCCAAGCCAAAGTTAATTCGATGGGTTCTTCTTTTGCAGGAATTTGATTTGGAGATTCGAGATCGAAAGGGAACAGAGAATCAGGTTGCAGATCATTTATCCAGGCTGGAAAATAGAGGCCATGTCACTGAAGGAGAACCAATCAAAGAAACATTCCCTGACGAACATTTGCTAGCCATCACTTCGGATGAAACCCCGTGGTATGCTGATTATGTGAATTTCATTGCAAGTGAGGTGACTCCACCAGAATTCACAGCTGACCATAGAAGAAGGTTCTTACATTATGTGAGATTCTACATGTGGGACGAGCCTTTTTCTATACAAGCAATGCGCAGATCAATTGGTAAGAAAGTGTGTTCCTGAGGAGGAGATGAATGCAATATTGCATGACTGTCATTCTTCTCTTTATGGAGGTCATCATGGTGGAGACAGAACTGCACAAAAAGTTTTGCAATCAGGTTTTTACTAGCCAAAATTATTTAAAGATGCACATGTTTTTGTTAAAAATTGTGACAGGTGCCAAAGAACCGGAATGATCACGAAGAAGCACGAGATGCCTTTACAAAATATTTTGGCAGTAGAGCTCTTTGATGTCTGGGGAATAGATTTCATGGGACCATTTCCGTATTCTAATGGGCACAGATATATTTTGATTGCAGTGGATTATGTGTCTAAGTAGGTTGAGGCCATTGCTCTTCCTACTAATGATGCGAAGGTAGTGGTAAGTTTTGTGAAGAAGCACATTTTCACACGCTTTGGAACTCCAAGGGTGTTGATAAGTGATGGAGGAACACACTTTTGCAACAAATTGTTGAAAAATGTTCTAGCAAAATATGGTGTAAGACACAAGGTTGCTACTGCATATCACCCTCAAACGAGTGGTCAAGTTGAAGTGTCAAACAGGGAGGTAAAACAGATTTTGGAGAAAACTGTGAGCGCAAATAGGAAAGACTGGTCCGGTAAGTTAGAAGATGCATTGTGGGCTTACCGAACTGCATACAAGACTCTAATAGGTACTTCTCCATACAGGTTGGTTTATGGAAAAGCATGTCATTTGCCTGTTGAGATAGAACATAAAGCTTATTCGGCAATCAAAAAGCTATATGAATATGGACTTAGCTGGAGAAAAAAGACTGCTACAACTCAATGAACTTGATGAGTTTCGGATGCATGCTTATGAAAATGCCAAGTTATATAAAAAAAAGACCAAGAAGTGGCACGATAAACACATCCAACATCGTGAGTTTGAGTCGGGTCAAGAAGTTCTCTTGTTCAACTCAAGGCTAAAGCTTTTTCCTGGAAAGCTTAAGTCCCGTTGGGCAGGCCCTTTTGTTGTAGTAAGTGTAACTCCTCATGGAACAGTTGAATTGCAAAACATTAATTCAATAGGCACGTTCTTGGTAAATGGAAAACGAATTAAACACTATTGGAGTGGTGACATTCAACGTCACAAAACCTCAGTAGATTTAATTGATGTATAATGCAATATGGCGTCGTGCCGCGACATTAAATCAGGCGTTGTGTGGGAGGCAACCCACAAATGTATTGTAAATATAGTTTGTAAATGAGAATTTATAACTTGGCCTTCTTGAGAGGCTATATGTTAAAAAAAACAGGAGAAACGTTCAGTGATTAGCGCGGGAGCGCATGACTAGCGCATAGCCCGCGCTAATCGGGTTTCCGTCTGCCTCGGGGAAAAAATGACTAGCGCGGGAGCGCATAACCAGCGCACGACCCGCGCTAGTCACAGGTAACTTCGTTTTAAAATTCTTTTTTACTTCTTTAACTTAATAATACCCCCCCCACACACACACACAACCTAAAATCCCTAATCTTTTTCTTCTTCTTCTTCTTCTTCATCAACACCCCATCTCTTCTTCATCATCAAATCTCCCCACCTCTTCATTCACCCCATACTCCATCTCTTCTAAGGTATGTCTTCTTCATCTTATGCTTATTAGTTAATTTTTTTTTTCAGATTAATTTCATTTTTATGGTGAACATAGTTTTAATTTTCTATTTTTTTGTTTGATTTTCAATTTCTTTGCATATATTTAGTATAATGTCTTCAATTTTTTCCTTGTTTAGTTTTATTATGTAACATTATTATGTGGTTGTCAAGATTGTATATTTTTAGGATAGTTTCTTAAATTTTTTCTTATTTAACATTAGAATGTAGCATTTATAGAAGATTTAAACATATGTTTGACGTTTGGTTGGGTTGAGGAAGTGAAAAATTAGGAGTATGGTGGTGTAAAGTAGTAATTGGGTTGGTTGATGGTGAATACATTGTGACATAGGGTTGGAAAAAGTTTGAAACTCAACATGCTCACAATGTATTTGAAAAAATGCCTCTTTGGAGGACGTGATGTGACCAACTATGTGGTGAAGTCTAAGTAGCCCGGTTTGGTTACCCAAATGAATAGGGCTAACTCTAAACTACTTGCAGGTACCATGGCCCCTCGTAAACGCCCAGCTACAGCAAATGTTGGTGGACGGCCCAGAAAATAAGTTGATACTAGGCCATTCAACAGTCAAAAGTTTGTGTCAGCCAAGGCACAAGACAGATTTAACAAAAAGGAGGAGAAAACAATAGTGCCTGAACAAGCAATGGATGCAAATGCTTTGGCTATTAATTGTCCCAACATAGCAAACGAGTTGAGGAGGCGTGGGCTTGACATATTCTTCGAGGAGCCAATCGTGCCAAATGTAATGCTAGTGAGGGAATATTATGCCAACCTTCCAGAACATGATAACTACAATGTTACAGTCCGAAAGCGACAAGTCAATGCATCTATAGAAACAATTCGGGATGTGTACAGGCTACCCCCAGTGGAGGAAGATTACATGGATATGTTCCAGGCATATAACAGCAAGCTAATACCATAGTCCACGTTCACCGACATAATTTGTCGCCCGGATGCAGATATCCAATGGTATAAATATGGGAACAAGTTCCACGCTAATGCCCTGAAGTTCGAGGCCAAATGTTGGTTGTACTTCATCAACAACCGTCTCTTGCCTTCCAAGAATTTGTCTGAAGTAAACATCCCTCGAGCTTGCTTAATATGGTGTTTCATGAATAGGGGATGGTTTGATGTGCCATTGTTGATACATAAAGAAATGTTCCAGAGGGTTAGAATTCAACGCTACGGGTTGTATTACCCATCTCTTGTCACCCTACTATGCCTTCGAGCCAATGTACCAAACAATCTTGTTGCAGATGGACGACTAGCTAAAGTCAATCCTTTCACGGCTAAAATGGTCACCACAAGTAAGAAAGTTGTACATCCAGCTGAATTGGTTGCTCCTGATTCTGATGACAGTGACGATGAGGAAGGAGAGGACCAACAAGAAGGAGCTGACGATGTGGAGATGGGAGAAGATGCACCATCTGCACAACCACAAGCTTTTGATGCAGCAGGACCGTCTAGGGCTAGTCGGGGACAAAGGATAGACCGCATGGAGCAGGAAATCATTGAAATTAAAACATCAGTGACAGTTCTGGGGAGACGTGTTGATGAAATGCAAGTTCAGCAGAAAAAAATAGAAAGTCGACTCTTGGGTTGGCTTCGTGCAATTGGTCGGGCATGAAATGTGGATACCGGTTCTGTCTCCGACCAGGAGTGACTCCTCGGGGAAGTATCTTTGCTTAATCTCTTGTTTATAATGAAAGACATGGGGACATGTCTCGCTTTAAGTGTGGGATGGAGGATTCACTTAAACATATGTTTAACTGTTCTTAAATATTTTGGATGATAGTAATTATTATGGATTTTTAGGTTGTTTCAATTGTTTTGGATTGTTGGAATGTTTTGGTGGTGTGGTACAATATATAATGTTTTGGGATTGCGTGACTATTTCACTTTTGTTTTTAAATGTTTTGGTGATTTAGTATTGTTGGAGTAATTGTTGTCTGTTCTTAAACATTTTTTTTAGTAGTTATATTGGCGCGACCCGATGACGGATTCTTTTAGATAGGAGTTCTTGAGGGACTGAGCTTATAGAAAATAACAAAAAGATTTTGTTTTTATTTTTTATTTTTAGATAGTATAACAAATCCCTTTGGTTTTTCTTTAAGCTACGGTTCTTTTCCAAGGGTTTATTTTGAACCGGGCATATGTAGTTTTTAATTTTTGTTTTTATTTTTTTAATTGTATATTAAATAAAGGGATGCAAGCTATAGAAGAGAACTCATAGCGTTAACACACATGAACACAATAGACCCTAGAGTGTAACGCTTAGTCCTAATTGTTGAATCTTACTGAAAGTGCCTTAATTTGTATGTTTGTACTGAATTGAATGCTCGTAATGGAGTGTCTTGATGAGCTGATCTGGAATGAGTCATATGCCATGTGTGGTGAGTATTTGTGTAGTCCATGTATTGTACTTGTGTCTAGAACTTGCTCAGTATGTGAGTTGAAGCGAAATTTGAGGTGATGCTCGGTTTGAAAAAATGATGTTAGGCTTTCTTTGACCTTTTTGAGCTTAATTGCTTAGTAAAAATAAAATTTGTCCCTAGTTAACCCTTTTGAGCCTTCAGACTTTTTGTTTGACACTCGCATTACAAGCTTATACCCTTTTGTTCTTAATTGACATTGTTTTGATCCTTTTACCTCTTAAAGCACTTTAATTGTGAGAAGAACGCTAAAAGAAGTAAGAAGGAAATAAGTGTGGGGTGACTTTTGAGTGGAACCAATAAAAGGATGAAAGGGGCACTTATGTTGTAAACAAATACACCACTAGCAGAAATTGAGTGACAAGAAAAAAAAAGAGATGATTACATTGTGTTTTGCTCTAGCTAGTGGGAATGAATTAATAGAGTGCTTAAAGAAGAAGGGCGTATTTGTGGGATGATATTGTGTATGAATGAAAAGTGGGTTGAAGAATTTACGCTGAAAATTGCTCGTGTGATGTGTTAAAGTGCTTAGGGGTTGAGTCACTATTCCTAAATGCATCCTACCTATCCCTTAGCCCACATTACAACCATGAAAAAGTCCTAATTGATTTTGAGTCGAGCTAGCCTAAATTAGTAGAGATTTATATTACGGGCAAGCTTATGGTACCCATTGCATGCATGTGACTTCTATTGTGAGAGTGAGTGATTTCCTTGATATATGTGAATATATGAATTGAATGTGGTGGATTGAACTCAGTTTTTGTTGATGTAATTGTGAGGGCATATGAATCTGACGGAAAAGCAAGTCTTGATTTCTGTGTAGAGTACTTTGAGGAAGTATAAATATTGCATGACACTTGAGAGTTGACTTTGAGGCTAGGATTGTTCACTGTTAGGCGTAATATATGTACAATGTTCTAGGTGTAATGCATGAGGGGAAATGGTTGAGTGAAGAATTCTCTAAAAAGAATATAGTGGATTGCTCGAGTACTAGCAATAAGCTAAATGTGGGGTGTTGATAATAGGCTAAATTGTTTAATATAGCCTATCTTTTAGCTCAAATTAAGTATGGTTTACTATTGTAAATGTTCAAATAATGCAAAAATTGGCTCTAATCATGACTTTAATGTCTCACAGGAGTTCAATAAACAAATGAGGATTTATGATGGTAATCAAGTGAAAAATGGAGTCAAATGATGAATTGAGAGCAACATCTTAACAAGAGAAAAATGCCACTAGCGCGGGTCATGCGCTCCCGCGCTAGTTCAGTGATTTGGACAGAAAGAAACCCCACTAGCGCGGGTCATGCGCTGGTCATGCGCTTCCGCGCTAGTACAGTCCGGGAAATCAATTATTTGGGGGCAAAATGGGAAATCTGGGAGGATCCACTCAACTTACATAAAGAAAAGCTCCATTATTGTGAAGAGGAGATCAGATTTTGAGAGAGAGAAAAAAAACCATAGAAGAAGGAGGAGCTTCATCTTGGAGCTAGGAAAGGAGAAGAAGAACAACATCTTGGAGCAAGGATTCAAAGAGTTCTTCTAAACTTTCTTCTATTTGTTTGTTTATATTATGTTTAAGACTTTTATTGTTGATTTTTGTATGAGTAGCTAAAAACTCTAGTATTCTTGGGTCATGGATGTTAGATAATTATGTTATTTGAAGCTTAGATTGATGATCTTGAATTTATCATTATGGATTATTTATTTGATTCTGCTTCTAATTATTTTACTACGTAGCTAACAATGAAATATTATTTACGAATCTTGAATTAAACTTGACAAAGGAAATTCTTGGTTGCATATAGAATCAAATAGAACAAGTTTTGATTCTCGGACATCGGGTGAAGAATTCGCAATTAAGATAGACATATACTTAATTGCCTTGTTTGGTTGAAAAATAGGAGTTGTAAACGCATTTTTGTTAATATTAATACCATAGACATATAGGTATTAGTTTAACTTGAATAGATGCATATGAACTCGAAAGATTCTTATGAATATTATTAACGCTATAATCAATAACCCGGATAATTCAATAAATCCACTTTAAGCTAAAATAGTAGCATAATTTCTAGCAAGTCCATGACCCGGGAATATCTTTACCCAAATTGTTATCAAAATATTGTGTAATTGGTGTAGTAATTTTGTATTGAATTATTGTTTAATTACTAAGTAAATTGTAAATTGGTTCTTTATATATTTTGTGATAATTTAGCTTGAATTGATAATTGTTTGAGTCTACATCAGTCGATAAGTTGATCACAATTCCTCGTGGGAACGATACTTTACTTACTACTATATTACTTGTCGATCGCGTACACTTGCGTGAGTGTTTTGGTCGCAACAAGTTTTTGGCGCCGTTGCCGGGGAATTGAAATTAGCTATATTAAATAGAATATTCTAGTGAATATTCTTTGCACTTGTACTATTTGGGTTTGTTAGAGACATGTCTTGTATAAATAGAAAAAGAGATAATGGAATAAGACATGTAAGATTCACATGATAAGAATACTTTTCAGAAGAAGATTATCTCCCTAGCAAAGATACAAAATTTACCTTTTTATCAATATTCTTGCTCACATTATTCCATACTTTTCCACCATATACGAGAATAGTTCGAACATTCTAGGATTTGTCTATCACTCATTATTGTCAGGAGGAACAATCATCTACCTCATTCATTATTGGGTGAATCATTCCCCCTATTTATTTAAATATCATTTATTGTTATTTATTGCTAATTACTCATCCATTATTGTTTACATCTTTTGGAATAACAAACGTGTATTATTTTCAATCTCCTACTGACTCTGTCTTACATTATCCGTATTTTTAAGATTTATATATAGAGATATTATTGTTAACTAAGTTTAACCTTCATTACATAAAATATAATAGTTCAACCAAAAGTTATACTTTTTGGTCAAACAATTTGGCGTCGTCTGTGGGGATTTACTAGTTAAATTTGTAGTTTCCTCTAGATTCATAACTAACACGGATTGCTAACATAAAAAAAAATATGCACAAATCTAATATGGCAGGTAACAGAGAATAAAGAACGAGGATAATGGGCGACCTCACAACCAACCTCTTGAACACTATGAATGAGATTTCTAAAGTAGAGGACGAGTATACAATGGCCAATGCCTCCCCCAAGCGAGGCGAATCACCCCCTCCTCACTTTAGCATCACAAAATCTCTCGGTAAAGGAGCTTCCACGTCCGTGGTAGAAGGTACGCCACCATTAGTAAAAAAGCTCCTCGAGGCTTGGCTAACTTACATGTTAACCAGTGTCCTCCATAAACTTGCTTAGGATACGGTTGTAGAAAACACAAGGACTTGTGTTATACCACCAACAGACGAGCAACACGACCAGTTCCCCTCTCCAATGACAGGTATTACTCACAACGTTGTTAGCAGTGCAGGTGACGACAGCCTCGCCGCCATTTTGAAAGGATGGAGAAAATGGAGAACGAGAACAAAGTACTTTGAGACCAAATGAGAGAATACTAGGAAAGGGTCGATAAGATACCAGGTGCCCTAGAGCTCTTGCCAAAAAGAGATGTTGGTTGGTTCGTTGAGCAGCCATACAGTGATGACGTCACCCCGCATGCCATACCGAAAACCTTTAAGATGTCGCCCTACCTGAAAATATATGGCGGTACGACCGATCCCGAAGAGCATGTAACTCATTACGTCACCACCGTGAAGGGCAATGACCTAGCTAAGGAACATGTATCCTCTATTTTGTTGAAGAAATCCAGTGAAACCCTCATGGAAGGTGTGTTAACATGGTATTCACAACTGTCTGCACGTTCCATTGAAACCTTTGAAGAGATGGCCAACAAGTTTGTAACGGTCCATGATGGGGCTAAAAAGGCCAAAGCAAGAGTAAATGACATATCTGCCATCACACAGTCTCCGGGAGAAGGATTGAGGGACTTCCTCGCCCATTTCAACCGAGTAAGGATGACCTTGCCGAATGTATCAGAAGGGATGGCGGTTGCAACTTTCCAGAACGGGATGAGCGGAAATAGTTCAAAGGCAACTAGAAAATTATTAAGTCGGCTTATGAAGTACCCCCAACTACTTGGGATTAAATACACAACACATATTGTGCCGAGGTCCGAGTAGACGAGGACGACCTCAATGGTCCGACTCATCGATCGACCTCGGCACAAGCCGAATCCAGAAAAGATCGAAGAAATGATATCATGAGAGACTTAGTAGCTCCACGACCCAATCGGGAATGACATCTACCATATGTTAGCACCATTATGCCTTCTTCCCACCACGAAGAGGACCTACCTAAATCAAGGACAGGGACTCATTGGAACGAAAGAGGTATGCTCCATCTGTTATCTGCTCACAATTTTTGTGTATCACCTACAGAAATAGTCTACACCTTGGAGAAGCTCGGACCTAAGGTGAAGTGGCCGCAAAAGATGAGGTCAGACTCGAATACCAGAAAATTAGATGCCGTGTGCGAATTCCATAAAGAGCGAGGACATAAAACCGAGGATTGCATCGCTCTAAGCTAGGGGCTCGTAAACATGCTACGATAGGGATACCTCAAAGAGTTGCTGAGCAACTGAGGAAGGACCAATTTTGCTAGAGGACGTGAACAACATCATGGACCAACGAAACCGCCCTCGCCAACCCGCACCATCCTCATGATCATTGGCGGCAGCGATGATGCCACTATCAACAGTGTGAAATTCACCATAACCCATAAGCTCAAATGGTCAAACACCCATGAACGATGTGACGAACTTGAAGAAAGTATCATCTTCCACAAGTCAGAAAGAATTTTAGATACCAATGTGAGACGCATTATGGTAGATGATGGAAGCGGCGCGTGCATTATCCACCCTCGAGTATTTGCACAAATGAAACTCGAGGATAAGATAGTGTCACACTGCATCACGCTAACGGGTTTTAACAATGCAGTTTAGCGAACATCCAGCGAGATCACGTTCCCCATCCTAGCTGGTGGAGTCACTCTGGAAACCACATTCCATATCATGAACCAAGACACAACATACAACGCCATAATATGATGGCCATAGATACACAACATGAAAGTCATCCCTCTAGCTTGTACCAAGTCATCAAACTCCCAACTCCATGGGGAATATTTAGTATACGAAGGGAACAACTTACATCCCGGGAATGCTACCGCATCGCTCTAGATTGTATGGTCACTCAACAAACAAAGGACAAAGAAAAATAGGCATATCAATCAATTAGGTCGAGGTCAGACAAGGACATTATCAAAGACCCCAATACGGTCGAAACTGTAGAATCAACCATAGAAGACCTCGACCCCGTTCAATTAGATGGCAATGACTACAACAAGAAAGCTTACATCGGCTGTTTCAAGGCCAAGTAAATTTTGTCAATTCGTAACTACTAATGCGGACTTGTTTGCTTTTAGCCATATAGATATGCCAGGTATCTTAAAGGAAATCGGCACGCACAAACTGAAAGTCGACCCACTCTATCCCCCGGTGAGACAGGTCTGGCGTAAGTTTAACTCTGCAATCAATGATGCAGTACGGAAAGAGGCCGAAAAATTATTGGAAAATGGCTCCATCAGGGAGTTAAAATACCCCAATAGGTCGCCAATGTGATCATGGTGAAAAAAGAAAAATAGGAAGTGGCGAATGTGCGTGGACTTTACAAAATTGAACAAAGCATGCCCCAAAGATTCATTTCCATTATCTCATATCGACCAACTAATCGACGCAACGACCGGTCATGAACTGTTGAGTTTTTTGGATGCCTACTCAGGCTATAACTAGATCCTCATGGAAGAGGAGGATCGGGAGAAAACCACTTTCATCATCCATCAGGGGTTGTACTGCTACAGAGTCATGTCTTTTGGATTGAAAAATGTATGAGCAACGTACCAAAGGTTAGTAATAAAGATGTTTAAATACCAACTCGGTAAAATGATGGAAGTCTACATAGACGACATGTTGGTCAAATCCAAAAGGAAAGAAAACCACATCGATCACTTGAGAGAAACCTTCAACATACTCAGGAAATATGGAATAAAACTAAACTTCAAAAAGTGTGCTTTCGGTGTGGCTTCAGGAAAATTCTTGGGCTTCCTCGTGTCACAGCGAGGTATTGAGGTCAACCCCGATCAAATCAAAACCATCGAACTGATATCGAAGCACTTGACCACCAAAAAAGAGGTTTAGAGGTTGACTAGCTGTATCGCCGCCCTTACAAGGTTCATTTTGCGATAATCTTATAGGTGCCACAAATTCTTCGGCGTACTCAAAAAGGATAATGACCTCCAATGGACCTTTGAGTGTTCCCAAGCCCTAACAGAGTTGAAGGCTTACTTGTCATCACCATCATTGCTTTCAAAACCATAACTGGGGAGTGCCTCCTCGTCTACCTCATTGTATCCGAAGTAGCAGTGAGCGCAGTCCTGGTCCGAGAAAATAAAGGTATGTAGTCTCCAATCTATTACTTTAGCAAAACACTAGTCGACGTTGAGACGAGGTACCCTCACCTCTAAAATTTGGCCCCAGCCTTGGTCATAGCTTCACTAAAGCTTAGACCATACTTCTAGTGCTACCCCATCTCGGTAGTTGTCGCGCCTCCCTTTTTTCCCTTTTTTCGGTGAGGTCCGGGTTTCGACATTCATTGGGAATAACTCATTTCCTTTTGGGAATTGGGTATTTTAATTTGAAGAGTCGCCACCTAACGGATTAAGGTGCGTTAGGGCACCCAGAGCAATTAACTCATATAACTAGTTTGCATTACTAGAGATTAGGGTAAGGGCTCGAAATAACCTGAGGGGAAGGTATTAGGCACCCATCGCGGTCCACAACGGTGGGTCCCAGCCGAACTTGATTTATGTGAATTAGTCGTTTAACAAATAAATAGTCTAAGCACAAATATAAGATAGAGACAATTTAACAGGAAAGCAGTCTAAGCACATATGTATGATAAAGGGATTTTAAGCAGTCTAAGCATACATATGTAAATAAGATGGGGATGAGGAGGGGGTTCTAGGTTTGTCAGCCTATAGGATCACATCTGTACAATACTCGGTAAGCCTTCCTCAACTAGAGGGGTTACGCGTGGTATTGGCGGCACAAGTCATCATATCCTTTACTACTCAATTCCCTCCATTTGGTTATAGCCTAAAGCATTCTAGCAACCTTAAGATATATCTTATGCGTGCACTACTCGTCCCACTTATATAGTCCCGTAAGTATTTTAGGACTTCTAGTTAGGGTGGATCTTGACTCTCCTATAGTAATTAAAAGGAGAAAATTCTAGGCGACATACAACGACTGGACCAAAGATAGAACAATTAAAAGGCTCACATTTTACCTCCACAAATAGAGCAAGTAAGTGCACTTCTCAAGCAACAGATTTCAGATATTTAAGAAAAACCCTAGAACAGGATATCTAGGTGAGCATGACAAGCAAAGAATATACAATGTTGAGTTAAGTCAAAAGTGTTAAAGACCTATTCAGTTTGCCAACTGAACTTTTTAGAGCCTCTTGAATCTGGGCAGTCACAATGAGCAAAGCAGTTTCACAGTTTTTTATTAGACCTTGATTACCTATAGGCTTGCCTAGGCGTGAATCCGCAGCATCCGATACACATGCTATACAAATGCAATCAGAATTCTGCGAACCATTTTAAAGCAGTTTGAGTTTAATAAGTCCTATAAACATGTTGTTTTAGGCGCTGAATAACTGATTTTAGACTTATAGATGATGGCAGCTAAATGCAGAAACTGATCTTAGAATCCTATAGGCATGTCATCTAAATACAATGAGTAAAACGTGTTGATGATTGATTTAAACATCGTTAGTAAGCAGAATCTGATCTTTCTCAGGCAAAACTGATTAGTTTTAAAACCTCTATCGGTGTTGATACCCAATTTTTCTCTATATATTTCTTAAATATGTACAATACCTTCAAAATAGCATATATATGCATACATAAGCATATCTAAGGTTTTTATTATTTTTCTATAATTTTAAAAGGTTTAAATTGATTTATTTTCCCCCTTTTTATCCATAAAATCCCCAATAATTATTTATAAAATTATTATTTTGATATTTATCTATTTTATTTCTATATTTATGCCAAAATATGTCTAAATTAATTTTTACATATTTTTAAAAATTTTATTTAGTATTTTTAAAACTAATTTGCACATAATTGCAATATTAACCCTTTTAAGATTTAATTATTTTTTATATGCATAAAATTGGATCCTGTTTTTTTAAATTATTGATTATGTATTATAAATCATTTTAGTACTTTAAATTAGTTTTCAGAAACTATTTAGTATTTTTATAAATTAAAAAGGGAAAATGGCTATTTAAAATGTAGCCAAATTGGCTTTCAATTATAGCCCAAATAAAACCCCAATTTCCCAATCCAATTTCAATTAAAAACCGACCCTAACCCAACTTAAATCCTACCCAAACCCGGATCCCCACCTACCCATCTCATCCTGGCCGTTGATCTCTAAGATCAACGACCCCTATTTCCCCTTACCCCACCTACCCATCTCATCCTGGCCGTTGATCTTAGATCAACGACCCCTATTTCCCTTTACCTTTTTTTAACCCAAACGACCCCCCAACCTAAATCATTCTTACCAATCCGCCACCCTTGAATCCCCTTTCCTCTCCAATTCTCTCTGAAAACCTAACTCAAACCCTAGTCGCGCCACCCAAACCAGCCCTAATCCCCTTCGATCCTTACTCAATCCATGTATTCCCATGGCTGTTTGAGATGTATACTCGTCTCTTATGTCTCCTGGTTGCCTGTTTTTGTGATTTCGTGGAAAGATCTCGAAGAGATCTAGTCCATATCTTGCTCAACTTCCACCCATGGTCTCTTATGCTACTTTCCGGCCATCCATGGCCATTCGAGTAAGATCCATGGCTTTTCCGGCTGAAATCGGTAACGATCTAATATTTTCTCATCTTCCTTGGGTTCTCTGAAACCCTAGCTCATGATATTTTCTATTTTTCTTTAGATTTGTCTTAGATCTAAGCGTGTCCATGAGTTTTAACCAATTTTTTCTTCATTTTTGCTATTTTTCGAAACCCTAACTCACTACTGTTCGATTCTTCTCAGATCTTTATAGATCTGAGATGATTCAAGTGTTATTAAACATTTTCCTTAAAAAAATCTCCTGTTTTGAGTAACTATTTCGATTTTAGTGTCTCTTTTCTAAACTAGGGTTTTCTGAAACTCGTCTTCTCAAAGTTTTCATGATTTTCGAGTGTTAATCATATGTTCTTAGGTATTATTGACTGATTTCTGCTAAGATTGTCTGGACCCTAACTAGTTTGTGTTAAAGCCCTAATTTCCTTATGTTTTGCTTCGACTCCGAGTCTTTCCGAGCTACTTGTTACATTGTTTGACTTTCATGATTTTCCCCTTTAGCCTAATTCCGTATCTTGTGACTTTTACCCTAGTTCATCTCTACTAGGGTTTCTAAGTCGATCCCTTGGTAAGTTTATGCATGTTTATGAAATTATATTTTTGCCTATTTGTCTATTTACGGAAAAATGATATTTTCCCTATCTTAAAATCGGTATTATTTTTGAAAATTTGGTTGCCCGGTTTGTTCTGTTAAAGATTCGTATGCATGAACTTTATTTGTTTCCTTATTTGTAATTTTAATTGATCACACTTGCCTTAACTATCCGTCAGTATGATTTTGTGATTTTTACTGATCCTTTACTTTGTATGATTGGGATTCTTGCCTTAATTAGACTCTCTTGTTATTAGCGTTAATTAATTACCCCTAATTAAGGGGTCTATTCCCGACTCCCTTATGACAATTGATTCCGTGATTGGTTGATTGATCCCTAATTGATTGAACTCTGATTCCCTTTACCTTATTAGTTCTACTCCTAAAGTGTTACATATACACTCATGTTTTACCTCTCAACACACGAACAAAAATAGTTCAGAACACACACCTACACACTCAAATCCCGCGAAACATCAAGAAAAGCAAAAGTACGGGAAGAAGACTCTGAGCCAATAACCGTGTCTTCTCGGCCTTGAGAGTAGCAACTCGATCACAAAGGCCTGAAGCCTCTTTCCACCTCCCCAATACGTTCATCAAGCTGCTCCTCTCTGAGCCTGGCCGTCTCTAGAGCACTCTCCTGCTTAGAAAAAAGAATGTGGATCACGTTCTCCAAAGCCTCTTCTTTCCCTGCAGCCCCCAATCGGGCCAACTCCGCTTTCTCTAAATACGTTGTATTCTCAGCGACCTTGCCACTCAGAGCATCCTCTTTGATTTGACACTTCTCGAGCTCGGTGCGTAATAAGACCACTTGGGCTTGAAGATTGGCACATTAGGCCTCGACCCTCTTGTTCACCTCGAGTTCTTCTTCTTTATCCCTTAACGCCCCCTCAAGAACGCTGCATTTTTCGATGACTCCTACCAACTCGTCATCCTTATCCTTTAGTTTGTCTCGGAGAGCCTGGAAATTGTCGCATTCACCGAACCATCTGCAGATCTCGTGATTCTTGTTACGGTACTCACGATCTTTCCGCTCCATCTTTTGAAAAATAGCCTTACATCTCTCTTCTCGTCGGGCGCTCCCATTTTCCAAAACCATAGTCTAAAAAAAGAGAGAAAAAAGAAGAGAACATAAAGTAAAAACGAAACACAAAGCGTTGATCTTGAGAAATAAAAGTCGAAAAGCTTACCCTTAGAGCGAGGCTGGTTATGCTCCTTGATAGGGTAACATCATCCAGTTTTTCAAGGGTTTTAACCTCCACGTCGAAACAGATGGGACCTAGGGAAGGAACCACGTTATCCATATTCACCAACAAATCTCGATCCATAGGGAGCGCAATTGTCCGCGTGGACCCCTCCAATCGCACTTCGACTCAGGTAAATCCTTCCCCCTATCATCCTCACCTTAGAGGTATCAAGGTCATAGCCCATTTCATAACCATCCTCGGCGACGCCCTTACCTTTCCCATCGGCCGGCGAAGAAGGAACATCAGCCGGTCGCGAGGACGATGGCTCATCTCGCCGTAAAGAATCAGAAACTTCCATAGATGGCCCTCCAACTCAAGTCTCGACATCGGGAATGGATACACCCTCTGCAGCCTCAATTAATGGCGGGATCTCGAATGGTAACTCAACGTCATCTTCAAGCACTACGGTCACCATTTCACAATCACCCCTTACTGAATATATGACCCGGACGACCTCATCACCGACATCCATCGATCTCTTTTTGTGGGAAACCAAACCCCCATCGCTCGATAACGACTCATTTTCTTCATCTACTAGATGATGCAAAAGGGAAGTCAGAAGTTCTGCTGCAGATATAGTCAACGACCGAGCAGACCTAGCTGCGGGAGATAAAGGAATAGAAGCAGACAACCGCTCAGGCTTGGTCGCGGTCACAACAGTAACGAACTCCATAGAAGAAGCAGCCTTCCTCTTACGAAATGAAGGAGGAGGAGCCCTCCGGTCACCTCGAAGACCCTCAGGCTGAAAAAGAAAGATTAAAAGATTGTCTACAAAACAATAGCAGCAAGCGACCATGAGGTCAAAACAACATAAATAAAAATTAGATGAACTCACTAGTCATGGAAGACCCAGGCCCGAACTTCTTGAGAAAGGCAGGCCATTCACGAATCCTCACTGTGTGAGGTAGAACGTGGCTAACCAAGTCATGAATGTCCCTAACCAAAGGAGAGGGCATAATCTTGGCTGCATAAGGAAGGGACATAATGTCAAACTACGACTAAAACAGGCAAATCAAAACGCTTGACAAAAAAGAGATACTTACAGGCGTAATTCCAAGTCTCATGGAACCCGCTCGTGTTGGCCACCACGTCCTTGGTTTTGACAAAAAAGTAGTTGAGCCAGAACTGATGATTTGACTTGTCGTCCATCTTCACCACCAAACATTTACTTCTTCGGTAGCGAAGGTGCAACATCGTCCCCTATACAAACTAGGGGCGAAGAGATGCATCAGGTGGTAGAGTGTGACCCTGACCCCGGCCAAATCCTCATATTTTGTAAACATGTGGATAATCTTATAGATGTACAGAGAGAGCTGGGCCGGGCAAATGCCGTAATAGCGACAAAATTCCTCCCCCAATGGGAGAAGAGGAAAGGAATAGCCAGCGTAGAAAGCATATGCATAGAACGCACAATACCCGGGCTGATATATTTGTACCACATTACGCTCTGCTTGGATCGGATCGATGTGCGCAGGAATTTTGAACTTTGTCGTAAGCTCAACGAGATCGACCATTTTCATCGCCGACTACAAGACCTCAGCTCGCCCTTAGGCGCCTTCGAAAAGTGAGACTTAACTTTTTCACTACGAGGGATTATTTCCTCCACTGTAGGAAAATTCTCATCTTCAATGGTGATAGAAAACTATCATCATGAGGAGGCATATGCACCGCCAAAGGGATAGAGTCAGTTGCCATGCCGGAACCAGAGGGTGCATTAACCATATTTTTTAGAGAGGATATTTTAAGTATAGAAGGGTTGGAAGCAACTGGAATCGCCGGAATCAGGGGAGTAGATATACAACAATGAAGTAAAGAGAATATAACGATTCAATATTAACAATAAAGAAGAAGACACATGAATTTGATATTAAGAATATACAAAACACAAACGAATGGTCTCATGCCCTTATTTATAAGAGTTCAAGCATCAAAATCAAGAAATCATGCCATCATTACCCACCACAGGTATCGAAACGGTAGAGGCACATGAAACTTTACAAAGCATCGGGAAAACACGCCATAATGACGCATGATGTCATGACATCATTCTGAAACGATGCGACCTCAAAGGTTACAGCTCACGAAAGATTATATTGTCACCTCGTCTGAAACGTCACTACTCGACCTGCTCGCACAATTCTGCAACCACGATAAATAGAGTCCGCTCATTAAGGCCGTCTGGGGTCGGCCTTAATAAGGGGATGGACTAGTTGTATAGGCCAGAAATGAAGTATGATATCTTTGTTTACCTGTAAAACGGTACAATTGAATTGATATCGTGGTTTATAGACAAGTGAATCGATTTGACCCAAAAATGATACATAATAAAGAAGAAAAATCAAATTATGAAATGAAGTTATAGAAAATACAAGCCTGGCTGTGAATTTAGCCTTTCCGGTGACAAAGGTATGAACAATGTTTCAAACTAAAAACCGAGAATAATGTTAAAAAATGAGAGCAAATTATAGCCTTTTTATATTACAATATATTTTTTCCCCGTACAATTGATGTCTATAAATCACAATATAAATTCAGCTATACCGTTTTACGGATAAACAGTTTGACAAATAAAATATCTTGTATACAAATAAACTATATTTTGCTCTCATTTTAGAACATTATTCTCAGTCTTTATTTTGAAATATTCTTCCTACATTTATCACTGGAAAGGCTAAATTCACAGTCAGGCTTATATTTTCTATAACTTCATTTCATAATTTGATTTCTGTTCTTATTTATTTACTATTTTTGAGTTACATCGATTCACTTGTTTATAAACCATGATATAAGTTCAAATGTGTCATTTTACGGGTAAACTTACGTCTTACTCTATAGTAGGTAATATGGCATGTTTTGCGTACAAATTGTCAAAAATATCATGCATACTAATGTAGTGTTCATTAACACTATTGAACTCTAAATTGCTAATATCAACAAAGTATAGAGGAATCTACATATATTTTCCGCAAAATAAAATGTGAAAGTATACGTGCGTTTGAAATAGATGGATCATATATATAACATTGTTAGAATAGGCGATTTACTAATTTTATTACAATTCTTATGTTATTATTGTTTTCTCTTGCATTACTATTGACAGCATGACAACCTATACACTACTATATATCATATGAATAAACCATGTATTAATTATCACGTATAACTGGTCCTTCAACTAAACTACCCCTAAAACAAATTAGAGACCTTGCCCAAAAAAAATATTTTTATATTCACCAAGTAATAGTGGGAGAAATTCAAAAATAGCTAGATTTACAAGTGGTCATTCAAAAATAGCCACAATTTCAAAAGTAATCGAAATTTAGCCACTTTTCATGTAAAGATAAACCTGAACGAAAACACTATTCAAAATCCGGAAAAATACTCCAGCATAATATACTAGACTGGAACTCCAATCTAATATACTGGAGTTCCAGTATAATATATCGGTCCAGCATAATATACTGCAGTTTGCAACACCGGTGATCCAGTCTCCAATATATTATACTAGAGCCAGCAAAATATACCGGCTCAGCATAATATGCTGGAAGTTCATACACAGGTACACCGAACTCCAATATATTATGATGGACCGGTCTCTTTGCAGCAAAATAGTGGCTATTTTTCAATGACTTGACAAACACTGGCTATTTTTGAATGACCAGTTCGAAAAATAGTACGGTATAGCCAGTTTTCGGACTGGTCATTCAAAAATAGCCAGCGTTTGCTAAGTCATCTAAAAATAGCCACTATTTTGCTGCAACAGAGACCGATCCAGCATAATATACTGGAGTTCGGTGTACTTGTGTATAAACTTCCAACATATTATGCTGGACCGGTATACTTTGCTGGCTCTAGTATATTATACTAGAGACTGGAGCACTGATGCTCCAAACTGCAGTATATTATGCTGGACCGGTATATTATACTGCAACGAACTCTAGTATATTATGCTGGAGTATTTTTCCGGATTTTGAATAGTGTTTTCATTCAGATTTATATTTACATGAAAAGTAGTTAAATTTCGATTACTTTTGAAACTGTGGCTATTTATGAATGACCACTTGTAAATCTGGCTATTTTTGAATTTCTCTCGTAATAGTATGACTATTAATCAAAAGCACATGGGCCAAAATATACCAGCAGTGATATAGCCCGTTGAGTCTAGGGCACTACCCAGCCCAAGAAAAGCCCACTAATATCCAAACCTAAGATATAAAAACTCGCTTACCTAGGGTTCATGGTACAATCCTTTTGCTGCTGCAATCGTCTGTGGCTTCAGTGTGATTTCTCTCCGTTATCCCCTCTTCTTCCAGCAGCCATGGTATTTTCTCTTCCGATTTCAAAGTTCATTATTACTTCTCATTGCTCTCGAAGTTTCTAATGCATTTTTCAATTTTTTTTTTCCAGATTATTTCAGAGAAGAACCGTAGAGAGATCTCCAAATACCTCTTCCAAGGTCAGTATCTCTGAATCTCTTTACATCCTTTTAGAAATTTCACTTTCTGATGTAGATTTCTTATGTTTGTTGTAGAGGGAGTATGTTATGCGAAGAAAGACTACAACTTGGCGAAGCATCCATTAATCGATGTGCCGAACCTACAGGTGATTAAGCTGATGCAGAGCTTCAAATCTAAGGAGTACGTTCGCGAGACATTCGCTTGGATGCATTACTACTGGTACCTTACAAATGATGGTATTGAGTTCCTCAGGACTTACCTTAACCTTCCATCTGAAATTGTGCCCGCTACTTTGAAAAAATCTGCTAAGCCTCTTGGTCGTCCCATGGGTGGACCTCCTGGCGATCGTCCCCGGTAATTTACCTTTTCATTTTCTCTCAGTTGTTTAAGTTTGCGATTTTTGGTGTGTATTTGTCTAAAAATTAACTCTGTGTGTGCTATTCATTGGATATGTGCAGTGGACCACCAAGGTTCGAGGGTGATAGGCCAAGGTTCGGGGACAGGGAAGGGTATCGTGCTGGCCCAAGAGGTCCGCCTGGTGAGTTTGGTGGTGAAAAAGGTGGAGCTCCAGCTGACTATCAGCCTGCTTTCAGGGTAATTCTTCTTTTTTTTTTTCAAAAAGTTTTAACTCCTGAAAATATTTCAGTTTATTTCGCTTATCAATTGTGGTATTTAACTTATTTCCTTGTTGTTTGATGAAAATGAATTAGTTCATGCTGATTATATCAGGATTATCATTTTGTTATTTGTTTGTGTATTAGTTCATGTTAATTATATCAGGATTATCATTTGTTGCATGTTTGTGTTAGTTCATGTTGACTATATCAGGATTATCATTTGTTATGTGTTTGTGTAGAGGAAATGGGTTGATGCTAATGTTTACATTGTCGCCTTCTATATGTAATAAGCGGTAGAATTCAACTAAAGATCTCTTAAGAAATTGCCATTTTTTCCTTATGATTGAAGTCTATTCTGCCAATGTTACCAGACTTGCAATTGTGACCGTCCTTTTTTGTTGCCATGTTATTTATAAACTGTTGTTTCATACGGTTGACCTTGTTTCCTGTAAATGCATTATGTTAGTTGCCAAGTGAAACAAACTTGAAGCTTGGAGTAACAATGATTATCTATGAATTCTCTTGAATTTTGTGGCCCTACTTTTGTTTAACCCCATTTTCCTTTTCCCAATGGTAATCCTCTCAAATGCTAAACTTTTACATGTCGTCCATAGCTATGCTTATGATTTCAAAAAAGGAGAGGAGAAATCTTCTCCAGTGTGGGTTTGGTTCTATTTTATTTTGCTTTGTTGGGTATTTGCATCGCTGTGAAAGGACCTAGTTTCTGCAGAATTTCATTTTAAGGGCATCTTACCTGCTCAGAGATGTATCTTAGGTTTTAACTCAAGTTTTCTGCTATTTTTTGGCTGAGTTGTTTTGTTTTTTGATCACACTGGTGTTCAGTTCCAACTTTTGTTACTGTTCTTTATGTAATTGATTAATGAATAAATATCCATTCATTTGACATACTGTTCATTAATTTATTATGTCTATAGTTGGTATAATATATTTAGATGAATTTCCATTTGAGTTGTTTTTTTCCAAGTCTAAACTATCATGCTATACTTGCAGGGTTCTGGTGGAAGACCTGGATTTGGTCGCGGATCTGGAGGTTTTGGTGGTGCACCCCCTAGTTCAAGCTTCTCTTAAATCCTTGCTATCTTAGGCTAGGTGGTTGTTGCAATTTTGATTATCAGATGTTGGAAACACTTGGTTGTTCATTTTCTTGTCAAACTTAAAACTTCAAGCTGGGCAAGTTTATCTTTATGGATCTTTAGAGAACTATAAGTTTTACTTCTGTTTCTTGACCGTTTTTGATTTTGTGTTATTGAGATATACTTGCAATTCGTGTTATTTGAAATTGAAAGTCTCTGGACAATGCTAGAAACAGCATTAGTTTGTAGTATCATTTTCCCTGCCAAAACATTAAGTAGGGATATAATACTACTATTAGGGGTCATTTGGTACGCTGACTAAATAATTTCGGGATTGCAAGCTTGGGATTGTAATCCAATTTAATCTTACATCTTATCTTGCCTTATTGCTCGTACCCAATGACCCCTTAAGTTATCATTTTCAAGCTGTTACTTTTCTACTGGACCTTCTATCCTGAACAAAGTCTGGTAGCCAATGGGATGTGAAATAATAAAGGTATACGCATCCGAATTCTTTTACTTGTAAACTTCTGCCAATATTTTTCCAATTGAAGGTTTTGTCAAAAACCCAGCTGCTGCTTATTTCAGTTTATTTTTAACTTCAAAATTTCTGCTTCCAGCATCTTATTATTGTCCAGCTGTTTGGAATAGCTTATGTTTTCCACAGCTCTACTTGATGGAGCTGATTAAAACTAAAAGATAAAGGGTCACTTGATGGAAATTTAATTTGCCCTCTGTTAAACCAACTAAAAGTTCCCAAAATAGCTAGTTTTACATACTTTCTCGGACATCGTCCTCAGGTCTGTCATGTTACAACTTTTCCCTTGCATCGCTTCATCGTCTTATAAATTGATTTCATTCAAAACCTTTGTCAAGGGTCTTCTATTCCTTTTTACCTTTCCTATGGAAGTGTCAATTTTAGTTTCCTTTTTAAGGTAATGGTTGTTACCCCCCGTACTTTTGTGTGTGTACCAGAAATGTCGGATTTTACTTCTCCTAATTTTGGTTAACTAAACTTCAGGCAATTAGATAGGAGTGGCTGAAGTTAGTTGATATAGAATATTTGGCTATTGCTCAACTTGTTGAAGGGAAGGACTTGGGATTGGGATTCAGATTGATTAAGAAAAGCGGCACTCGACTTTTTGCCCCCTTCATTATGTTATCTTCTTGAACTTTGCACGACGAGAGTCGCTCGTGTGATGCTAATTTAAACTGAATCAAAACCTCTGGCCAGTAACTATTATTGCATTATTGGTGAAACCGTGCCAAGATATATCAGTCGTGAACTAATCGATATCTCCATTGGATCAGTAACTTATACAGTAGCTTTAGGCCGTCAAAACTATGCAGAAAATACAAAATTTTAAGAGCCAAATATAAAACAGTTGAGCTATTCCGTAACATTCACATAATTTTCCAGATTACACTTGGTGAAAGAATATAAACAATAAGTAGATTTTCATTTTACTCAAAGCGGCGTTTCACAGGAATACTTAACCAGTTGTGGGATTCAAACAAACGAAAAAAAGGAACGCAGCTGTAGAAAATAGTGAACGTTAAATAAAATAACCAAAAAATGAGTTATAAGTTCCACCATACGATCAAAAGAAAAGAAAAGAAAGGAAAAAGAAGAAGGAAAGTTTCACTCTACAATCTAGTAATCCAAAAATAAGTAATGTCTTAGCACTTCAATCTACAATTCATCGTAAGACTCCTCATCATCTGCTGAATTTGCAGAACTTCCACTACTCTTCTCATAGGCCTGCCTTATGACAGGATTGCATACATCTTCCAGCTCTTTCATTTTCTCATCATAGTCTTCCTTCTCCGCGTTTTGGTTATCATCCATCCAGTCCATAGCTTCCTTAAGAGCGCTCTCAATCTTCTCTTTGTCATCAGAATCTATCTTCTCCGCGAGCTTGTCACTGATTGTGTTCTTCATGTTGTAAACGTACGTTTCAAGCTTGTTACGGGAATCCACCTTCTCCCTTACCTTTCTATCTTCTTCTGCAAACTCCTCTGCCTCCTTCAACATTCTGTCAATTTCTTCCTGGCTTAGACGTGACTTGTCGCTAGTGATGGTAATGGATTTCGACTTCTTAGCTGCTTTGTCTTGTGCTGTCACTTGTAGAATTCCATTCTCATCAATCTCAAAGCTTACCTCAATCTGTGGTACTCCCCTACAAAATATTTTGAAAAGTTAACTTGAGTCAGAAATTCCAATAATCATAACAAAGTTTGTTTTTCTTTTTGCTACTTCTCAATTCTCATGCTTTTAAGTTAATTTTTGTTCAATTTACCTTGGAGCAGGAGGTATACCAGACAAGTCAAAGCTTCCAAGTTCGCGACAATCCTTTGTCAAGCTCCTTTCACCTTCATATACCTAAAGATATCCATAAGAAAAATAATATTATGTACTAAATCTTACGTCCAAAGAACAATGGCAAACTAAAATCCTGTTTGACATCAAAGAATTGCTGAAGTTGTAGTTATGTTACCTTAATTGATACAGATGTTTGTTGGTCTTGATAGGTGGTGAAAACTTGAGTTTTCTTGACAGGAATCCTACTGTTTCTGGGAATTAACTTTGTCATAACCCCACCCACTGTCTCAATTCCCAGACTTAACGGAGTCACATCAAGCAACAAAAGATCTGTAAAAACATAAAAATCAATACTAAATTATGACTTGATCAGAATATAGAAAACAAAAGGATTTACTTTTGTTGAATCGAGAAAACGATCATGTTACCTTTGGTCTCTTCCCCTCCTTCACCACCAAGAATTGCTCCTTGTACTGCAGCTCCATAAGCCACAGCTTCGTCCGGATTAACACCCTTGTTAGGTTCTTTCCCGTCAAAGAAATCCTTCAATAGCTGTTGCACCTTTGGAATTCGAGTACTCCCACCAACGAGCACGAGTTCATCAATATCCGTCTTCTTCAAATTTGCATCCTCTAATGCCTTCTTGACTGGACTCATTGTCTTCTTGAACAAATCCATGTTCAACTCCTCGAATCTCGCCCTTGTTAACGGCTCAGAGAAATCAATACCATCGAAAAGAGACTCGATTTCAATGCGTACTTGGTGCTGGTTACTTAAGGCCCTCTTAGCTCTCTCACATTCCTTTCTGAGTTTTCCTAGAGCTTTCTTGTCATTACTAATATCCTTGCTATATTTCCTTTTAATCAACTTGATGAAATAGTCCATTAGTCTGTGATCAAAATCCTCTCCTCCTAAGTGAGTGTTACCATTGGTTGCTAGGACCTCAAAAACACCATTGTCAATGCTAAGTATGCTAACATCAAATGTACCACCACCAAGATCATACACCAATATATTCTGCTCTTTCCCTTTCTTGTCCAATCCATAAGCTATTGCAGCCGCGGTAGGCTCATTTATTATCCTTACTACATTCAACCCTGCTATCGCGCCAGCATCCTTAGTTGCTTGCCTTTGAGCATCATTAAAATAAGCTACATACAAACAAAATTACTCGAACAGCCCAACAAAAAAAAAACGACAACGTGTTCATGATTAATGAGGATTTAATATCATAGTTGCAGCAACTATATGAAAAATATACCTGGAACGGTGATGACAGCGTGTTTAATCGACTTCCCTAAATATGCTTCAGCTGTTTCCTTCATTTTCTGCAAGATCATAGCACTAATTTCTTCTGGACTAAACTTTTTAACCTCACCATCTTTAATCTTTACTTGTACATAAGGCTTGCCATCTTTGTTCACAACTTCAAAAGGCAACATCTTAATAATTTTTTGAACTTCTGGATCATCAAACCTACCAAACAACAACAACAACAAATTAAATCAAGATTCCAAAAATCTCAAACAAACCAACTTTAAAAAATTAAAGGTGATTATAAACTTACTTTCTTCCAATGAGCCTTTTAACATCGTATATTGTACGTTCCGGGTTAAGAGCTGCTTGATTCTTTGCAGCTTCTCCAATTAATCTTTCTGTATCAGTGAATGCAACCCATGAAGGGGTGATTCGATTCCCTTGGTCGTTCGCTATGATCTCGACATTATTCTCCCCTTTGTATACACCCACACAAGAATATGTTGTCCCTAAATCAATTCCAATCACTGTTCCAAGATTCTGTTTCTGATTTTTCTCAGCTGCTAGTGTTACTTCTAAGCAAAACTCTTCCAGAAAATAAAGAGAAATTCGTCAGCAGCTTCATCATGTAGTAAACTTTAACTTATCTCGAAGGAAATCCAAATTTGAATCAGTTAAGAACACAAGAGCAATTAGAAATACCAACAACCTAACTACAGTTAAATCTATATCAGGAAAAATTGTAACCTTAATTCGGTAACTGTAAAGCTATCATTCCAGGTGAACACGACAAGCTTTCAACAAAATTTTATGACTTTAGACAGAGTCTCACGTCGGTAAAATACAAGGGAAGCCGAATATATAAGTTAATAAGCCTTAGACCCTAGTGACGCATTTTAAATCCATAAGGGCCTAAGGCTAGAGCAGACAATATGACTAGCGGGCTGAGCTCTTGCAAAAACATTGATATTATGGAATATTACGAGTTGATTGTGCATGAAAATTTCTACTTTTTTTTGGGTGTAATTAATTCTCTCTTTGGTGACAGTTAGAGAATATAAGAATATCAAAGGTAATGCTAGTTTAAAGAACAAGAAGAATGATTAGTAGCAACATAAGATGAAAACAGAGAAGAAAAATATAGACATAAGCATCAGTATGCATACAAATAAAAAAAAAAGGATAGGTATTTCAGCTGTAAGACAAACTTGTGCATGCTTAACAACAAGAATAACAGGAGCTAAAAAACAATAACACATGTAAAATATGAAGAAGAGGAAGATAATCACCTGAAACAAAAAGAAGCAAAATCAAGAATGCCAAGTTTTTGAAATCCTTTGAACGTCGACCCATTCTCCTTCTTCTTTTAATGAATGATTTTGATGTTATGAATAATGAAGGAAGAGAGAAGGGTGAAGAGGCTATATATAGTTGAGGGTTGTGACCGTAGAGTAAAATCCAGTTCGAGTTGGTTTAGGTTGATGACAAGAAGCTAGAGTGTTCTCTCCAATAGTAGAACAACTTAGACGAGGATTTGATATGCTGTTCCTTTGCTTCAATAGTATTTTACACATCAACCTACCAATTAAAGTTAAACACGTGGCTATCTGTCGGTTAATGAGTCCCGCGAACGTTCCTGATTTATTGAGTACTTAGGATAATTTAAAGTGCTTTATTTCCACAAATAAAGGATAAAAGTTAAATTATAGATTGCCGCTTTCTTCTTTTTCTTTAAATATATTAGGCACTTTGAGAGATAGATTAAGAGGGTGTTTGGCTAAGCTTATAAGCTGGTCAAACTGGCTTATAAGCAATTTTTGGCTTATCTACGTGTTTGGTAAAATTAAAAGTGCTTATAAGTTAAGTGCTTATAAGCCAAAAATAAGCCATAAGCTGATCTCCCCCAACTTATCAAATTTCAGTTTATAAGCACCTTTGACCAAGATATTTACTATTCTATCATTAAAATACTTTTTTTAAAACAAAACTCTTCATATGTCTAGTTCTTCAGCTGCTTATTATTAATTTTAGTACTTTTATCCAAACACATAACTGTTTATTTTTTAAATCAGTTTTAGCACTTAAAAATGTTTTTCAGCACCTAATGCTTATCAGCTAAGCCAAACGGGCTCTAAGGAAGTAATTTCCGTTAAAGACCCAATCTTAGTAGGTTACTAAGTAGTGAGTCTCAATTTCAATTTATGTAGATCCCAATTTACAAGTTCCAATCGGTTTAGGAGTCAAATTTTGTTTCACTTTCAATTTAGGCCCAGAGGAATATCTTTGTAATAAAATGCTTAATTTTTGTAAAATTACGTGTTTATACTTCATTGCCTAAAATTGTTTTAAATATTTTTTTAATCAAATAAAAATTTAGCGTCTGTAACTCGATCCGTTGTTCACTTCCGCCGATAATTATGATTTAATAGTGTGATTATGAATATAAAAGCTGGATATAAATCCATATATTTATGAGAATTGACATAAAATCAAGGTTTATTGGCATTTATTAATTACTAGTTTTAGTGTACGTGCGTTGCACGTGTATTCTGCGCCTATCGATAAAAAAATATATGAAATATTGAATAAAAATAAATTATGTGTAATAGCAATTGATGTAGAGATAGATATAACAGTCATTTAAATGAAAAAAAATACTTTATCTAAAAATATAAATGTACTGACAAAGTTAAATTCTAGGGATAAATTCATACTTAGAAGCACTTTGGCAATGCTTATTGGAAAATGTACTTGTTTTAAAAGCTTCTACTACTATTCGAAAGCACTTCAAAACACCTTAACTCTCTAAAATAAGTATATTTAAAAAGAAATATTACCTTTGACTTCCCAAAAAACTTGGTCAAACAGGCTCGCCTACATATTTTGGATGTGAGTAATGTGGCAGAAATCGACCTTTTTTACTTTATTTAACTCAATTTAAAGTTTGATCGTTCAATTCGTAGAGCCGTCAACAATCCACTAAAAACCAAACTACATTATCTTAACGAATCCATTCTACGGGCTACCATAGGTTTGATAATTTTGAGAAAAGAAATATATGGACATATAAGTATATAACGGAAATAATTACGACATTAAATTAAAAGGAACAAAAAAAGAAAGGAGAAATTAAAACATAACCCTAAAATTTGTGAATTCTAATTAATCTAAAAGTGTATGAATCTTCTTTTATAAGATTCAAGTGTCGTAGTATATTGTGATACAACATGCAATCTAAAAGAATATCACATACAAATACTACAAATAGAGTGATGTAATGAGTATTACAACATGAAATATCATCAAATCAAGCAATTCATAAATTTGATTATGAATGCGCAAAATTCCAAGTTTCCAAAGTACCTATACACTGAAATACAGTAAAAATAATATTACTATGGTATTACACGTAAAAACTTAGCAGAGTTTATGCCAATAAACACATCGCAACCTAGAACAAAAACCGCGTTATATAAATTAAGTGGGCGTTTGGACATAAGAACGGTAAAATTCCAAAAAAAAAAGTGAAATTTTTTTAAAGTAAAAATGGTATTTGAAAATTAGAGTCTGTTTGGACATCAATACAATTTTGGGCTGTTTTTGAAGTTTTGTAAGTAATTTGAGTGAATTTTGAAAAACAACTTTTTGGAGTTTTTCAAATTTTCAAAAAAATTTCAAAATTCATCTTCAAATGAAAATTGAAAATCTTATAGCCAAATTATGAGATTGTTTAGACTATTAAGAACTTGTTTCCGGTGTTAAGTAAATTAAAACTTGTACATATAAATATCATAATTGGATACAATTTGTATGCCCACGAGTTGTTTACATTCATCGGTTTCTGGGGCAAATTTCTTGTGTCCTTTAATTTTTTTTATTGTACTCTTTGTTTTTAATTATAGATACATCACTATGCAGAAGGTGAATTAAATCTTATTTCTTAAATAGCATAGTTCTTTCTAACTTTTAAATGTCTATGAAATATTATCAGGGTATATGTGTGTTCATGAATGGTTTTTGGTACGATTTGTTGCATAATGAGTGCGAACTGCGATAAGACGATACTGATTTGATACACAGGAATTTGCTTGCAGCAACATTTATTTTTTATATAGTAATCTTCTCTATTTTTCTTTTTGGATGCTTATAGATGACCAAAAGTACGCAGCAGAAATTGAGGAAATTTTAGGACCTTCCTTTTGATATGTATATTTTGATGGCTTAACATCTATATAAATTAAACTCAATTATTGTCTTCTTTTATTTGGCACTTGTTATAAATGTAATCGTACTTGAATAACGTACAAGTGAAGAACTTAAATAATTATAAAATTTTCAATCATCACTCATGAGAGTCGAGATATATTATTTATTATTTTCAATGACATATACTTTTTAAATTTTATTTTATAATTCAAATATATTATTTAATAATATTTACTTGCCTCTTTAACATTGTGTAATTAATGTTATGAGGTAGCATAATGGGATAAAACCAATTAAATTCCTCGTATAAAACTTAGAAAAAGTATTAATTAATTAATTAATTAATGAGTTCCATAGAAATATATTTTCTTTACATAACTTGTTTTTACTTCGTTAGACAATTATTAGGAATAGGAAATTTGACTTCCGTAAAAATCAATTGATTTCCTTGTATAAAACTTAGAAGTATTAATTAATTAATTAATTAATTAATATAAGGAAATAATAATAAAACTTTTATAAATTACAGATACAATGTATGTGCAAAGTAGGACTCGTACAAGTTAAAATAGGAAAATATTCAGTAGTCAATATTTTAGTTGATTTCAAACACTTAAATATTAGAAAAAGAACTAAATTACTATTTTGTCTAGTGCGAAATCTATTTTAAAAGGATAAAAAAGACGAACGGTATTTTGCTAAGGGCCTTCGTGCTTTTAGTATAGTGTATAGATAGATAGATTAGGCTGTTAGGTATTGTAATACGACACATAATAATATAGGGATTGTTATATAATGCAAATATAACAACGACGAAACTGTTATATAAGAATTATTTATTTTAAGGGCGTTTCTATCTTTAAATATATTTATTCATGTACTGCTAAAACATGTATTCTCATTTCCCGTTGTATCTCAGATAAAATAATATCTTATTGTCGATACAAATTATGCGGGTATTAAGTTTTATAAAACCAGTCAAATGCATTACTTAATGTAGAGATGTTTTTTTTATGCGGCCAACCAGACGACCCCTTAATCCTAATAGCTTCAAATCCGAGTAAAAATGTCCGAATGGCCACATTAGTATCTAAATATAGAAAATGTTCGAATGGCCACATTAGTATCTAAACTAAAGATGGCGATATTCTCTGATATCCCGTTCAGAGAATCCATTTTAGACTAAAATCCACTTTATCCCCTTAACTTTTAAGAGTCGGGAAATAATATCTCCTCTTATATTTTGGGGATTTTTACATACTTATACATTATTGGAAACTTTATTACCCTCCCTACTCAAGTTTCACTTTAATTACCTCCTATATACAAAATTACCAATTATATACATTTTTAGGATTTAAGAATAATTAATCAATTCCTGCAATCACTCCCACTCCCTTCACTTTCCCCTCTCTATATCTCGCTCCCCCCACGTTTCTCTCTCCACATCCCACCCCTCCCCCACGTAACTTGTACAGGAGAGCAATAATTTCACCATTGATAGCTATTAAAAAGCTTTGAAACTTTGCATTCGAATTTGAGTTTTCAAAAAATATTACTTGTTTGAATTGGGTGTTGTTGCGAACAATCTATGTCTATCTCTATCTCTCAATCCCTAATTCTAGTAATGTAAAGCAAAGGAAAAGAGCGCAGTAATTTCATCATTGACGGCCATTAAGAAGGGTGATAATAGGCTAGATTTATGTAATTTGGCGATTGTTTATGCCCCAACTTAATTATTTTTCAATGTTATAATATAGTTAAATGATGAAAAATGGGCTCTAATTGTGAATGTCACACGTTGCAGGAGTGAGGAGCTTGTATGAGGCATTAAAGCTGTGATTGGAGCTACATTGAAACAAGAAAAAAAAACCCTAGGAGCTGAGTACGCGAGAAGACGAGAAAAAGAATAGTTAAAATGAAGGCCTGGACTAGCGCGACCATTAGTGCGTCCACTAGCGCGACCGCGCTAGCCCAGATGGTCGAGGCAGAATGGTAGGGCATTAGCGCGGCCGCGCTAGCCCAGTTCCGGAATATTAATTTTCAGGGGTAAACTTGGAAGTTTGGGGGAAAAATTCACTTAACCTATAGAAGGTCAAGCTCGCCCAAGAGGAGATTATGCAGCTTTTGATAGCTTAGCGCAAGAAAAGGAGAGGCAAGAGGTAAGGAGGAGGATTCAACATCAAGTTCTTCCTTTCTTCCTTTTGTTTTTATGATTTGTGATAATTTGATTATTGTTGTGATGAACACTAGTATGAGTAGCTAAAGATTTAGTTTAAGGTTTGATGGAACCTATTGAAGGATGAACTTCTTGATTATGTTAATATAGTTTACCATTTTAATCTCTATTTGTTCAACTACGTGCTTGTTGTAGTTAATTGACAGAATCCTCAATTAGCTGTGCCTATTTAGCGTGCATAACTCGGGAGAGAGTGCATATTTAGGTAATTGTTGAACAACACCACTCTCAAAATATATGCAACAACAACAACAACAACAACCCAGTATAATCCCACAAGTGGGGTCTGGGGAGGGTAATATGTACGCAAACCTTACCCCTACCCCAAAGGGTAGAGAGACTGTTTCCAAGAGACCCTCAGCTCAACGAAGCCTTGGGTGTAATCTAAAGTGAGTTGTAGTAAATAAGCCAGCTAGCGTAACTCGGGAGAGTGCGTCTAGTAGATTATCATGATTACTCGGGAGAGATTTACGGTAGTAAGAGTGCTCAGGATTGATAGAGATGATTTGGTGATTCTATGTGAAGCATAACCGGAAGTGAGTCCATCAATAGGAGAAATCATAGCCTTAGAACCTTCTCTTAATAGTTTACAACTCAATTATAGTTATTTTTCAGTTGCTTATTTACATTCATTCGTAGTTAGTAGAAATACCCTCAATTATTATTTACAACGTTTGAGAAGTTGATTCTGTGGAATTTAGTAAGTCTAACGAGAAGTAATTGATAGGTTAATTCCTTGTGGGTTTGACTCTGGGCTAAATATTCAGATTATATTTGCAACGTCTGCGTGTGCTTTATATAAGGCATAGTTGGGTGTGATCAAAGGGTAAACTGGATTTTACTCCTATTTTTGTTGATGTAGATTGTAGAAAGGAGTCACTATTCTTCTTCTAAATACACCCCTTCAAATTCTGCATTGACAACTAAGCCTATGAGTGCATGTCAGAAATCAGAAATCCTAATTTAGGTAAAATTGGGTAAATGATGATGTCTAAAGTCTGTTGGACACAGTTTCCTTGTTGATTTTAATTGGCCTCGTGGAATCGGAATCCTTCCATTTCAGAAGGGGGAATATTTTCTATGGATTTGGATCAGTACTATAAGTTCAAAAGGAATATAATTCTCGATCTTTCTCTTTTGCCTGTTTACTTTTTTCATTGAGTTGTGGTAGAGGTGACAAATGCATGAATTGGTTTAACTTGAGCTGGCCAAAATAGATGAAAACAACAAAAGAGTCATGATCTAAAGCTGTTGGGTCATGATTCGGGTTATAACCAAACCCGTCCAATTACTAACTTAAGTTCTTCCAAATCTACATAATTCCCAATCTCAAAATTTGATTTTATTTGTTTTGGTGTATTACATTTTGACTCGTCAGGTTATGCTATTTTGACTCGTTTCGGGCAAATAGTTTGATTGGTCATTTTAAGTTCAACTCGTTGGATAACATCAACGAATGATCATAACCCAATCCGTTTGAACTTGGACATGTTACTAAAAGTGGAATGCCTTTGTTACCTATAAGTTTTGGTTTCCACATTGATGACCCTATTTGTACACTGTTATTCATGATAAATACAAGCTTCTTGAGGCAAATAACTTTTGAATTCTTGATACAAAATCTTATACAATAGTTGAATTGTTAAAAGAAGAAACATATAGAAACTATTAACACACAAAGACTATCGAAATGGAGCTAAAGGGTTAGGACTATTGGGAGTTTTCGAGCTTCTAAGCTCTTTGCATACATGATCTAACATGCCCAAGAAATCTCTCACAATCACAAAAATCCGAAGAGGGTTGGATTCTTCTTTGCTCACATTTCCATGGAAGTATTCTGTGACTTCTCTAACACGTAATAGAACTCGATTCTCGTCTTCCTGCAATTCCCTTAGTTTCCTTTCTGCATAATTCAAGAATGCTGTCATTGAGTGCACAAAATTACCACCATTCTTTTCAACTGCAGGCAAGTCATTTGTTACTAGTGCTTTTATCTTGTTCATTCCTTCTGATAGATTTGAGACTGAACTTGCTATTACATCCAAGTCCATTGTGGCTGTTTTCTTGACATTGCATAGCTCAGTGCCTAGACCAGAAACAAGATCAAGACCCATCCTTTTGTAGTCTTCCTCTCTGTCTTGGATTGTTTTACTCTTGCGTTTCTGGTCTATCTTTCCCATTATGCTTTGGGATACTTTCAAGCCTTCTGATCGAATGATTTCTTGAACGACAAAATGAAGTAGTGTGGTTTTTCCATCAGTTCCTTTCACATCGGATAGTTTAAGTAATGCATCAAGTTTGAATGCTCTGGCTCCTCCTCTTATCGTCCCAATGTTCATCCTATTTCCAGTTTTCAACACTGCTTCTAGCAATTTTAAGAACAGTCGGCTTGATCTGAGTTCCTTGCAGGCTTCCTGAGATAGAAATTCTTTTACAAGTTTAGTCACTAAAATATGAAAGTGAGAAAATTTTCTTATTGTTTGGTGGTTACCTCTAGCATAGAGAAAGACTTTTTGAGAAGATGAACATCATCATCAAATGTTTCGCGATAAAGCATGGCTTCAATTCTCAAGAATGCAAATGGAACCTTAAGCATTGCCATTACAAACTTCTCAGCTGACCCTAGTTCATTGATATCTCCTTTATAACTTGAGAGTTTGTCCTCTTCTTCTTTAGTAGGTACCATTTTAGCAAGAGCCTCCAGTTGTGGCAAACACAAACCATTTCCTGTTGTGAAACTTAAATCTTATAATTTTCATGTAGGAAATCAAAAGGGAGCTGAAAGTGAGAATCGCTTTACCTTTTATTAGTGCTTCACAAACTTGTTCAACAGCCACACCCAAAGCTTTGGATAGTATGCTTATGTTCTGTAGTCTTTTAGGATCAAGAACATGCTTGCTTGGAGATGGAGTTTTGCTTTTCCCTTCATCGGTCTTCATTGAATTGTGCAGATTGTAACCAAATAGTGACTCAATCATTTCCTCATCAAATCTGTTCCATGATAATAAATTTGTAAATGGATACAGTGGAGTTGGTGACAAACATGAGTAATAAATATTCTGAATCTTTACAAAGGAAAAAAGATGTAATCTTACTCGAACGAGCTTGGTCTCAGCTTGTCCCAAACAGTCTTGCGGTCTGATGCAGCTCTTACTTTGTCCCAGTGAAGTGGTTTCAATTTTGGGAGTGGACTTCCATCTTTGCCTACTGCCAAGTGTTGGAAAGGCAAACACGGTGGCGGAGGCGGGCCTTTTGAAGAATTAGTGCTACTTCCTTTTGCAAATGGAGGAGGACAAGGTGGGGGAGGAATTCGTCCTACAGGATTTAGAGGTGATTGTGACAAGTCATTTTCCGGAGTTTGGTTTGATCCTGAAGAAGAACCTGAATTTCCAGTGGATGCTTCAATATGCAATGGAGCATGACTTAGAACTTTAGCCTTCATTTTCACTGAAGAAGCTGTAGACCAACAAGGAGATTGTGATCGAAATGAAGAAAAAGGAGGCGGTGGAGGTGGAGGGGGTGGAGTTGGCAAATGTGTTGAGGAGGATGTAGAACAATGTGATACTTTTGATTCATCTTGAGGCATAAATTCTGAGGTATCAATAAGACTACTAGCTGAAACATTGGATAGTCTAGTACTAGATGAACGCGAATTACACAAAGAATGAAATAATTCATCATCTGATGAATGAGCTTCCTCAGGAACTATTTTGTTATCAGTGGAAGAGTTACAATCATCAATTTCACACTTCGCTGCATCAGCACTCTCATATATACACACAATTTCTCCAACACTTGAGCATTTATTATCATCATCAGGCTTTGACACTCTGATCTCCTGCTCTGATTCTGCTTTGTCACTCACTGTACTGTTGGCTATATTTTCACTTGAGTAAATCTTTTCAGTTACAGAATTTTGTTTTAAGCAAATTGGTTCTGATGATTCTAGAGCAACTTCTAGTGAATCAAGGTAAAAGAGGTCAGGGCCTGGATCAGAACTTACCTTCTTAACTGAATTCTGAGAACTAGCATACCTTGATCTACATACACTTCCTGCTTCACTGCTGAATAGTGACACTGATCTTGTTGTTTTCTTTCTTTGTTTTCTGAACTTTTTGCAGCCAAAGAAAAGGGCAATTGCACACAATGCAGTTGAAATCCCAGCAGAAACAAGAACAGCTGCTAAAACTCTAGTACTGGTATTTTTTCTCCTTTTCTCCTTTATCCTAAGGCCAGCTGGGATAAAGGGATTGTGATGAGAGTGTCGATGAGAATGCCGATGAATCCGTGGGGCTGGAGCTGGAGCTTCAGGTGCAATTGAAGGTGATGGAGAAGGTGAAGGTGATGTTGAAAAATATGCAAAATCACCATTTCTTGAGTTGAAGTTCCTCAGTCCAAGTAAAGTTCTGAACTTTTCCACAATAAAGACTTGCTTTTCTCCAGAGATCTTCCCACTTTCACTTTCTTTCCCATCCCCATTTTTATCCAAATAATGTAGCTCTTTAAAACCATGAATACTAGTCAAGTACTTTGCAGCATTCAATGATACATCACCAAACAAAATGTGTGTACAGCAAAAAGATACAAGAATGAAAGTGATAATGACGAGAAAGTGTAAAAGAATCCTAGAACCATGATAATGTCCCATGTTCTTGAATCCAAAATCATGAAACAAATCATCCAACTTTATACAATATAAATTCACCCCAACATCCTTTTTTTGTGTGTTTGATTAAATATGTACTAGTAAACCAAAGTTTTTATTTTAGAAAGACACAAGCAGCAACAGAAGAGAAGAATAGGAAGAAGAAGTCTTTATTGCTACTCCAAGGAACCCCTGAGTGTGGCAGTTGTAGGTGTACTGGACCTTCTTTATTTTCTTTCTTGTTTTTGTCCTTGTTTTCTCTTCTCTCTCCTCTCCCTCCATTAATTCTCCCTGCTGAATACTGTTAGTAGTAAGCACATCACTTCTCTTTTGTACACTTATGTTCTTGTTTACCTTTTCAGTTTGTCTTTATGTCTTTATCTAATTCTTTAGAATCTCTAGCTAAATAACCTAAGAAAATTATGATTCTTTTGTTGATCTGCATAATTCATTAAGTATATATCCTTCTGCTAATTTGTTTCAGTCCAAGGATTTGAAAGTAGATTCATGTTGGAAATCTAGGCTTTTTTGGAGCTAAAAGTCATAGTTTTAATCTAAAATTATGGTAGGTCCCAATTGGTTGGACTTGCCTTACATCATAGGAAGGTGACAATTTATTATATGCAAGAAAGAGAACAAATATTGTCCATCACTTTCTCATGTGATCCTCTCACTCAGACACATTTTATGAAAATAAATTAGATATTTTTGTTGTTATGCAAGATTCAAGGGGAAAGTAGGATTCTGATGTTGCATTATTTTATAAAGATCTCAATTTCTCATGGCACAAAATACTAATTTTCAATTATATTAGTAATTTAGTAGAGCAAAACAACTACCAACCCCTACAGACATTAGTCACTTTCTGTTATAAAACCTTCTATAATTACTCCTTAGAGGATGTTTGGTTGGAAAGATGTTATCCCAGAATTAATTCTCCCGACATTAGTTATTCCACTTTTCCATAGAGATTAAAAAAATATTACAATCCCGGAATAATTAATCTTGGGATTAATTATACTGCAATTTTCTCCTAACTAAATATGAGATAAACTCTTCTTAAATTTAATCCCGAGATTAATTATTCATTGTCCCTCGTGCGAAACGAGTCCTTAGAGATTTCCCTTGTTCGCTATTTCTACTCTGCTTGGCAATATTATTAAATCACAGCCGTCATACTTGACACTGTTATCCTCCACCATTATCATAATGTTAGGACTTATACTTCTTTTGAAGTCAACTTATAGTTTTTCTGTCATGTGAAAGTTCTCTATATCTTTTTTAAACTACAAAAGAGGGAGAAATTAGTATATTTATTTATATTTTGATCCACAATATACATTCTCAATTTGCTTAATATACCATCTAAAAATTTAAATTATTCAAGAAAATATTTAAAATCATTTTTTTTCTTGTTTAGTTTCAGCATACACGTGTAAGCAAGATCAAATGAAGCTACATAAATAATACAGAAAGTAAATAAAGACTAAAGTAAAACGAGTCTAAAGATTGTTTTATACGTATGAAAATATCATTCGAAGTGCAAGGCCAAAAGTCCTTTTCAAGGTATAGTTTTTTTTTAAATGATTAAATTAATAAGAGGGGTATTGGTACTATTTCTAGGTTTGACAAGGTAAGCATTTAATATATGAATGCTAAAAAAATTGCTTCTTGTCTTCTGCCTAACCACATGGACTTGTGATAGAGAAAACCAAATGGCTTGTAACCGACAAACAGTGACATGGGCATATTGGTTATTGGCTTTACGTTGCCGCTATAAACGCAATGCCATATTGCATCTTACACTATAGCTAATTGCAGAAAGTTTCTTTTAATAAACTGAGATGAAAGCAGAGGGAATAAGGAATTGTTTAGCTGGATATATGTTCTTATTCTTGTGTGCTTAAGCAAGTTGTCTCTGTCATGTTTGAATGGTTGGTTCAACCAATTTTTACCAAGCCTACCAAGACTCTATCTTATGATTTATGCCTTTCTTCTTTTTGTTTTCCTCTTTTTTCCCCCTTTTGTAGTTTTAGGTGTTATTGTTTTTCCACCCTTTTTTGGTTGAGTAAGGAAAAAGGAGTCTGAAAGTGTTGGTTTATGTTTAGTCAACTATGGCTTGCCAATTGGAAGAGTTGGTGTGGATGCTAGGAGGAAGCTTCCTCCTTTGATGTCACCCATGACATTAAGAGGAGGTAGTTTGATGTCACCAATGACATCAAGAGGAGGTCTTTACCTCTATAAATAGATGCACTCCTTCATTTGTAGAAACCATCCCAAAAATAATACAATACATTGTAGTGAGTAGAGAGTTAAGAGAGAAATTCTCTTAAGTGTAATTGGGAACTCTCCCCTTCCTTTGTTAATATTAAAAAGGCAACTGTTCTCTGGTGGACGTAGGATTATTTTGATCCGAACTACGTTAAATCTTGTGTTCTTTCTTTTGCGTTTCCGCTAATAATTGGTATCAGAGCAACATGATTCTTTAACGATCCAAGGAGGAAGAACAAGCAAAGATGAGTTCCATGAAGTTTGAAATTGATAGATTCAGTGGACGCAACAACTTCAATATCTGGAAGATCCAGATGATGGCGTTACTGCAGAGGGAATGTTCAATCCATGCTATTGACGGAAAGTATCCTAAGGATATATCAGCTCCCGACAAGGAGAAGATTGAAGGGGATGCATTGAGTGCAATCCAACTATCCCTTGCACCTAACGTGCTTTATGAAGTGAGTACGGGTACCGAAGAGACGACCAAACAGTTATGAGAAAAGCTAGAAGGGCTATACCAAGACCGATCAGTGACAACAAGGATGTTGTTACAACGACGTCTTCACACATTTAAGATGGGGTCAGGTACTTCGTTACAAGATCATTTAGATGCGTTCAATAAACTTGTCATGGATTTACAAATTGCAGGAATTAAAAAGAAGGAGGAGACGCTTGCATGTGCTTTGCTATTTTCATTGACTTCAGGATATCGTGATATTGAGAATTCAATGATGTATAGCAAGGAGCCTATCAAGCTTGAGCAAGTGCGGCATGCACTTAACTCTAGTGATGTACGGAGGCACATTGAAGGAGATAGAGATGACCAGGCAAGTGGGCTCTTTGTGAGAGGCCGGACTAGCCAACAGGGAAAGAGCAAATCAATGCACAAATCAAAGTCTCGTGTGAACAAGAAGAATACAGAGTGTTGGGGTTGTGGCAAGAAGGGGCACTTTGAACGAGATTGCCCAATGTCAAAGTCTAAGGAAAATGCGAGTGCATCTACAGTTGAACATGTACATGATTTTGATAATGATTATGTACTAACAATATCGTGTAATAATAATAGTAGTTATTGAAACAAATGGGTGTTAGACTCTGCTTGTACTCTGCATATGACGTTCTGAAAAGACTGGTTTAGCAGCTATGAGAAAAGTGGAGGAACCGTAGTAATGGGCAATAATGCAACTTGTACAATAGTTGGCATTGGCTCAGTTCGGGTTCGCTACCATGATGGAGTCATGAGGACTATTACACAAGTCCGTCATGATCCTGATCTTAAGAAGAATTTGATCTCCCTGAGTACTCTGGATGAACAAGGCTACAGGTACATGAGCGAAGCAGGAACTATAAAGGTGACTAAAGGTTCTTTAGTCATGCTGAGAGGCAAGCTGGAGAACGACCTTTACACATTGGACGGAAGCACCATTGTTGGCTCTGCAAATGCATCTACAGTACATTTATTAATGATGACAAGGCAAGACTATGGCACATGAGACTAGGTCATATGAGCGCACGTGGACAGGAGATGTTGAGCAATCGTAACCTTTTGGAAGGTGAGAAGATCAGCACACTTGACTTCTGGAGCACTGCGTTCTAGGGAAGCAGAAGAAGGTCAGCTTCAGCACTGGAAAACACAAGACAAGAGGAGTGCTAGACTACATACATTCATATTTATGGGGTCCCTCTAAACTTCCATCGAAGGGCAGAAAGAGGTATCTTCTCACTTTTATTGATGATTTCTCACGAAAGGTTTGGGTGCACTTTTTTGAAGGCAAAAAGTGATGTTTTTGAAGCATTTAAAGAATGGAAGATTTTGGTTGAAAATCAAATGGAGCGGAAAATCAAGTATCTTCGCACAGACAATGGCTTGGAGTTTTGCAATGAAGAGTTTAATGAATTTTGCAAGGTTCATGGGATCTCAAGACATAGGACTGTCAGGCATACCCCACAGCAGAATGGAGTTGCCGAGAGAATGAACAGAACTCTTCTTGAAAAGGCTCGTTGTATGCTCCTACAAGCCAAAATGTCCAAAGTATTTTGGGTTTAAGCAGTTCACACTGCTGCTCATATTGTCAATCGATCTCCAGCATCAACAATTGACTTTAAGACTCCGAATGAGGTATAGTCAGGTGAACCCTCTAACTATTCATACTTACGAGTATTTGAGTGTCCAGCTTATTATCACGTTAATGAAGGAAAGCTTGAACCAAGGGCTAAGAATGCCATATTCGTAGGGTATGTGGATGGAGTAAAAGGGTACAAACTTTGGTGTTTGTCTTTACTCAAATTTATAGTTAGTAGAGATGTCACCTTCGATGAATCCTCTATACTTGATCCCCGTAAAGTTTCCGTGGAGTTTTCAGGAAACAAGAACGACGAGCAAGTGGAGCTTCCGGTGGAGCTTGCCAAGGAAAAGGATCAAGAGACTCAGGTTAAAGATGAGTCAGAAGATGTAGACCTTGAAGAACTTGCTATCAATGAACCATACACAATTGCGAAGGGGAGGGAGAAGAGGCAGACACGAGAACCAGAACGCCTTATTGATCAAGCAAACTTGATTGCATATGTGTTCGTAGCTGCACAAGAAGAGATTAAGGATCTGGAGCCCTCCTCGTATATTGAAGCAACTTATTGCAAGGATTTTGTACAATGGCGGTTAGCCATGACTGAAGAGATGGAGTCTCTTCACAAGAATCAGACATGGGTCTTAGTGAAAAGACAAAAGGGGAAGAGGACAGTTGGATGCAAGTGGGTCTACCGAAAGAAAGAGGGAATTCCTGAAGTGGAAGATGCTAGGTTCAAGGCGAGATTGGTTGCAAAAGGATTCAGTCAGAAGGAGGGAATTGACTACAATGAGATTTTCTCTCCAGTCGTGAAACATAGCTCAATTCGCGTGCTACTAGCATTGGTTGCCCAATTTGACTTGGAGCTTCAATAGCTTGATGTCAAAACTGCTTTCTTACACAGTGATCTAGAAGAGACAATCTATATGGATCAGCCTGAAGGTTTCCTAGCTGAGGGAAAGAAGATCACGTATGCCAACTAAAGAAGTCTTTGTATGGTTTGAAGCAATCCCCTAAACAGTGATACAAGAGGTTTGATTCATTCATGACTACACATGAATTCTCAAGGAGTGCATTTGATAGCTGTGTGTATCACAAGAAGATGTCTGGTAACTCAATGATTTATTTACTGTTGCATGTTGATGATATGCTTATTGCTGCTAACAACATTATAGAGGTAAATGTTTTGAAGAAACTGTTGAGTAAGGAATTTGACATGAAGGATTTAGGAGCTGCAAAGAAAATCCTTGGTATGGAGATTTCAAGAGAAGATGGTGTTGTACATCTTTCTCAGAAGAGGTATATTGAAAGGGTTCTCGAGAGATTCAATATGCATACGTGCAAGCTTGTAAGTACACCATTAGCTCCTCATTTTAAACTTTCAGAGTTACAAATGCCTCAGTCCGAGGATGAGGTGGAGCATATGTCAAAGATTCCTTATGCCACTGCAGCCGGTAGCATTATGTATGCTATGGTATGCACATGTCCAGATATTGCTCAATCTGTAAGTGTGGTAAGTAGATACATGTCCAACCCAGGAAAGAGGCATTGGGAAGCTGTCAAGTGGATATTGAGATATCTCAAAGGAGCTTCTGGTGTTGGTCTGACCTTTCGAAAAAGTGGTGGAGGTATTTCAATTCTCGGTTATGTAGATTCTGACTATGCAGGAGATCTTGACAGAAGAAGGTCCACAACTGGATACATCTTTACCCTCGTTGGCAGTGCCGTTAGTTGGAAGTCGACTCTGCAGCCGATTGTCGCTTTATCTACGACAGAAGCAGAATACATGGCAGCAGCGGAGGCGGTGAAGGAAGCTATCTGGTTGAAAGGTTTAGTAGCGGAATTAAGTTTGGTTAAGCTGGAATCAACTCTTAGATGTGATAGTCAGAGTGCTATTCATCTAATGAAAAATCAGAGATTTTATGAGCGCACTAAACACATTGATGTCAGATTTTATTTTATTCGAGATGTTGTTGAAGAGGGAACTATCAAGGTCGTGAATGTTATCACAGACGATAATGCTGCAGACATGTTGTCCAAGATAGTCCCGCTCGCTAAGTTTGCACACTGCAAGGACTTGGCGGGGGTGTGCATCAACTGATGCAACTCCGAAGAGAACAGTTGTTAGGTGGAGGTGGTATGTTTAACAATGGTTTGATTTTTCTTGTTTCTTACAATGGGGTTGCCCGGTAAGCTTAGAAGTTTTGGCCAGAGTTGTTCACACGCACGCTAGAAACGCAAACCAAGGTGGAGATTGAAAGTGTTGGTTTATGTTTAGTCAACAATGGCATGTTAATTGGAAGAGTTGGTGGAAAGAGTTGGTGTGGATGCTAGGAGGAAGCTTCCTACTTTGATATCACCCATGACATCAAGAGGAGGTCTTTACCTCTATAAATAGATGCATTCCTTCATTTGTTGTAACCATCCCAAAAATAAAACAATACATTGTAGTGAGTAGAGAGTTAAGAGAGAAATTCTCTTAAGTATAATTGGGAACTCTCCTCTTCCTTTGTTAATATTAAAAAGACAACTATTCTTTGGTGGACGTAGGATTATTTTGATCCGAACCACGTTAAATTTTGTGTTCTTTCTTTTACGTTTCCGCTAACTGTCATTATTCTCATTTAGGCATCAGAGAGTCAACACCACATTTTTTGATTAACTATCTCCAATATATTTCAATGAGTGGGTGGGTTGTAATTTGACAACTAATTTTTTTTAATCAACTAGTTAGGTTTGACTTTTGTGTTTAGATTTAGGAATCAACACTGTCTTTTGGGGGGAAAACTTACTTGTACTTACATCAAATCACATTAGTTTATAATGTTTAAGTAATAAATTGAGTTAATTACATATAATGATCAACTATTATTCATAATAAAGGTACATATGAAACATACATGTCATGTGTGTGATAATTGCCATTTAAATAAAAATTAAGGGGTGTTCTCTTAATTGTCTGATCCAATTTACTAAGAGGAGAACCATATTACAGCAATAAGATTTATTTAGGTTAGTGCACCAGGTATTGGGAAGAAGGGGAAAATAAAATGAAAGTGGGTGCAAAATAGTGGTCAAACTATTGGCAAATAGCCAAATACTGTGTATCCTTCAAAGTTAATAGTAGTTGTCTGACATTGACACAATAAATGGCAATAGCTGGTACATCCAAGTCTCCGTCCTTCGATTGGGCTTTGGCAAGGTTTCCCATAGCACCAGCAACTTTTCCATTATCCAATGGACTGAATTTGGGTCAAGTAGTGGTGTTGTCTGTCGGTTCGATAATTTTGAAAGATTCTAATCGGAAATTTATTTATTTATTATAAATAAATATCTTTTAAAAAAATTACTATCTCCTATAGCTACCTTTTAATTTTTATAGAAAAATATTTATTTATGGCCACTTTATACCTTTAAGCCATTAAATACGTTGTGTATTATTTTTCTCTCTCCCTCTCTCTTCCCTCTCTCCTCCTTTCTATTTCCTCTTTCTTCTCTGTTTCCCCCGATTTTTTTCTTCCCTGTTTTTAGAAACCCTAGCCGGGGCTATGTTCCGTCAACGACATATTCGGTCAGCGACCACTTCCCCCTTCCTTGTTGTGTCAACCCTAACCCTCTCCTCCGGCCGACGATACCTTTTTTTTTTTTTTTTCTGAAGTGATGATCACATTAGAAAACCATTTGGTTTCCAAACGTGACGATCTACAATAGTTGAAGTTGAAAAACTCTAAGATCCAACATCTTTCACACCATTTTGAATGGAAAGCAGAGAAGTGATTTTTTTGCTTAACTACTCGTTATTCAAAATTCACGGTCCAACTAATTCAAATTCATTCTACAAGATTCTAACAAGAATATTTCGACAAGGTGAAGAATAAAACGGCAAAAGAAAAAAAAAGAAGTAGCTGCTTTGCCTTGAAGAGTCTATTACCTTTTTTTTCATTGTATTTCAATGTATCTCGTTGTATTTCATTGTATTCACTGTCTTTTGTTTAATTGTATATCAATGTATCTCGCTGTATTCCATGAATGTATTCATATGTTTTTGTGATTAATATAATTTATGTATTCAAATGTATCTGCAGTATGTATTCACATATTTTGCACTATAGATGACCTGCTATACTTCATGTATTCAATGTATATTAATGTATTTAACTGTATTCAATGTAATTATATAATTTCAATATATAAATTATTTATAAAGATACCACTAAAAATATTTTAGTAAAGATACCACTAAAAAAAGAAAGAATGGATTGAATCTCTGAAGATTACTCTGTTTTTGGGGTATTTTTCGGTTGAGAATCTTTTTTAGAATTGGAAATACAAATTTTGTGTGTTATAATTGAGTTTGTTGAGTTATATTAGGAGTCTATCGCGCTAATTGATTCATTTACCCTTTTTAAACAGCTGAAGACCTTTTTTCTCGCAAATTCCGTTACTATATTCACGAATACATCTCGCAAATACAGTCGAATACATTCTCTGCTTAGCTGAATTTCCTTATTTTCTGCCGAGTTTTGCTACTGTATTCATGAATATAGTAGCAAAAATACATCGAATACAGTCTATAACAACTGAAAATATAGCTATAAGAAGTAATTTAGTAAATGGTAGATATAGCAAGCTAATAATCACTAAAACATAGTGGTTTCTAAAAAAATTTAATTTTAATTTGGTATTTTCAGTTTGGTTTCTGAAAAGGACATCTTACAGAAATGTTCAAAATAAGCCCAAATCTACTAACCTCTACTCATTTATCACAAACTAACTAAAATTAGTCAAGTGCATACAAAAATTAAGAAAATTCATATAAATAAGGACTCTTTTCCTCCGAGAATCACGGGCAAAGATCTCTTTCCATATTTTTAAGCGTGATCAACAACATTAGATGTAAGATGAAAAGAAAATTTCATATATAAAGTAGCAAACAAGGTGATAAAATACAAAGAAAAAGAATATATATAACATTCCAAAAATCTAAGCAAAAAGGGACCTTCTACAATGCGTATGGTTAAAATTTATTGAAAATATATAGATGAATTAATATACAAAATTTGAGAAAGATTGGAGGTGATTTGGACTAGTTTTGAGTCAAAATTCCTAGTTGAAATCGAGTTTAAAATGTCTCTACGATATATGAATCAAATATGTATCTCACATACATGTATACATGGATATACAGGAGATACATAAGAGATACATATTTAATACACAAAAGATATACATAAGATACACATATCATCTTCTTCCATGTTCATCTTGCGTACTTCGAATTTGGCTCAAGTTTCAATTCAACCCACCAAAAAGCTCCATCAAATTGTCCCAAAATTGAGATTCACACTTCTTAAGATGTACCCAATCTATTTCAAAAACATTTACTCAAATAAATTCCAATTTCGAAAACCCAAAATTTTGAATTCAAGCTTAAGCAAGCTTCAATGTTGTCCATGAAATTTTCAGTTTAATCCTTCGACCCAATCTAACAAACTAACATTTATTAGTGATTCCTAAATCGAATTAGGGTGCTCGTTTCTCTGACTTTCAATTTAAAGAAATTAAAATATTACTAAAGTCAAGTGTCTCAAAAAGTTTGAAATGCCTTTATGTTTGAGCAAAATAAACATGTGTTATAAAATGATATTTGAGCTATTTTTAGTAGATATTTTATTTTGTACTAGTTTGGATTGAAATTGTTTATGGATTGACAGTTTGTGTAGCTTTCTCTTCTGAAAATGCTTTTTATATCAAATGGTTTTGTTTCTCCTCTTTTGTTTTGATTTGTATGGTCGAATAATTTTGATGTTACTCTTTAAAATTACATTCTATCAATCAAATTTAAAATAAATAAAACTTGTAATCATCATCCACGAAAATAATTTTTCAGATTTAATAATACAATCAAGCAAAAAACTGATAATATAATCAAGTTATTTTAAACTAAAAAAACCTGCATGACCCAAATAAGTTATCCGGACCGGAAATCTGACCAGTGATTTGCTCAGTCTTGAACCATCCTCTAATATGGTCGATAATTTACGATCCAACATCAATTCAGAGCCTTTCAGTTGCATTAGCTTTTTTTCCTTGTTAAATTATTTTATTTTATTTTTGTGTGTATTTCGCTCCAAGATTTTTGGAAATTTTCCTTCTATAATTTCAATTTCTTTCATATCAACGCCTTTTCCTTCCAATTTGGAAAAATATCTATTTTGGTTGATGCTACATTTGGAAGGAGATTCATTTTGATATCATAATAGCAGAAGAAAACACTGCTGAAAAGGCGTAAATTCGAGAGAAAAACCGCAAAAGAATACACTTAAAAATTATAGTAAAAGATAATTTATTTTGACTTGGAGGAGCAAAACGCGACAACTAATTTGAAACTGTTATAAATAATATTTTAAAGACAAGAGGGGTTGCTCTGATGGTAAGCAACCCCCACTTCCAACCGAGAGGTTGTGAGTTCGAGTCTCTCCAAAAGCAAGGTGAGAAGTTCTTGGAGGGAAGGATGTCGGGGGTCTATTTGGAAACAGTCTCTCTATCCGAGGGTAGGGGTAAGGTCTGCGTACACACTACCCTCCCCAGACCCCATTAAGTGGGATTATACTGGGTTGTTGTTGTTGTTATAAATAATATTTCATTTATTGTGAACGCCTATATTTTAGAAAGATTTTAGGGTTTGTTACTTGGTTGCTAAGTTACTTTTCCCCTATAAATATAGGGGTTCTATTCGATTGTAAATGATCACAAATTAATAAGAATTCTCCCCCCTCTCTCTCTACTTTTCTCTGCAATACTCTTATTCTTCTTTTATTATTTTATAACATGTTATCAGCACGAGGCTCTAACCAATTGAGTAGAGGGCGGTTGTTTTAATTTGTAGATATACTATTAATTAGTTATCTAATGTTTGAGAAATTAATCCACCGACAGAAAGAAGATATAGGAATTTGTGTGAGGCTCATGCGTGAATGCATTGATATTCATATAATAGGCATCTGCTTTAGTCACATGGCTTTGGGATACATGCACGTTGCTCAACTTCCTTAAGGAATAAATTCTAGATTTAAGCTAAGTATATTACCTTATTTTTCTCTTTTAAATTGTTGAAATTCTATAATATTTGATTTTAAATACAAACAAAGACAATAAAAATTGATTATAACTTTAATAGAGTTTGCAAGAAAATATAACCACCCGAAGTGGTAAAATTTCTATGCTTTGCCATGATCAAATTCATGTATGATTGTGGGCAAAAAGTGGAAACTCATCCCATTGAATTTGTTTCATTCTCATTCTCTTAAGAAAATGTGGTAGCAATATGTAATAAGTCTGAAATAAGACGAAATTATTACCATGAGTTATCACACTACTAGAAATCGGTAAAAAACGACCACATATAGCGACCAACGTTGGTTGCTTATCTCAATATACCGACCAAAACGCGTCCAAACAGGCTTGGTAGCTTATTTAGCGACCAACGTTGGTCTGTATATTTAAATTACGATATTTTTTAAAATTATTATATATCAAAAATTAGCGACCAACGTTGGTCTGTAAATTAAAATATATATTATTGAAAAAAAATATATATTTAACAATTTGGGTAGATAAGCGACCAACTTTGGTCGCTTATTTTTAATTTTTTAATTTTTTTTATATATAAGCGGCCAACCTTGGTCGCTAATTTTCAGGATATTTTTTTTTAATAAAATCTGGGTTCATTAGCGACCAACCTTGGTCGCCAATTTTTAATTTTTTAATTTTTTTAGACATAAGCGACCAATCTTGGTTGCTAATTTCCAGAATTTTTTTTTAATAGCTAAGCGACCAACTTTGATCACTTTTCTGGGTAATAATTTTGACACAAAATGCCTATTTTGGCAGCTACACCACCTGCCAACATACCAAAATTCCTAAATAACAATATAATTCAATTCATAAACTATAATTTTAATACCAAAATCTCCACAACAACCCAACAACAACAACACAATTAAAAAAACACATTAAAACCAACAAATTAAAGTTCAATAGAACTAACAAATTAAACTAACAAAACTAAGTTAACACTTATTACACCTAGTTCAAAACCGGTTCTATTTGTCTAGTTCAAAGTATATAAAAGTCAAGGAGTATTTTGTACAACATCATTATCATCACCGTCTGATGAACTTTCATCAACAAGACGGTATACAGAAGGGTCTACTTGTCGAGGACGGGAAGAACGATCACGGGGAGGACGGGAGGAACGAGCACGGGGAGGGCGGAAGGAACGCTCACGTTCAAGTCGAGCCTCTGGCGATGACTCACGAGACCGGGGAATCGGAAAACTTCCAAAAGCTAGGAGAGATTTGAGCTGCTCTTACATGCCCTGGTACTGAGCATCTCTAAGCTTTTCTCTTTTCTTAGCCGCTTCTAGCTCAGATGTGAGCTTTGTCATAGTCTCCCGCATAGCGGAGAGGCTCTCTCCATCAAGTTGCCCGCCTTGCGAGGAAGTCCCTATTCCTTGCATTCCACACTTATAGCAATGAAATTTCTTAGTAGGAAGCTCGTTTACCTTCCCCCATTTTGGACCACCAGCAGCCTCCATCCACATTCTTTCAGCATCCTCGTCCGAAGATTGGACTGGCTCGCCCGACTCATTAGGTGGCTGACTGCGTACGAATTCCTCCACGTTAGTTGTGAAGCGACCTTATAAGAAAAATTACATTGAATTAGTATTTCAAAATTTATATAAAAGTAAATCAAAATACTTAATGAAAAGTGAAAACTTACATGTACAGTCGAGGCTCGGCCCTCGACCCACCTTTCTTGATCTGTCTCTTTCTTCTTCTTTACAATATGAGTCTCCTTGAATAGCTCATCTTGGTTCATTGGACGCCCCAACTTCTTTTCCTGAAAACTCATAAATTTTAGTTAATAAACAGAATAGATATACTTTGAAAATTAATATTAACTAAGCAATTACGTACCAATCTTCTTTTTATTGTTCCTAGGTTGATCGCACCTCCAGTATGCAAGGAGCCTCCCTTCTCAGATGCGCGATCTTTCTTTCCTTTTTCGCTCTTCTCTAAGAACTTTGCGGTAAGCCATTGCCTTTGTAATTCCTCCCATAAATTCTGAAGCAACCAGTCAGGCTTCTGGTTCAACTTTCTAGCTTTGGAGAAACTATACGACAACCTATTATACATCCAAGTACGATATTCCATCTACACAAATAAAACAAGAACAAATTAATTTAGTTAATTCATATCCTAATCTTTTTTTAGTTAATTAATTTCATATCCTAAAATTTCAATTCATATTCTAAATTTTCAATTTACAAACTAAAAGTTCAATTTATAAATTAAAAGTTCAATTCATAAACTAAAAGTTCGATGCATATCCAAAAAGTTCAATTCGTACACTAAAATTTCAATTCATATCCAAAAGGTTCAATTCATAAACTAAAAGTCCAATTCATATCCTAAAAGTTCAATTCATATCCTAAAATTTCAATTTATAAACTAAAAGTTCAATTCATAAATTAAAGTTCAAATCATATCCTAAAATTACAATTTATAAACTACAAGTCCAATTCATAAACTAAAATTCCAATACATAAACTAAAAGTCCAATTAATATCCAAAAAGTTCAATTCATATCCTAAAATTTCAGTTTATAAACTAAAAGTTCAATTCATATCCAAAAAGTTCAATTCATAAATTAAAAGTTCAAATCATATCCTAAAATTACAATTTATAAACTACAAGTCCAATTCATAAACTAAAATTCCAATACATAAACTAAAAGTCCAATTAATATCCTAAACGTTCAATTCATATCCAAAAAGTTCAATTCATAAATTAAAAGTTCAAATCATATCCTAAAATTATAATTTATAAACTACAAGTCCAATTCATAAACTAAAATTCCAATACATAAACTAAAAGTCCAATTCATAAACTAAAAGTCCAATTCATATCCTAAAATACTCAATTTATAAACTAAAAGTTCAATTCATAAAGTAAAAGTCTAATTCATATCCTAAATATTCAATTCATATCCTAAACCCTAGATTTTAACTAAACTATCAAGACAATACAAAGTATAATTCAAATCTAACTAAATTAAATTCAACACTAGTTAAACTAATTAGTTAATAAAATTAATTAACAAAACTAATTAAAACAAAACCTAAACCCTAATCCTAAACAAAATACAATATTCAAAGAATTGAAACACTAATTGAAACAATAAACTACAATATTGAAATAATTGAAACAATAACTAAAAATAACAAAGATCAAGGTTATAATTCAAACCTAGGTTTTTTTAGGTGGAGAAGGAGAGAGAGGGGTGGCGGCAGTGGTGGCGTGTGCAGTGGCAGTCAGCGGCAGTACCGGCAGTCGCAATGGTGGCGCGGGGTGGGGGAATGGGATTTGTGTGAGGGAAATAGAGAAGGGGAGGGGAAGGTGTTGAGAGAGAGTTGAGAAAATTCAAGAATGTGGAATTTCCTAAAAGATTCTGCAGCCTCTCGAAGATAAGTACATACGTCTCTGTACCGATCCGCAAGACTCTACTAAACCTTGTCTGTGAATTGTGAGACCTGTGTAACCTAGAGCTCTGATACCAATTTGTCACGACACGGATTTCCTGCCCTCGGGAGTCGTGATGGTGCCTACTAGTGAAAGCTAGGCAAGCCAACCAACTGAACTATCTACCTTATTTTCATTCTTAATCCGATAATGGTTAAGAGCCAACAATTAGATAATAACATAATTGAATAAGCGGAAGTCTGAATTGTAAAGATTTAATAATACTGCTAATACCAATCCGTAACAAATCTACCCAAGACTGGTGTCACAACTTCACAGACTGTCTAGGAGTACTACAAATAAAGGTCTAAAAGAATAAATACAACATTGTCTTTGGAAATACATGAAAGAAACATCAATAGTAGATAGAAGGAGACGCCAAGGCCTGCGGACTACCTCGGGTCACTTGATGAACAAGAAATAGCAATCTCACTGCGGTCCGAAGTCTACAACACTGGGATCTGCACAAAAAGTGCAGAGTGTAGTATCAGCACAATCGACCCCATGTGCTGGTAAGTGTCTAGCCAAACCTCGGCGAAGTAGTGACGAGGCTAGGACCAGACTACCAAATAAACTTGTGCAATATATCATACAAAATAATAGGAAGCAGATAACAATGATAACAACAATGATCAACCAGTGATATAAAAAAACAGGCAACAAGAATACCATAATTGTTCCTCAACAAATAATAAATACAAGTGCAATCAGTTAATCAAATCCTTCAAATATAAATCTTTCGCCTATAAAATCCTTCAAGTAATAATCTCTAAGATAATATGCTTTTCGATAAATATATTTCCTTCAAATAAATATCTTTCAAATAAGCATCTTTCGAATATAATTCTTTCCAGTGGAGGTCACCTTGTGATGCCTCATTTCATAATCATAAATAATATAGGTCTCAACCCACTTTCAAAATTTCTCGGCACCTCATGCCCATATTTATATCACAACCGCACGGACAACTCACGTGCCATTAAATAAAACCATAATATTTTTCCCCGCACCTCGTGCCTATATCATAATCTGTCATTAATAAAAATCATCATATTTTTCCTCGGCACCTTGTGCCCACATGTTTCTGTCTCACATTTCGCAACAACCTTCTCATGTTACTCAATTCATAGGGTCCATAACCCAATATAATTAAGAATGTTCAAAGAGCCTCATTTACTTGATATAAAGTAGAGTACAACTTCCAACCCAATTAGAAAAATCAACAAGAAAAGATGAAGTTATTTTTAAAATCATTTGATAAAGAAAATACCCTTTTCATAAATTACAATATCGAATGAATCATTACCTTTAATACGAGAAATCAATAAATCAAAATATAGTAGAAATTCCTTTTTAAGTAAAGTACAACCTCAATGGTTTAAGGAAACTTTAGTTGAGAAATCAATTGAGTTAATAACAAGTGAACACAACAAACAGAAAGTGCATGGCATCACCCTTCGTGCTTTTACTCTCGTTCTTACCATAAGAATCAATATTCACTTTTATTCTTTCTTGTTGCGGCGTGCAACCCGATCCCAATCATATAACATTGTTGCGGCGTGCAACCCGATTCAAATCATATAATATTGTTGCGGCGTGCAACCCGATCCAAATCATATAATATTATTGCGGCGTGCAACCCGATCCAAATAATATTGTTGTGGCGTGCAACCCGATCCATATAATATTGTTGCGGCATGCAACCCGATCCATATAATATTGTTGCGGCATGCAACCCGATCCATATAATATTCAAATTAACACTAACCACAAAAGTATCCCGGCAAGGGAAACAATATCATAAGCAATCAAATCACGGCAAGGGAAACAACATCAAAACAATAACATCCCGGCAAGGGAGACAATATCATAAGCAATCAAATCCCGGCAAAAAAAACAACATCAAAACAATAACATTCCGGCAGGGGAGACAATATCATGATTCTCTCTCTCCTTTGTTCTTTCACGTTTACTTCACAGCTCAATTCACAACTTGAGCCAATGCTCTATAATGTTCAACAATTCTATTCTTAACTTGAGCAATGCTCTACAATGTTCAACAATTAAATTATCAACTTGAGCCAATGCTTCTACCATGTTCAATTAACAATAATACTTCCTCAAATCATATTCCTCAATAGAATTTATCATATAGAGCATGTATAATAGTAAACGGAGTCACATTAATCATAGTATAAGACTCACGGCCATGCTTGACACCAACGTATAGATACTCGTCACTATGCCTATATATCGTACTCAACAAATAACACGTAACAAATAGGACACAACTCCTAATCCCTCAAGCTAAAGCTAGACCAAACACTTACCTTGATCCGGCTCAATAATCAATCTGAAACCACGTTCTTGCCACACGTATCCGACTCTAAATGGCCCAAATCCCGATGAATTTCTTGAAAAACCTTTGAAAAATTGCCAAAATTCAAGCTCCCTAGGACAAAATGTTAAATAAAACCCAAAATCCCGTATTTATAGAGTACTCCACTGAATTCCACCTCTGCGGACCGCAAAAAAACGACCGTGGTCCGCACAAAACCAGTGCGCTCCGCACAAAAATGACTGCGGCCGCATAGGTTTTCCTCTGCAGTGACAAACTTTAGTATTTTGGACATAACTTTCGTTAAAGATGTCCAAATGCCTATTATATTATGTTTCTGAAAACTAGATTCACAGATATACAACTTTATTTTTTGAATCATCCCCAAATTCCTTGTAGATCAAAAGATATGAGCTTCCGAAGTTGGACCAACGACCTGCAGATTCTTCATGACCGCGGACCGCGGAACATTTTCCGCGGCCGCACTAAAACCACCGCGCCCAACACTAAATCCACTGCGCCCAGCGCTAAAACCTCTGCCCCCATCCATTTTCTAAGTTCCGGAATGTCCGGACTCGCTCAAAACTCACTCGAAACACACCCGAGGCCCCCGAGACCTCAACCAAATGTACCAACACATCCCATAACATCATCAAAATTTAGTCGAGACTTCGAATTACTCCAAACAAAACCAAAACACCGAATCCACCTCGGATTCAAGCCTAAGGACTAAGGAACTTTCAAATTCCACAAACAACGCCGAAATCTATCAAATCAAATCCGATTGACCCCAAATTTTGCACACAAGTCATAAATGACATAATGGAGCTATTCCAACTTCTTGAGTCGGATTTTGATCTCGATATCAAAAAGTCAACCCTCGGTCAAACTTCCAAATTGCGACTTCCCGTTTTTGCCATTTCAAGCTTAATTGAGCTACAAACTTCCAAATAATTTTCCAGGCACGCTCCTAATCCAAAATCACCATACGAAGCTATTGGAATTATCAAAAATCCATTCCGGATGTGTTTACTCATATTTCACCTTCCGGTCAATATAATTCAACTTAAGCTCTCTTCTTAGAGATTAAGTGTCTCAATTCCTTTCAAAAATCTATCCGAACCCAAATCAATTTCCCCTGGCAATTTACATAAGAACCGCGAAGCATGAATTTAGCAGTATATGGGAAAATGAGGTTGTGCTTATTCAAAATGACCGGTCGGGTCGTTACAAAATTTTGGGGAAGAAAATAAGAGAAATGGAGGGGGGAACCCGTTTTTGAGTCTGGTTTTAGAAAAAGCGACCAACATTGGTCGCTATTTTTGGTAGGTAATTAAGTTTTGACCGTTTGACCAAAATAGCGACCAACGTTGGTCGCTATTTCTAAAAAAAATTAAATATTTTTTTCTTTTTTGGTTTTTAAATATTATAAGCTATAAAAAACAATTCTTATTGGCTATAAATATTTATTTTATTTAACTATAATTATTATAAATAATTATAAACTATAAGCATAATCTTTAAAAAAATATATTAACTAGGTAATCTATATTATATTAAAAGGAGAGTAATATGCATTGTGGTTAAGCCAAGTGGCAAGTTAAAATGAAGCCATTTGGCAATTGTATGACAACATTAATTATTAGAAATTATAAATGGAAACATACTTAAGAGAAGTAGTTTAATGAATCTTATACATAATCTAAATATATCTTAGACAAATCTAATCTATATATCTATAATTAAATTTATATGTATATTTGTATCTATATCTATATCTATATCCATAATTCTATATTTATATTTATATATTGATCTGCTCATAGATTTTTTCTATATTAGCTAGAAATATGGAGGTGAAAAATTAATTAAAAACTATAATAGAAAAAAATAAAATATATAAAGATGTAAATTGAGATAACCTATAACTATTTATACTTTGGAGTAAGTTAAAATATAAAATAAAACTAAAATTTACTGAAGATATTAAGGATTTACTGAGTTTAAAAATTAAATAATTTCAAGCGGCAAAATAAGATCTTACACAAAGTATACAAATTATTTATAAGGTAAGAGAAATATTAAATAATTAACAAAAGATATTTTAATAACAAGAGTAATAAATTCATATTAATACTGATAAATCGTGTAAACGAATATTTTATACGTAAATATTACTAAAATATTTAGAAATAATGTGTTTGAACAATTAAGAAAATAATTTTCTATGATTATATTTGAATTAAGTTAGTTAGTTTAAATTTGAATGCATAACATAATTTTTTGAAAATATAGTTCAATTAAGAAAATAGAATGATAAAAATTATTTGAATTTGAGATGAGAAAGTTTTTAAATTTTTATCTATATTATATTAGAATGAGTGTGGTAAAAATAGATACTAAATTCAAACAGGCTAATAAAAATTCACCTGACAATGTAATAATATTAGGTATTGAATAATATAAAATCAAAAATAAAGAATAAATAGAGAAAAAATAAAAATTCAGATTTTATTATAGAAAAAAGGGTAAAACTTATTTAAATTTGAGATGAGAAAGTTTTTTATATTATACTAAGAAAAGTCAAAATATAAGTCCACATAACTCAAGTCTAATAGTTAAAATCAAAACTAAAAAAATTGAACAATAAAATAAATTAGAGATAATGTAATTTATCAATCATAACTTTAGAAAATAAAATAAAATAAATATACAATACTTAAAAATATTATTAAATTTTAAATAATTTAAAATTTTCGAGTAATGTTTTTAAAACAAAATAAATATTTATTTCATAATTAAAAAATTATATATTTATCTTATATTATTAAATAAAAGTAGTTAATAATGATATTAAATAAATTTACAAGTTAATGAAAAACCACATAAAATGTATAAGACTATATATTAGATTAAAAAAATAGCAAAATTATGTTAAATTATGAGAAATTTACTATTAGAAATTAAAAGAAAAGGATATTTGAATTTGAGATTGGAAAGTTCTTAAAACTATGATGCGAATGCTCAAATTATGAATAATATCACGAAATTGAAGTCTTACTTATGAAAAATAAAAAATAATAAAAAATAAAATTTTAAATGACAAAATAAATTTCTAATATAGGTAATTTTACAAAAATTAAATTTGTATCTTAAAACTAAAAAAGAAAGAAAATTTATTTAAAAAAATAAAATGATAGTGAAAATATTATTACAATATTTAGATATAATATGTTCAAACAATTAAGAAAATATTTTTCTATGATTAATATCTGAATCGAGTGTAGTTAGTTTGAGTTTGAATGCATAGCATAATTTTTTTTAAAATGCGATCCATTTTAGAAAATAGAATGATAAGAATTATTTGAATTTGAGATGAGATTATTTTTTATTTTTTAAAATATTATGTAAAGTACTAAAATGACAGTAAAAATATTACTACAATATTTAGAAATAGTGTGTTCAAACAATTAAGAATTTTTCTTCGCTGATTAAATAAAATTTTAAAAATGCAAAATAAATTTCTAATATTGGTAATCTTACTAATGAAATTAAATATTAAATTGTATCTTATAGCTAAAAAATAAAGAAAATTTAACTGCTTCTAATACAAAATTAATTATAAGATAACTCAATACATTTGGAACATCATAATCAAATAACTTACGTATTAATATTTTAGACTAATTAAAAGCTACAATTTAAAATAAAATATGACATTATTTTGGCTCTAGGTAAAACATTAATATAAACACCAATTAACATTTGTTGTAGGGAAAAGAATGTACATAAAAAAATAGAGGTAGTGTGAGGATACTTATACTTTAAATTAATTTAAAAATAGATAAAATAAAATAATTAAATTATATTTAAAAATATTACTGATAAATTTAAATAATTAAAATATTATGATTAAATATTAAATAATACAAATAACTATAAGAAAAGAACAAAAAAAAGAATTTATGTAAAAGTGATGTGATGAATAAGATATATTCTACTTCCAGATAAAAATAAAGTGATAATAAGAATTTTGTTAAGATAATATGATCTAATGTGCTCGAACAAGATAGATCACAATATGACATGTTTAGTATTCTTTAATACCGACAGCGGAACGAAATACAAGTACCAAAATTAAGGGGTTAGGTTGCTACAAATATATATTAAAAAGACTGGTTGTTCACTACGAGATTTGAACAATAATTTCATATCATGTTTCATAATTAAATTCTCATGTTATATAATTTTTATTTGAGAGGTTTATATTTTAAGTTTATTTGTACATGATTCAAACAACCTACATCGCAATTTGAAATGATTTATCCGCACATCGCGCGGGTGCTGATACTAGTTATTTTTAATAGATTATAATAGCATGTATGTAAATTTTTTAAGTTATATTTAAGTATATGAGTAATTTTATACACACGCATAAACTATATTGTAATTGATGATCAATCTTATACATTACTACGTACGAATAATTAATAAATTGATAAACTAATATAATATTATTCTATTAATTAATATAATAGTATTCATTATTTGTATTATAACAGAGTTAATGAATTACATTCATTCACGACCCGACCCGTCGTCTCGTGAGTTACTGCCCTATTTTCCCCATTTCCTATTTCTTTATGCTTTATTATCAGTGTTGGGTGTGAACGAGTTGATTTGGATTGGTTTTAGTAGGAAATGAGACACTTAGTCTCTTTAAGGAAGGTTTGTTTTGGAAAAGTCAACCGGACGTTGACTTATATGTTAGAGGGCTCGGATTTGAATCCCGATGATTCGGTTAGCTTCGGGAGATGATTTGTGACTTAGGAGTGTGATCAGAAATAATTTTGGAGGTCCGAATTAGGCTTGAATTGGCGAAGTTAGTATTTTGGCGAATTCCGGTTGATAGGTGAGATTTTGATCCAAGAGTCGGAATGGAATTCCGAGAGTTGCTGTAGCTTCGTTAGGTGATTTAGGATATGTGTGCAAAATTTCAGGTCATTCGGACGTGGTTTGGTCGGGTTCTTGATCGAAAGTGTATTTCGGAAGTTTTTAGAAAATTAGGCTTGAATTCGATGAGTTTTGGGTAATTTGATGTTGTTTGAGGTGTTTTGATGATTGTAAGAGGTTTGAATAATGTTATGAATTATGTTGGCATGTTTGGTCGGGGTCCCATGAGGCTCGGATAAGTTTTAGAAGAGTTTTTAGAAGATTTTTGTCGTTTGAGCATAAGCATGTAATGATCCAAAGGTCCATTTTTAGTTCTAGAGATCGAAATTTTATTTCAAGATTTCCAGAATTTAAATAATGAATTATAGGAGTGATCTGGAAAGTTTGGTCTAATTTCATCAAGTCGCGATTGAGTTTTTGGAACGAAACATGAGTTAATTGTTTAACGAGCGAAATGGGTATTGAACTGAGCAAATGAGCTCCGAATTGAGTTTCGACTAAAGGCCTATGTTTATATTATTATTTTTGACTCATAGGAACAAGAATCATCGAATTCCGAGTTCCCAGGCCCAAGAAATGAATTTTTAAGTAAAATTGCTTTCTGAAAATATTTAAGAAAAATGGAAATGAAATTTGATTAGAAAGTGATGGTATCGGGCCCGTATTTTGGTTTCGCCGCCCGGTACAGGTCTTATATATGGTTTAAGCACTTTCTGTAAAGTTTGGTTGAAAACGGACGTCGTTTGACGTGTTTCAGACTCAAAATGGAAAATTTGATGTTTTATGAAATTTGAAAGAATTCTTGGATTTTAAAGCTTAATTCGTGGTATATGACGTTATTTTGGCGATTTGATCGCACAGTTAAGTTCGTAGGATGTTGTTGAGTTAGTGTATGTGTTTGGTTAGGAGCCCCGAGGGCTCGGGAGTGTTTCGGAGGTGTCTCGGAGTGATTTCGGACTTAGTAAACAGTACTGGGCAGTAACACGCGTGAACAATAGCCGAAAATTCTGGACAGTGTAGAGAAAGAGCAGTCCGATTTCTTTCATTTTTTGTACTTTCAAGCTCGGATTCTGAGCAATTTTGAGTGAGAAGTTATGGGAATTTTTGGGGTAAGTGTTCTTGACTCTCTTGTGATTATATTCCATGAATAAATCTTCATTTTTGGCTTTAGATTATTGATATTTGAAGAGAAATGGATGATTTTCTAAAATTCCCTAAAGATGAATTTTTAATATTTGAAAGCCAATCCGATGTCGGATTTTGGTAAAATTTGTATGGTTGGATGGGGGTTCATATTCCGTGACTTTTGTCGTTTTCCGAGACGTGGGCCCCACGGGCGAATTTTGAGTGTAATTTCGGATTTTTGATGGAAAATGTAGAATTCCATATGGAATTAATTCCTATAATTTTTATTAACTGAATTGAATCGTTATGGCTAGATTCGAGGCATTCAGAGATCAATAAGGGGCAAAGGCATCGCGAGCTAGAGAATTAGCCGGTTCGAGGTGAGTAATTGATGTAAATGATGTCCTGAGGGTTTGAAACCCCGAAATTTCACATCATAACGCTATATTGAGGTGACTTGCACGCCGGATAACGGGCGTGGGGTAGAGCACCGTTGGAGATTGTGACTTGGTCCGTCCCGAGAGATGTTTTTACCGTGTTTTCTACTTGAACTAAATTGAGAACCATCCTTACTTGGATTTAATTGTTACATTTGGGCTTCTTGCCAATTATTTGAATCCTTCAGGAATTGATATCACTGCTTTCACATATTTTGCATATCATTTGACCTCAGTCCAAGGTTTTAAATACTGTTTTGCAAACTCAGCCATCTTTCTAAGATTTGAAAACTTAAATGATATTTCTAAATGATATTTCGGGCTAAGAACTACTGTTTTACAAATAGCCAAGGGGCTTATGATGATTTCTGGACTGAGCATAGATCGGGATGCGCGCCGCAGCAGTGTTATATTGAAATTGAGGCCGAGAGCATGGTTGATTACATTGATATTGAGGCCGAGAGCCTGGTTGATTACATTGATATTGAGGCCGAGAGCCTGGATGATTATACTGAGATTGATATGAGGCCGTGGGTCTAGATTTGATGCCACAAGATGGCTTGATATTGCACTTGGGCTGTAGGAGCCTCTCCGGAGTCTGCACACACCCCCAGTGAGCGCTGTTGATGATAAATAAATGGATGGCTCGGGCTGCACGCCGCAGTGGGTACTAGAGTGTACCATCATATGCATTGCATTGCACCTCATGCATTTGTTTTTATCTGTTATACCTGTCTCAGTATTTGCTACTCTGACTTAATTGACTTGTTACTTCACTATGTGTTGTTCTAAACTGCCAGTTATAGTTTACTTTGTATTTTTTCATGATTTCTTATTCTAAGCCTTTATTTATGTTTATTACTCACTGGGTCGGAGTACTCACATTACTCCTTGCACCTTGCGTGCAGATCCAGGTACACCACAGGCTGAGTGAGGATTTGTTTAGCTGAACAGTAGTATCCGGGAGTATTGAGGTAGCTGCATGGCATTTACAGCCTTGATCTCTCCCCTCTATCTCTATATTTTATTCCGTATTTTTCCTAGACAGACTTGTAATAGATGGATATTCTGTATTAGAGGCTCATATTCGTGACACCGGATTCTATTGGCCTATGGTGTGGTATTTTAATTGAACTTCCGCAGTTTTTATTATTAATTATACACTTGAATATAATGATTTAGTAAATTCTCTGTGATATTTATCTATAATCTGAATAAGAATTTGGGATAATATTGTTGAATGGTCGGGCTTGCCTAGCAGTGTCTTGGGCGCCATCATGATCGGGGTTGGGGTCGTGACAAGTTGGTATCCGAGCCTAGGTTAATTGGTCTCGCGAGTTATGAGCCGGTTTAGTAGAGTCTCGCGGATCGGTACAGAGAAATCTGTATTTATCCTCGAGAGGTTGCAGAACCTTTAGGAAAACTTCACATTCTAGAATTCTTATCGTGCGTCCTTGATTCATCTTGAAAAGAAACTTTTGAAATTCCTTCCACGCGTTCGTATGCGCGCATGGGCGCTCAGTATCAGATGTGCCTCGTTGGCTTGTGATTCCCCGATCGAGGGGCGAGGTGTTTTCTCTGTGAGTTTATGGTGGCCCAGTCTGGAGGACTTGAGGTTGGATCTTTGCCTATGGCGGGAGCGCCGAGGTGCTGATTGTGTGAACAAGTGTTTTTGAACTTATATATTCGGTAGTGTCCCTGTTAGTGGAAATGGTAGTTGTGGCTATGTGATGAGTATGTTAGTACTGCGAGGCATATCTATATGATTTGGAAGCGACAAGAAGGGTCTGCTGAATGATGGAAGAACTAATAGATGCTTGAAGTCCATCGTGATTCAAGTTATAGCCCGAGTTATGGACGTGTGAAGAATCTTTTCATGTCTCCTAGTTGGGAGTGAAGTAAATTTCATGTTGCGGTATGAGTACAGACTCAGGAAGATCAAGTGACTACATAATGCTTATGGCGGTGGAAGGTATGCAGAAATGTTAGTTGGGGGGCAAAACAGGTGGGTTATCTCCTGCGGGGTGTTCTAAAGTTGTGTTATCCTTATGTTATCTATTAGAAGACCTCAATTGCAAGTGAATAAAATGTGTTGAAATCTAAATTGGATCGCCTAGAGAGTGGGCTTAACTGTTGTGTGAGTGAATGCGAGATTTGCAGAAGAGTTAAAAATTCTAAATGATTTATGTTTCCACAAGCTTATGAAGGATCGAGTTTAATCTCACTATGGTATTGAGGCAACAATGGAGTATATGCGTTATGAGTATAGTATGTTGTGATCTATGGATTCAAGCCAAGTTGGGGAGCTTGCTATTGGTTAGCGGATTGTGCGGTTATGTGCTATGTTAGTTCCGATTTGATGCATGATGGTGAATCAGTTCTGGTTGTGGAAATTGGGCCGAGAGTGGCAGGAGTGAAGGAAATTTTTTGACAAGATGTCATGAGCTCGGATGAGCAGGAGATAAGTTTCGATGTTTACGGTAAGTTGGTATTGTCTTCAGCGTCACCTAAGATCGGTGTTTTGTAAAAAGGGTTTTGCGTCCTGGTTAATAATTCTTGATCGCTCTTTAGCGTTAGTGCGACCGGTGGTTTGGATGTACGCTCCAGATATTGTTGTGGTAGGTTGTGGGAGTGTGTCCCACGGGAAGATTATATAAGTGTGGCATGTGATCACTTGATTGATTAAAGATGTAAACCAAGTATGAAGTTTGCAACAGTGTGATGTTGAGTATAGTTTTCTATATGCTATTTTGTATGCCTTGCTTCCTGTTTTCTAAGGAAAGTCCGTATTAGTGCGTGGGATTGGTAATTCCTTCCAGAGTTCGTTTTTTTTTGTATCGCGTTCGAATTGGTAGCGCGTTGGCATATTGGGGCATCATATGCGGCTTTTGATTATGTCTGGGGTGGCTTATTGCCTGAGCAGTTCATAATGGGTGAGACGAGATCATTGAATTTGAGATCGGTGCAATCTAAGTATATGAAGTAAATTAAGGGGTTAAGACCATTGTTTGGTTCAGAATGAGGTGATAGTTCTTGCCAGAAGTATAGACCCAATGAATTGATTATTCGGCGGAGTTATGAATTTATACAGATCTCATCCGTCGTGTCGGTATTGTAAGAATTTGAACAAGACCTATGTATGTCATGCAGAGCATGGGATGTGTAATGATTTTTCTTCTAGATAGGATCAATGGAAGTTCTTGACTAGTTGAGTACGTAAACGTTCATGGTTCGGAAAGGAGGTGAAGTCCTTATGTTACCTTAGGATGGTATGGTATATGCGATATGTTGTGAAGGGTTGAGATTTGCGTGTGTAAGGTTACAGTTCAGTTCTGAATTGAAATTCATAACATTCTTAGGCGGTACAGGCAGCTTTAGGTAATTAGAGAAATAAGCTTCAGATGATTTGGGTGAATGATCTTCAGATGATTAAGGAAATGGTATTGCTAATTGGAAGTGATTTGATGAGAGTATATGTCTCAGAAAAAGGTAATGTGATTAAACTAATGATATTTCGGTAGTATTGCGACATGTTCTTGGTGGGTCCACTGGTGGTATTTGGGTTTGCTTGGTAGCACATGGAAATTTTGAGTATCTGTCATAGAATGATTGGGTATCAAAGGTGTGCATGTATTCGCACGGTGGAAACTGGAATCAGGTATGATGATTTGTGTGCCATATGGAGTTGGAGACTAGGAGTTCTCATGTACAGGCTAGGTTGTGGTGGTGGATCTTGTGTGTTCAGCACCGTTTAGCGGCAATCGGGATTTGGAGGCTCGAGTGGATCTTTGTTTGCTAGTATGTTAGATTTTGGATGTGATGTCAGAATTCAGACTGGTTGTCTTAGTGTTGAGTGATTCTGAACTATTGCACTACGTGCAATACCGAAAATGCCACGGTTTGAGTGATGAAGTGCATTGTATTATGTTCTAGCAGAGTGGTTTATATTTCAAAGGACCAGCGGACGGTTGGGAAGGATTGCTTTCTTAATTGGGCATTCGTGATGGATGTCAGTGCAAAGGTTGCTATCATTAATTCAGTTCCGGTGTTGGGGGACTTTTCAGATGAGTTTCATATGGCTAGGCATGTCGCCGGGCAAGGTTGTTGATTTCGGTATTAATTTGGTGCCAGGCACCGGATCGTCTGGCTCCGATAGGAGTTGTAGTAGTGGAAGTCGAGCGGGATGAGTAATTGGGTGTTGCTCTGTGAATAACGTACCGGTTATGTTCTATCAGGTTTGCATGGTGTGTGTTATTTGTTTCACCATGGGTGTAATGATTTGTGGCTCCAGGCATCAATTGAGCATGGTTATCGATTTCAAGCATAGTGACTTAAGGTGTTTCCTGTGGAGTAGTATTTGGATAGGAACGCGTTGCAGCAAAGATGTGTGGAAACATGACATTGCGGGTCAAATTTGTGTGTCCTGTTTCTATGATGTGAGACAGGGTCTCTGCCTTGTGTTGTGGCAGTACTGGTGAGTTTGAGGTACAACTCTCTCAGTTGAGTCATTTTCATGAATTGAGTATGTTCGGACCGTTTCTTATTGGTGCACGTATTATGCAAGTTGTGGCTTAGGCATGTATTGATGTGTCATGTCACTTGAGTAGTGTGTTTGGTTAGAAGAGATCGTTGAAATTATTTATGAATGCGAACAGATTCGATTTCAGTATGTGTGATGGGTAAATATTGAGGTTCGGTTCAAAATTTGCTATGGTAATTACCAGGAGAGAAATGACTTCATGAATGGTTGACATGGGAAATGGTTATGATTTATTGCGTGTTTCCTTTATCATTGGCAGCATGTGAAAGTGTTGGAATGAGGCTTTAGTTGTTAAGAGGTTTCCTATCGATATTCGATTATTATGTGCATCTACTGTGAATAGAAATTATCGTTTCGAGTGTTTGAGTTATGTGGTATATCAGATAATTGCACCTGATGTTGCAGGTATGGGTTCTTACAGCTGGTTCGGGCTTATTCTGAGTATGGATGTGAAGTTCTAATCTTGTGTATGATTTCGGAAGGTGCAGTGTGGTTCTATGGTTTACGGACTAGATGGATTGTGAAATTTCAGCTATGTTGTGTTATCGGACCTATGCGAGATAGGGTAGTGTGGGATCACCCACGGGTATATTCTTGGTAAAGTCGTTCAACTATTGGTAGGCTTCTAGGACAGCTCTGGGTACGCTCGAGGACGAGCGTTTGTTTAAGTTGGGGAGGATGTGACGACCCGACCCGTCGTCTCGTGAGTTACCGCCCCGTTTCACCATTTCCTATTTCTTTAAGCTTCATTTTCAGTGTTGGGTGTGAACGAGTTGATTTGGATTGGTTTTAGTAGGAAATGAGACACTTAGTCTCTTTAAGAAAAGTTTGTTTTGGAAAAGTCAACCGAACGTTGACTTATGTGTTAGAGGGCTCAGATTTGAATCCCGATGATTCGGTTAGCTTCGGGGGATGATTTGTGACTTAGGAGTGTGATCAAAAGTAATTTTGGAGGTCCGGTGTAGAATTAGGCTTGAATTGGCGAAGTTAGTATTTTGGCGAATTTCGGTTGATAGGTGAGATTTTAATCCGAGAGACGGAATGGAATTCCGAGAGTTGCTGTAGCTTCGTTAGGTGATTTGGGATATGTGTGCAAAATTTCAGGTCATTCAGACGTGGTTTGGTCGGGTTTTTGATCGAAAGGGTATTTCGGAAGTTTTTAGAAAATTAGGCTTGAATTCGATAAGTTTTGGGTAATTTGATGTTGTTTGAGGTATTTTGATAATTGGAAGAGGTTTGAATAATGTTATGAATTATGTTGGCATGTTTGGTCGGGGTCCCATGAGGCTCGGATAAGTTTTGGAAGAGTTTTTGGAAGATTTTTGCCGTTTGAGCATAAGCATGTAATGATCCAAAGGTCCATTTTTAGTTCTAGAAATCGAAATTTTATTTCGAGATTTCCAGAATTTAAATAATGAATTATAGGAGTGATCTGAAAAGTTTGGTCTAATTTCATCAAGTCGCGATTGGGTTTTTGACACGAAACATGAGTTAATTGTTTAACGAGCGAAATGGGTATTGAACTGAGTAAATAAGCTCCGAATTGAGTTTCGACTAAAGGGCTACGTTCGTATTATTATTTGTGACTCATAGGAACAAGAATCATCGAATTCCGAGGTCCCAGGCCCACGAAATGAATTTTTAAGTAAAATTGCTTTCTGAAAATCTTTAAGGAAAATAGAAATGAAATTTGATTAGAAAGTGATGGTATCGGGCCCGTATTTTGGTTTCGGCGCCTGGTACAGGTCTTATATATGGTTTAAACACTTTCTGTAAAGTTTGGTTGAAAACGGATGTCGTTTGACGTGTTTCGGACTCAAAATGGAAAATTTGATGTTTTATGAAATTTGAAAGAATTCTTGGATTTTAAAGCTTAATTCTTGTTATATGACGTTATTTTGGCGATTTGATCGCACGGTTAAGTTCGTAGGATGTTGTTGAGTTAGTGTATGTGTTTGTTTAGGAGCCCCGAGGGCTCGAGAGTGTTTCGGAGGTGTCTCGGAGTGATTCGAACTTAGTAAAATTGGAGAAAATTGTAGAAATAGTACCCCGTGAATAGTACCGTGTACGGTACACCGTGTACAGTACCTCGTGAATAGTACCGTGTACAGTAACACGCGTGAACAGTAGCCGAAAATTCTGGACAGTGTAGAGAAAGAGTAGTCCGATTTTCTTTCATTTTTTGGACTTTCAAGCTCGGATTCTGGGCAATTTTGAGCGAGAAGTTATGGGAATTCTTGGGGTAAGTGTTCTTGACTCTCTTGTTATTATATTCCATGAATAAATCTTCATTTTTGGCTTTAGATTATTGATAATTGAAGAGAAATGGATGATTTTCTAAAATTCCCTAAAGATGAATTTTTAAGATTTGAAAGCCAATCCAATGTCGGATCTTGGTAAAATATGTATGGTTGGACTCATTGTTGGATGGGGGTTCATATTCCGTCGTATTCTGAGACGTGGGCCCCACGGGCGAATTTTGAGTGTAATTTCGGATTTTTGATGGAAAATGTAGAATTCCATATGGAATTAATTCCTATAATTTTTAATAACTGAATTGAATCGTTATGACTAGATTCGAGGCATTCAGAGATCAATAAGGGGCAAAGGCATCACGAGCTAGAGAATTAGCCGGTTCGAGGTGAGTAATTGATGTAAATGATGTCCTGAGGGTTTGAAACCCCGAAATTTCACATCGTAACGCTATATTGAGGCGACTTGCATGTCGGATATCGGGCGTGGGGTAGAGCACCGTTGGGGATTGTGACTTGGTCCGACCCGAGAATGTTTTTACCGTGTTTTCTACTTGAACTAAATTGAGAATCATCCTTACTTGGATTTAATTGTTACATTTGGGCTTTTTGCCAATTATTTGAATCCTTCAGGGATTGATATCACTGCTTTCGCATATTTTGCATATCATTTGACCTCAGTCCAAGGTTTTAAATACTGTTTTGCAAACTCAGCCATCTTTCTAAGATTTGAAAACTTAAATGATATTTCTAAATGATATTTCGGGCTGAGAACTACTGTTTTACAAATGCCCAAAGGCTTATGATGATTTCTGGACTGAGCATGGATCGGGCTGCGCGCCGCAACAGTGTTATATTGAAATTGAGGCCGAGATCCTGGTTGATTACATTGATATTGAGGCCGAGAGCCTGGTTGATTACATTGATATTGAGGCCTAGAGCCTGGGTGATTATACTGAGATTGATATGAGGCCAAGGGCCTAGATTTGATGCCACGAGATGGCTTGATATTGCGCTTGGGTTGTAGGAGCCCCTCCGGAGTCTGCACACCCCCCAGTGAGTGTCGTCGACGATAAATAAATGGATAGCTCGGGCTGCATGCCGCAGTGGGTACTAGAGTGTACCATCATATGCATTGCATTGCACTCATGCATTTGTTTTTATCTGTTATACTTGTCTCAGTATTTGGTACTCTGACTTAATTGACTTGTTGCTTCACTATTTGTTGTTCTAAACTGCTAGTTATAGTTTACTTTGTATTTTTCCATGATTTCTTATTCTCAGCCTTTATTTATGTTTATTACTCACTGGGTCGGAGTACTCACATTACTCCCTACACCTTGCATGTAGATCCAGGTACACCACAGGCTGAGTGAGGATTTGTTTAGCTGAACAGTAGTATCTGGGAGTATTGAGGTAGTTGCATGGCATTCGCAGTCTTGATCTCTCCCCTCTATCTCTATCTTTTATTCCGTATTTTTCCTAGACAGACTTGTAATAGGTGGATATTCTGTATTAGAGGCTCATATTTGTGACACCGGATTCTATTGGGCTATGGTGTGGTATTTTAATTGAACTTCCGCATATTTATTATTAATTATACACTTGAATGTAATGACTTAGTAAATTCTCTGTGATATTTATCTATAATCTGAATAAGAATTTTGGATAATGTTGTTGAATGGTCGGGCTTGCCTAGCAGTGTGTTGGGTGCCATCATGACCGGGGTTGGGGTCGTGACAAGTTGGTATCCGAGACTAGGTTAATAGGTCTCGCGAGTTATGAGCTGGTTTATTGGAGTCACGTGGATCGGTATAGAGACGTTTGTATTTATCCTCGAGAGGTTGCAGAACCTTTAGGAAAACTTCTCATTCTTGAATTCTTATCAAGCGTCCTTGATTCATCTTGAAAAGAAACTTTTGAAATTCCTTCCACGCGTTCGTATGCACGCATGGGCGCTCAGTATCAGATGTGCCTCGATGGCTTGTGATTCCCCGATCGAGGGGCGATGTGTTTTCTCTGTGAGTTTATGGTGGGCAAGTCTGGAGGACTTGAGGTTGGATCTTTGCCTATGGAGGGAGCGCCGAGGTGCTGATTGTGTGAACAAGTGTTTTTGAACTTATATGTTCTGTAGTGTCCCTGTTAGTGGAAATGATGGTTGTGGCTATGTGATGAGTATGTTAGTACTGTGAGGCGTATCTATATGATTTGGAAGCAACGAGAAGGGTCTGCTGAATGATGGAAGAACTAATAGATGCTTAAAGTCCACCATGATTCAAGTTATAGCCCGAGTTATGGGCGTGTGAAGAATATTTTCATGTCTCCTAGTTGGGAGTGAAGTAAATTTCATGTTGCGGTATGAGTACAGACTCAGGAAGATCAAGTGACTACGTAATGCTTATGGCTGTGGAAGGTATGCAGAAATGTTAGTTGGGGGCAAAGCAGGTGGGTCATCTCCTGCGGGGTGTTCTAAAGTTGTGTTATCCTTATGTTATCTATTAGAAGACCTCAATTGCAAGTGAATAAAATGTGTTGAAATCTAAATTGGATCGCCTAGAGAGTGGGCTTAACTGTTGTGTGAGTGAATGCAAGATTTGCAGAAGAGTTAAAAATTCTAAATGATTTTTGTTTCCACAAGCTTATGAAGAGTTTAATCTCACTATGGTATTGAGGCAACAATGGAGTATATGCGTTATGAGTGTAGTATGTTGTGATCTATGGCTTCGAGCCAAGTTGGGGAGCTTGCTATTGGTTAGCGGATTGTGCTGTTATGTACTATGTTAGTTCCTATTTGATGCATGCTGGTGAATCAGTTCTGGTTGTGGAAATTGGGACGAGAATGGCACGAGTGAAGGAAATTTTTTGACAAGATGTCATGAGCTCGGATGAGCAGGAGATAAGTTTCGATGTTTACGGTAAGTTGGTATTGTCTTCAGCGTCACCTAAGATCGGTTTTTTGTAAAAAGGGTTTTGCGTCCTGGTTAATAATTTTTGATCGCTCTTTAACGTTAGTGCGACCAGTGGTTTGGATGTACGCTCCAGATATTGTTGTGGTAGGTTGTGGGAGTGTGTCCCACGGGAAGATTGTATAAGTGTGGCATGTGATCACTTGATTGATTAAAGATGTAAACCAAGTATGAAGTTTGCAATAGTGTGATGTTGAGTATAGTTTTCTATATGCTATTTTGTATGCCTTGCTTCCTGTTTTCTAAGGAAAGTCCGTATTAGTGCGTGGGATTGGTAAGTCCTTCCAGAGTTTATTTTCTTTTATTGTATCGCGTTCGAATTGGTAGCCTGTTGGCATATTGGGGCATCATATGCAGCTTTTGATTATGTTTGGGGTGGCTTATTGCCTGAGCAGTTCGTAATGGGTGAGACGAGATCATTGAATTCGAGATTAGTGCAATCTAAGTATATGAAGTAAATTAAGGGGTTAAGACCATTGTTTGGTTCAGAATGAGGTGATAGTTCTTGCCAGAAGTATAGACCCAATGAATTGTTGATTCAGCGGTGTTATGAATTTATACAAATCTCATCCGTCGTATCGGTATTGTAAGAATTTGAACAAGACCTATGTATGTCATGCAGAGCATGGGATGTGTAATGATTTTTCTTCTAGATGGGATCAATGGAAGTTCTTGACTAGTTGAGTACGTAAATGTTCATGGTTCGGAAAGGAGGTGAAGTCCTCATGTTACCTTAGGATGGTATGGTATATGCGATATGTTGTGAAGGGTTGAGATTTGCGTGTGTAAGGTTACAGTTCAGTTCTGAATGGAAATTCATAACATTCTTAGGCGGTACGGGCAGCTTTAGGTGATTAGAGAAATGAGCTTCAGATGATTAGGGTGAATGATCTTCAGATGATTAAGGAAATGGTATTGCTAATTGGAAGTGATTTGATGAGAGTATATGTCTCAGAAAAAGGTAATGTGATTAAACTGATGATATTTCGGTAGTATTGCGGCATGTTATTGGTGGGTCCACTGGTGGTATTCGGGTTTGCTTGGTAGCACAGGGAAATTTTGAGTATCTGTCGTGGAATGATTGGGTATCAAAGGTGTGCATGTATTCGCACGGTGGAAATTGGAATCAGGTATGATGATTTGTGTGCCGTATGGAGTTAGAGACTGGGAGTTCTCATGTACATGCTAGGTTGTGGTGGTGGATCGTGTGTATTCGGCACCGTTTAGGGGCAATCGGGATTTGGAGGCTCGAGTGGATCTTTGTTTGCTAGTATGTTAGATTTTGGATGTGATGTCGGAATTCAGACTGGTTGTCTTAGTGTTGAGTGATTCTGAACTATTGCGCTACGGGCAATACCGAAAATGCCACGGGTTGAGTGATGAAGTGCATTGGATTATGTTCTAGTAGAGTGGTTTATATTTCATAGGACCAGCAGACGGTTGAGAAGGATTGCTTTCTTAATTGGGTATTCGTGATGGATGTCAGTGCAAAGGTTGCTATCATTAATTCAGTTCCGGTGTTGGGGGACTTTTCAGATGAGTTTTATATGGCTAGGCATGTCACCGGGCGAGGTTGTTGATTTCGGTATTAATTTGGTGTCGGGCACCGGATCGTCTGGCTCCGATAGGAGTTGTAGTAGTGGAAGTCGAGCGGGATGAGTAATTGGGTGTTGCTCAGTGAATAACGTACCAGTTATGTTCTATCAGGTTTGCGTGATGTGTGTTATTTGTTTCACCATGGGTGTAATGATTTGCTTTGGCTCCGGACATCAATTAGGCATGGTTGTCGATTTCAAGCATAGTGACTTGGGGAGGATGTGACGACCCGACCCGTCGTCTCGTGAGTTACTGCCCCGTTTTCCCCATTTCCTATTTCTTTAAGCTTCATTATCAGTGTTGGGTGTGAACGAGTTGATTTGGATTAGTTCTAGTAGGAAATGAGACACTTTGTCTCTTTAAGGAAGATTTGTTTTGGAAAAGTCAACCGGACGTTGACTTATGTGTTAGAGGGCTCGGATTTGAATCTCGATGATTCGGTTAGCTTCGGGGGATGATTTGTGACTTAGAAGTGTGATCGGAAGTAATTTTGGAGGTCCGGTGTAGAATTAGGCTTGAATTTGCGAAGTTAGTATTTTGGCGAATTCCGGTTGATAGGTGAGATTTTGATCCGAGAGTCGGAATGGAATTCCGAGAGTTCCTGTAGCTTCGTTAGGTGATTTGGGATATGTGTGCAAAATTTCAGGTCATTCGGACGTGATTTGGTCGGGTTTTTGATCGAAAGTGTATTTCGGAAGTTTTAAGAAAATTAGGCTTGAATTCGATGAATTTTGGGTAATTTGATGTTGTTTGAGGTATTTTGATGATTGGAAGAGGTTTGAATAATGTTATGAATTATGTTGGCATGTTTGGTCGGGGTCCCATGAGGCTCGGATAAGTTTTGGAAGAGTTTTTGGAAGATTTTTGTCATTTGAGCATAAGCATGTAATGATCCAAAGGTCCATTTTTAGTTTTAGAGATCGAATTTTTTTTCCAAGATTTCCAGAATTTAAATAATGAATTATAGGAGTGATCTGGAAAGTTTGGTCTAATTTCATCAAGCCGCGATTAGGTTTTTGACACGAAATATGAGTTAATTGTTTAACGAGCGAAATGAGTATTGAACTGAGCAAATGAGCTCCGAATTGAGTTTTGACTAAAGGGATATGTTCGTATTATTATTTGTGACTCATAGGAACAAGAATCATCGAATTCCGAGGTTCCAGACCCAACAAATGAATTTTTGAGTAAAATGGCTTTCTGAAAATATTTAAGGAAAATGGAAATAAAATTTGATTAGAAAGTGATGGTATCGGGCCCGTATTTTGGTTTCGGCGCCCGGTATAGGTCTTATATATGGTTTAAGCACTTTCTGTAAAGTTTGGTTGAAAACGAACGTCGTTTGACGTGTTTCAGATATATATTGATTCATCGACTTATAACCTACTCAAATGCATCTTTTAGGTATTGATACACTTGTAAATTGATTCATCGACTTATAACCTACTCAGATGTATCGTTGAATATTAAAAACAAAACTTATATCAATTAATATGTTATAATTGATTCATCGACTTATAACCTAGTGATGCTTCGTTGTACTACTTAACTGCATATATAACATGTTAGAGTATATTTTAGTGTATTCATCCTTTGTATTATAAAAGTGTTAACGAATTACATTTATATTATTTAGATAGTAAATACAAAAGTGATTTTTAATTTTGACCAATGTTGACCTGAAAAGAGACCAACTTTGGTCGCTAATTATCCAGAAATTCAAATTAACAGACCAATTTTGGTCGGTAATTATAAATATAAATTCTTTAAATTTTATAAAATATTTTAAATAATAATATAGTTATTAAAATTTAAAAAATTGGGCCCACACTACCAACCAAAGTTGGTCGGTAATCAAAACTGTTCTTTGACTAAGCAAGTCTGACCAGCTCGGTCAACTTGTTGACCAATTTACCGACAAACTTTGGTCGGTATGTAATTTTAAAAAAATATAAAATATTTTTTTTGTTGTTTCCGTCCATGTTGGATTTCTTTGACTAAGCAAGTCTGACCAGCCCGGTCAACATGTTGACCACTTTACCGACCAAAAAGTGACCAACCTTGGTCGGTAAATTATTTAAAATAATTATTTAATAATTTTCTCCACATTAGCGACCAACGTTGGTCGCTTTTTTTGACCAACCAACTTTGGTCGCAAATTTTTGGTCGGTAATTCCCAGATTTCTAGTAGTGTCAATGGATGTGGACGTGGCAATAGACGAAATTATAATCGTTATCATCGTGGTAATAATAATAATAAGGAATCTCAAAATAATCCTTCGCTCTGTGTAAGTAATGTTTGTCATCAATTTGACATGAGATTTTGTAAAGCACATATAGATGATTATGATCCATTCATGATGCGAATGTAACAACATGTGATTTACGAATACATATTCATTCTTGAAAGAATATGAATGTGCTAGTGGTAGTAAATATACCACACTCACCTCTAGAAGGAGGTTTGAGATGAAAGAAGAAAATAATTTCATTACTATGGCATGAAGCCATTAATCACGTACCTATTGTGATTATGCAAAAATATTATGGCAATATGATTATTACAAGGCAAAAGTAATGGAAGCAACATATCTGCCCTATGATGATTTTGACTATGACCATAATAGTATAACTTTTCCTTGAAAGAGATATTCACCATATGGATGTTGATGAATATTGTCACGACCCATTTCCATAATAGGTCATGATGACGCCCAACACCATTGTCGGGCAAGCCAACGCGGAAAAATACCAAATAAACTCTCATTTTACTTTTACCAACATACTTGCAATAATTCCTTAAGTTAAGATTAGAACGAGTGATAACCAGTAATGTACCAAAAATAATTATACAATCCCCAAAAGAATAATCTACTAATGTGTGCCAAGACCTGGTGTCAAAAGTTGTGGGAAACTAGTAAAATATACAAAAGAATCAATCTATCCTACTGTCCGAAATAGAATAGACAACAAATATAAATAAGAGAGACTCCATCTAGCTACTGAACGACACTGGAAGGGAAGCAGCTCACCGTAAAAGTCTCGAAATCTGCTCAGGAATGCGCACCAGACTAATAGCCAGAGGTACCCGCCTCAGATCCTGTACAATTAAGTACAGAAGTATAGTATGAGCACATAAACAATATGTACCCAGTAAGTATCCCATCTAATCTCGAAGAAGTAGAGACGAGAGGCCGACTTGATAAGAATTTATACTAAGCGTGTATAGTACAATTAATTAGCATTTCATGGCAAGAAATAACAGTTTCTTTTTCCTGATAATATCATAGTTAACCATCTATATTTCAAGGCATATACGAAGTTCAGTCCACAGAAAAATACTAAGTAAAACATGCGCAAGTAATGCCGAGGGTCATATGGCCCGATCCAACATAAAAGTAAATTGTGCACTGTCGAGGGTCGAACGGCACGAACCATAGATGCATCTATTACCCCGCTCGCGAAGCAAACATGCGACGCGGTCAAATAGAAATAACACAACAACAAGCAGACCATAGTGTATATCTGGGAAACAGTTACTCAAAGAAATAATTAATTTCTCTTTAAAATGCCAAGAAAGAATATGTTCCTCTTACTATTCTCATTTACCCTAATCAACATGATTTATACAAATCTGAATTAAACATGAAGTTACAAGAATATCACATAGAGCATGCTTTTGGGTCCTAGACTACCCGGACTTAGCATAATAGTAGCTACACACGGACTCTCGTCACCTAGTGCGTATATAGCCCCCACATATAGTAGCAATTTATTCAATTATTACACATATTGGGACAATTCCCTCTTACAAGGTTAGAAAGGAGACTTACCTCGCTCCAAAGTATACTTCCAATGCCAAGAACGAGCCCAAACTCTCAATTTGGAGCCGAACGATCCAAAGCTAGTTAAATGAGGTAGGAACTAGTCAATATAAGCTCACAAGATCATATTCTACCTATTTAAGCAATTTCCCAACCATTAACTCTAGTTTCCTAAAATCTGACCCCGAGCCTACATGCCCGGGTTCCGATATTTTTCGAAGAAATTTGTTCTCTATAGCCTAAGGATCAATAATATATGATTTCTAATTCATTTCATAGCAAATTTCGTGGTCAAATCTAACTTTTGTCAAAACCCTAAGATTTGCTCTAACCCCATGATTTTACCTTAATCCTAGTGTTTAATCTACTTAAGACACAAGTATTAAATTAGGAATAGGTGGGATAAACTTACCTCAAGGTGCTAGGTGGAAGTTTTCTCTCCAAAGCTCCAAAATCGCCCAAATGAGGAGTGAAAAGTGGCAAAAATGACTTAGGATCCGTATTAAATGAAACTCACTGCTTCAGCGATTTTCGCTTCTACGGTCAGGGGACCGCATTTGCGGTTCCGCTTATACGAGGAAGAGGCCGCATCTGGGGAAATGGGTCAAGCGGACTTAAAGCCACTTCTGCGGTTTCTGGCCTGGCCTGCCTTGGCCGCATCTGCGAGAGGGCGACCGCTTCTGCGGTCTCGCACCTGCGGCCGTCCAACCGCAGGTACGGTTATGACAGATACCAGATGCTTCAGCCCTTTGCAACTTTTCCAACTTCACTCGAGCCTCGTCCGATTGATGCTCGGGGCTTTCGAGCCCCGCCCGAATATACCGACAAGTCTGAAATCATGAAACGGACTCACTCGAACCTTCAGAACACCCGAAACAATGCTAAATCTACGAATCACCCCCTAAAACCAATTGAATCAAATTTATGAACTTCAAGTTCTTAAATTCACTTCTAACGTGCCGAAACGTGCTTATACTACTCGGATTGACACCAAATTTTGCGTGGCGGGTCTTAAATGTTATATTGGACCTGTACTGGGCTCCAGAACCAATATACGAGCCCGATACCAACGTGATCAATTAGTAATTAGTTTCTTTAAATCCTTAAAATTTCAGTTTAACAATTTCTAATAAAAATTTATTACTCGGGCTAGGGACCTCGGAATTCGATCCCGGGAATACGCCCAGGTCCCTTATTTTCCTACAGACCCTCCGAGACTGTCAAAACACAAATTCGAGTCCGTTTGCTAAAAATGTTGACCAAAGTCAAACTTAGCCTTTTAAGAAAATTTTAAGGAATCAAATGAGCATATTTCAACCCAAACTCTTCCAAATCCCGAACCAATTATCCCCGTAGGTCATAAATTAGTTTAATCAAGCACAAGAAGTTTTATTTAAGGGAACGGGGTTCTAAAAAGCAAAATGACCAGTCGGGTTGTTACAAATATGTGGTAATACAAAATTAATTGAAAGCTCTAGAAGAGCCAATTATACTACTTTGGGGAATAAAATTGGTTATCAATAAGGTATGGTGCCGTAGTAAGTCTCAAAGAAACGTATTGAGTTTCTAAAGTATTTGTGAAAACGGTTGGTTATATTGAAACTATAAATAAAAGAAATATTTAAAATCTTCTATTACTACAACTTGTAGCGGTGTAATATGTATGTGAAAAACTACCTATTTTATTCTCCAATTTACACTACACAAATAAAATCATGCAACAATAAAGTAGAAGCTTATTGATATAAAAACTCATATCATAATAAACTTGGAGTTTATTGATAATTGTACACATCATGTGACGATCCGGCCGGTCGTTTTAAGAATTTATGCCCCGATACCCTATTAACTACTTTCCCCGAGTTTATTTCTGCTATTTTGATTTGCTAGGATGTTCAGTTTTGAGTTTCGGAGAGTTTTGGGACACTTAGAGCTTAAGTGTTGGAAAATTGAACGTAGTCGGAACAGTATGAAGACGGCCTCGGAATGGAAATCCGATGGTTTTGTTAGATCCGTTGGGTAATTTCGAGCTTAGTGGCGTGTTCGGATTGTGTTTTGGAGATCCGTAGCTAATTTAGGCTTGAAATGCTGAAAGTTGAATTTTTGAAGTTTCCGGTTCGATAGTGAGATTTTGATCCGAGGGTCGGAATGGAATTATGGAAGTTAGGGTAGCTCTGTAGTGTTTAATTTGACGTGTCTGCAAAATTTCAGGTCATTTGGACGAGGTTTGATACACTTTTTGATTGAAAGCATATAGGCTTGAATCCGATGAAAAATAGGTGTTTTGATGTTGTTTTTAGTGTTCCGAAGGTTGGAACAAGTTTTAATTATGTTTTAGAATTGGTTGGCAGGTTTGGTTGAGGTCCCGAAGGTCTCGAGTGTGTTTCGGATGCTCAACGGGTCATTTTTGGACTTAGAGGATTGCAGAAAATGCAGCAGGTCTCAAGTTCTGGTTTCCTTCTTTGCGTTCACGAGTGGGGTCTCGCGTTCGCGAAGAGGAGATGGGGCTGGTGGAAGCTTAACAGTTCGCGTTCGCAATGATGGTCCCGCGTTCGCGAAGCTGAGAGGTCGTATGCCTACGCGTTCGTGAAGAGGGTCCCGCGTTTGCGTAGGAGGGAGAAGTTTGCTACCGCGCTCGTGACAGGGGCATCACATTCGCGATGAAGGAAATCTGGGCCAAGCGAAGTTGTGTTTTGCGAATGCGAGGGTCCTTCCGCGTTCGCGAAGAAGGATTTGCCTGGGCAGATATAAAATTTCAAAGTCGAGGGTTTAGCCATTTTTATGAAAACTAAAGCTTGGGAGCTCGGATTTGAGCGAGGTATTGAGGAATTTTCAGAGATGTTGATTGGGTAATGATTCTTAACTCCTTTTTGATTGTAACCCATTAATCTAAACATGAATTCATTATTTAATTTTGGATTGGAGATGAAAATTGGGGAAAAGTTGGAAGAAAGTTCTTAGACCTAGAATTCTACTTTTGATTGGAAATTTGACCTTAGATTTGGATAATTTTGGTATGCATGAACTGGTGAGAGCGTGGGGATTCTGAAATTATAAATTTTACCCGATTTCGAGACGTGGGCCTTAGGGGTGTTTTGGTCATTTTACCTAATTTCACGTATTAGCTTAGAATTTAATTGTAGAATCAGTTACTTGAAGTATTATTTACATTATGCAATTGAATTGAATAGATTTGGGCCATTTGGAGTCGAGTACTCGTGGCAAGAGCGTGGTTTCGAGTTGATTTGAGCTAGTTCGAGGTAAGTGGCTTGTCTAACCTTGTGTGGGGGACCTTCCCCTTAGGATTCAGTATATTTGATATATGAAATGCCTTGTACGTGAAGTGATGAGTGTGTACTTGAGCTAATTGTTGAAAATCCGATTTTCTTTAAGTAATTTCAATTGTGTTCCTTTTCTTGTTTCATTTTACTTGCAATTTAAACCTGTTGTTAGCTTAGAAAAAGCATGTCTAATTGACTTAGCTGTTTAGTTGCTTAAACTGCCTTAATTGAATTATCTGAAGCATGTTATATTAGAATTACCTGTTTACTTGATACAAAATTGAGCTTAATTGAGTATTCTTGTGTTGCTGCTGTGTGTTTTGTTTTGGGACTACGGGACGACATCCCGGGAGATCCCCTGTACGTATTTATGATTTGAATTGAGGTGTTGGATACCGAGAGATCCCTGGAACGTATATTGAGGATACCAAGAGATACTCGGGATACCAAGAGATCCCTAGCACATATTGAGGATACCAAGAGATCCTCGGGATACCAAGAAATACCTAGCATATATTGAGGATACCGAGAGATCGTCGGGATACAAAGAGATCCCTAACATATATTGAGGATACCAAGAGATCTTCGGGATACCAAAAGATTCCTAGCATATATTGAGGATACCGAGAGATCCTCGGGATACCAAGAGATCCCTAGCATATATTGAGGGTACTAAGGGATCCTCGGGATACTGAGAGATCCCCGACTATTTCCTTGTGATTGTTTTTGCCTTTGTTTCAGTTATTAAATTCCTTGTTTTCCTGTATTAAATTCTTATCGTTAGTTTTCAACTGTACTACTTATCTTATACTGTCATGTCTTATATTCTTAATTTTATCTCAGTAGGGCTCTGACCTTCCTTGTCACTACCCGACCGAGGTTAGGCTTGGCACTTACTGAGTACCGTTGTGGTGTACTCATGCCCTTTTTGCGCATGTTTTTCATGTGCAGATCCAGGTACTGCGACTCAGTCCTATCACCCATGAGGCGAGGCGACTGCTCTAGAGACTTCGAGGTACATCTGCCGCGTCCGCAGACCGAGGAGTCCTTTTCTATTCTAGCTTTTAAACACTTGCCCTTCTGTATTTCTTTTCCTTATTAGATATTCTGGAGTTAGAGGACTATGTAGTGATCCTTAGCTTGTGATTCATGGGTTTTCGGGTCTTGGAAGTATGTATTGGTTTGAGAGTTAAATATTATGTACGTCGAGCGACACTTTTAAATACTATTTTATCACTCTTCATTCTATTTTAATTTGTTTTTATTCTGCACTTGGTTTATCTTCCGCAATTTAGGCTTACCTGGTTGTAGAGGATTAGGTGTTGTCACGATGGTTCACGGAGGGCGAACTGGGAACGTGCCACATCATGGTATCAGAGCTCTAGGTTCATAGGAGTCATGGATCACAAGCCGGTTTATTAGAGTCTCGCTAATCGGTACAGAGACGTCTGTACTTATCTACGAGAGACTATGTAACTATTAGGAAAATTCCTCTTCATTTGATTTCCTTGTCGTGTGATATTTTTACATCACAATTCTAAACTTCTGTCTTTTATTCTCTAACAGATTATGAGGACACGCGCTACCCGAGGTGATCAAGCACCCGCGCCCCCTACTGAAGCCGTCAGAGGTCGGGGCCAAGGTATAGGCCGAGGACGTGTAGGTAGTGCAGCTAGAGCACCTGTGCGAGCTATCGCCGAGCTACCACCAGTAGTTCCAGCCAGAGTTCAGGCACCTGATACGCCTATCGCTACTACTACTCCAGCACTTCAGGAGACTCTGGCACAGTTCATAAGCATGTACACCACTTTGGCTCAGGCAAGGTTGCTTCCCCTTGCTGCAGCTACGTCTCAGGCCGGGGGAGGAGCACAGACTCCCGCTGCCCGCACTCCTGAGCAGCGACTACATATTGAGCAGGTGCCTGAGATTATTCCTGTACCACCTGCAATGCCAGTTCCGCCCGAGGGCAAGGCAGCGGCTTCCGAGGAGAAGCAACTGAGACTTGAGAGGTTCAAGGGGTTCAAGAGGTACAAGCCTTCTGTATTCATCGGTCTAGCATCGGAGGATGCTATGGGATTTCTAGATGAGTGTTACTGCATTCTTTGTACCATGGATATATTAGGATCGAGCAGGGTTTCCTTCACTACCTTCCAGCTTCGAGGAGCCGCCTATGAGTTAGACAGTCCGAATGAGACTGCTTCACTAACTTGGACTCAATTTTCAGATCTATTCCTGAGAGAGTATGTTCCTCATAGCCTCAGAGATGCATGGCGCGCGGAGTTTGAGCATTTGCGCCAGGGTTCTATGACTGTCTCAGAGTATGCTGTCCGTTACACTAGTTTGGCTAGGCATGAACCAGCCTTGGTTTCGACTGTTCGCGAGAGGGTTCGCTAGTTTATTGAGGGCCTTATTCCCAGCATCAGGTCTAGCATGGCTCGTGAGTTGGAGATGGATATTTCTTATTAATAGGTGGTGAGCATAGCTAAGAGGATTGAGGGTATGCATTCTAGGGAGATAGAGTAGAGGGATGCCAAGAGGTCTCGAGAGTCGGGCCATTTCTCTAGTGCCCGTACCCCAACAACAGATCGTCATGGTAGGGGTTATATGAGTCACCCTGTTCATTCAGCTCTTCCAGCAGCCAGTGGTATTCCAGCTTCTCTTAGACCTTAGGAGCCTTATTATGCACCTTCGGTATCTAGCGTGCCTCCTGCGCGGGGTGCTTTTAGAGGCTAGTCCAGTAGACCTGGCCCGAGCCAGTCATAGCCACCACGTCCTACCAAAGCTTGTTTTGAGTGTGGTGACACACGCCATGTGGTGAGGGATTGCCCTAGACTTGGGAGGAGTGCACCTCCATAGACTTCTCAGCCATAGCGTGCCCCATAGAGTTCTCAAGCTATGGTTACAGCTCCAGTTGCTACCCCACCTGCTCAGCCAGCTAGAGGTGGAGGTCAAGGAGGTAGAGGTCGCCCTAGAGGGGGGTCCAGGCCAGATACTATGTCCTTCTTGCCCGTACCGAGGTTGTTGCCTCCGATTCTGTCATCACAGGTATTATACTGGTTTGTCACAAAGATGCATCGGTTCTATTTGATCCAGGCTCCACTTATTCTTATGTGCCTTCTTATTTTTCTCCGTATTTGGGTGTATCTCGGGATTCTTTGAGTTCCCCTATTTATATTTCTACTCCCGTGGGAGATTCTCTTGTTGTGGACCGCATCTATCGGTCGTGTTTGGTTGCTCTTAGTGATTTTGAGACCAGAGCCGATTTATTGTTGCTTAGCATGGTAGATTTTGACATTATCTTGGGCATGGACTGGTTGTCGCCCCATTAAGCTATTCTTGATTGTCACGCCAAAACCGTGATGCTGGCTTTGCCAGGTGTGCCGCGTGTTGAGTGGAGGGGTACTTTAGATCACACTCCCAGTAGAGTTGTTTCTTTTCTTAAAGCTTAGCGTATGGTTGAGAAGGGGTGTGACTCGTACTTAGCTTATGTGAGAGATGTCAGTATTGATAACCCTTCAGTTGATTCAATTCCAGTAGTACGAGATTTTCCGTATGTGCTTCCAGCTGATCTTCCGGGAATGCCGCCTGATAGAGATATTGATTTGGGGATTGATCTATTGCCAGGCACTCAACCCATTTCTATTCCTCCGTATCGTATGGCTCCTCCTGAGTTGAAGAAGTTGAAGGATTAGTTGTAGGAATTGCTTGATAAGAATTTTATTCGGCCCAGTGTATCACCTTGGGGTGCTCCTGCCTTGTTTGTGAAAAAAAAGGATGGTTCTATGTGTATGTGTATTGATTATCGCCAGTTGAACAAGGTTATAGTGAAGAACCGTTATCCTTTGCCTCGTATTGATAATTTGTTTGGCTTCAGGGCGCACGGGTGTTTTCTAAGATTGACTTGCGCTCAGGTTACCATCAATTGAAGATTCGGGAGCCAGATATCCCGAAGACTACTTTCAGGACTCAGTATGGTCATTACGAGTTCCTTGTCATGTCATTTGGGCTGACCAATGCCCCAGCAACTTTTATGCACTTGATCACAGTGTGTTCCGACCGTATCTTGACTCGTTCATCATTATCTTTATTGATGATATTCTGGTGTATTCCCGGAGTCGGGAAGATCATGAATAGCACTCGAGGACAGTGCTCCAGACCGTGAGAGAGAAGAAGGTATATGCTAAGTTCTTGAAATGTGAGTTTTGGTTGGATTCCGTGGCATTCTTAGGCCACGTGGTATTGAGTGAGGGTATTCAGGTGGATCTGAAGAAAATAGAGGTCGTGCAGAGTTGGCCCAAACTATCCTCAACTACAAAGATCCGCAGTTTTGTTGAGGGGTTTTCATCGATTGCAGCCCCTATGACCAGATTGACCTAGAAGGGTGCTCCGTTCCAGTGGACAGATGAGTGTGAGGCGAGCTTTCAGAAGCTCAAGACAGCTTTGACTACAACCCCAATTCCGATACTGCCTACAGGTTCGGGGTCTTGTACAGTCTATTGTGATGCCTCGAGGATTGGCCTCGGAGCGGTGTTGATGCAGGACGGTAGGGTGATTGCCTATACGTCTAGATAGTTGAAGATACATGAGAAGAATTACCCTGTCCACGACCTTGAGTTAGCTGCCATTGTTCACGCCCTGAAGATCTGGCGCCATTATTTATACGGGGTTCCCTGTGAGATTTATACTGACCATCGGAGCTTGTAGCACATGTTCAAGCAAAAGGATCAAAATTTGCACCAGAGGAGATGGTTAGAGTTGCTGAAGGATTATGATATCATTATTTTGTATCACTCGAGCAAGGCCAATGTGGTGGCCGATGCCTTGAGTCGCCGGACAGAGAGTTTGGGGGTCTTCCTCGTCACTACCTGACCGAGGTTAGGCTTGACACTTATTGAGTACTGCTGTGGTGTACTCATGCCCTTTCTGCGCATGTTTTTCATGTGCAAATCCAGGTACTGCGACTCAGTCCTATCACTCGTGAGACGAGGCGACTGCTCTAGAGTCTTCGAGGTACATCTGTTGTGTCTGCAGACCGAGGAGTCCCTTTCTATTCTAGCTTTTAAATATTTGCCCTTCTGTATTTCTTTTCCTTGTTAGATATTCTGGAGTTAGAGGACTGTGTAGTGATCCTTAACTTGTGATTCATTGGTTTTCGGGTCTTGGAAATATGTATTGGTTTGAGAGTTAAATATTGTGTATGCCTAGAGGCACTTTTAAACATTGTTTTATCACTCTTCATTCTGTTTTAATTTGTTTTTATTCCTCACTTTGGTTTATCTTCCGCAATTTAGGCATACCTAGTCGTAGTGGACTAGGTGCCGTCACAATGGTTCACGGAGGGCAAACCGAGGTCGTGACACATCATGGTGTAAACCTGATCCAGTTGGCATAACTAGTTTAGCCATATCAATTTAAGTATGATGTGCAAAAATAAAAGAGAATTCACATGGGTAAATATTAAAGAACTAGAAAATTCTTTACAAATTCTCTTATGTTTGTTGTTCTTATCAATTAATAGATCAACTAAAATTGGGATTGAATCCCATGAACGCTGAAAATATCAAAGGTGAATATGGGCTCATTCACCTGTCATGTATACCGCATAAGATGTATCTATAAGATGGTTACATGTAAAATTATTATTACCCGTAACTTGGTATTTGCGAGGTAAGTTGCTCAATAGTTAAATTTAGAGCATAATTTCCAGATTTTCTATTCAAAACAGTTCATCTCTTAATAAATTGGTTTACTCACAGTTGGTTTAGCAAAATAATTTATTGAGTGCCTCCACTTAATAGATAAATTATTGCTTATAAGAATAAAATTATCTATATCAATTTGATATAGGTTATATACAAAAGTATATTACATTCTCCCCTCACAAATGGTTCAGGGTCAGGAACCAAGTAATTTAGGGTTGGGAACCAAGTAATTCAGGGTCAGGAACCAAGTAATTATTATTATTATTATTATTATTATTATTATTACTATTATTATTATGCGCTGTATATTTTGATTAACACCATAACACACAAAAATGGATTTCCAAAGTTGAGGAAGCAAGTTAGTTTTTCTAATATGAGAGGGAGACAAGATAAACAATTGAGAAAAAGTTACGTAAAATTAATTATCATTTGTACATCTAGATCCTCGAATAAGATAATATGAACTTGAAGTTCGTAAAACAATAATTCATCTGCAATGTATCGCAAAGCATGCCAGATGCATTTGTTGACCCAAAGAAAGTAACTCTATTCTCACTACAAATGCTCCTACTAAAATAAGTCCTAGAAGGACAAAAGCCTGTGATATGCTTAAAGCGTATAGACAAATTGGTTTCAAATAAAATTCTTGATAAAGAAAATAGGAAAATAATCATAATAAGGAGGCAATTGATCTAGAAGATCACATGACATAACACTTCATAAAATCTCACAAGAGGTTCATGTACATGAAAATATGAACGAACTCTATGTTATATCTTTATGAGAAAATGTTGGAACCGATATAAAATATTCGTCGACGACATCTATGATAGTGCTAAGTATAGATGGGGATCTTAAGTCTATCGAATACAGATTCAAAAATATTGGCCAAATAAAAGAGACATAATTCGAATAGAATTTGTTTCATATGAAAGACATATAATTATGGACCTGCAGTTCAAACACTTGAAAGTATAAAGTCAATGGTGCGTGCAATCACCTTTATCTATCTTATATGTCTAGCATGATATACAAACTTGATATGCATCTAAAGTCCATTCATATGGTTTATATGACTTAACTTATATGACAATCCCTGAAGGATTTAAATTGCTTAAAGCATATAAAATTCTTGGTCATGAAGTACTACATCCTAAGTGCATTTATACACATTTATATCTTCCTATAACTATAAGCATGATAATGTGATAGCGAGAATTTTTACCTCTATTGAGATATTGAAAATGACATTTTATGGCATTTTATGAAGACATTACATATCTATCAAGAATGATGATTTCAAGGTGCAACATATTCATTCAAGTTAATATGGCTGATTTGTTTATCAAATCTTTACCAACGATCTTTTGAAAATTGTGCACAAGATTAGACTGTGAAGGCTCAAAGATGTGAATTGATTGTCTCATCGGGGGGAGTTAATACACGTTGTACTCTTTTTTTCTTACAAGGTTTTGTCCCACTGAGTTTTCCTTGCAAGGTTTTTAACGAGTCAACCAGAGACGTATTATTAAACATGTGTACTATTTTGCCTTCACTAAAAAAAATATCCCACTAGGTTGTATTTTAATTAAGGTTTTAACGAGGCACATTATCTATTGAATATACATTCATGGGTGAGTGTTGTAAATAATATTTGATTTATGATGAATGTCTATATTTAGAGAGATTTTAGAGTTTGTTACTTGGTGGCTAAGTTACTTTTCTTATAAATAGAGGGGGTTTTCCCATTGTAAATCATCCCAAATCAATAAAAATTCTCTCTCTACTTTTGTCTATAATACTCTTCTTCTTTTATTGTTTTATAACAGAAACAAAGCGAGTTTTTGTTAATCAAATAATTAAACTACGAGAGGCTATGGATTAGAGCTGAAATAGGCTAGGGGGTGAAGAAATTCAGAGACAAGACTTCAACCATTAACTTGTTCTTATATGAAGGTCCTTAAGTTTCGACACCTTCGATCTCCCACCACCCCTTCCTAGCAACATAGGTTAGTGATTTATGTGCTATCGTTTGAAGCATTTTGACACAAAACTTTAAGTGAACCTAACACAGCATTGGAACTAATACATCTATCGCTCACTTATTAAAGCTTGATTTGAACAACTTTGAAGTTTAAGTTATACACTACATGCACCTGATATAATATCCGCCGCCTATATTTAGTTTAAGAGATTAGGCCGAGGCTATTTAAGTTAATTCTTTAAAGAAGGGATATATATTGCATCTAGGCCTAGACACGAAACACTTGAATCGTGATGGGTAAAGCCCACAACATAAATAGACAAGGAGGGATCTGGATTATTCACTCGGGTCATTTTGTTCATATACTCAGACCTAAAATAAATCAATTTTCTCTCTTCGTTAATCACATGAAACCCTAGTAACAATTTCCCAATTTCTCTTCGATTTACATTGTTGACAACACCGTTACTTATAATACTTTGGTATGGGGGTTCTGCAGAATTGGGCTAGTGGAATTGGGTTTTGCATTGGTTTTTATTGACACTATCACTTTGATATGTTTCATTCCTCGTTTTGCCTTATAATTTTGTTTCGCTCACTCATTTTCTTAAATTGTTAGCTTTCTTATTCTGTATTTTATACTTGAATATATCTCATGCATTCAAATTCAATGAGGGAAATGAGGGAAAGAAATAAAATTAAGAAGGCAGAAACATATTTCTGTCAGAAAATCCTTCCGGGCAGAATTTGTTGCGATGGTGAGATACTTCGTTTATTTTGGCCAATTTTTTTTATTATTCTTTCTTCAATAACGCAATGTGATTTAAATCTTCAGAAACTTTGGGAATTGACTCACATGAAGACAAATTGAAAGTGGGTTAATGATGCCTCCACTGAATAGAACGTACACACAAACTCTTAACTTTTTACTCATAGAACATGAGTATGTCCAAACAGAAATTGAAGTTAGAGATTGTATAACTTGTTTGTAGGAGAAGGTGAAAGAATTTACTGCTGAGCAAGTTCAAGAATTGGAAGAGGGTACTGATATGGACCCTATTATTAATGGTGCCTTTGTGAAAATTGGTGGAAAAAGATAAAGAATTGATCTGGTCAATGGTTGGGAGTTAAGCCAACAAGTAGAGATTCACGCACCGAATTCACGAGTAACTATTTATTACAAATTAACAAAAGGAGGTAGGAGAAGAATGTCATATACGGGGGAGAGTGTGGCACCCAAACTTATAGAAGTACAAATTAACTTGTGGAGTAGTGGCAAAATGGAGATATCATGAAAGCTCATCTTGAACATGGGAAGAAAATGTTAAAAAAGGGCATCATGGCACTATTATCCCATATTCGGAGTTCCAAGGTACGTATTTAGTATAAGCTTCAATTATTTGCTTTTGCGTCTAAGAACATTTTGATTAAACGACAAGAATAAAAATAAATAACTTGGCTTTGTGTTGCTCTGAAATGTACTGGATTCTAAGAAAAGTTGGAACCACTAAGTCCCAGTTTCAGAACATCAACCAAAGACTATGCTCACATGGCTTTTATACAGTATAGTGAAATATATATCACTGTTTGCTCTTACTTTAGCACTTGGCATAATCATTACCTGACATGGCTTTGGTACCAGCCATTGCAGGGGGGAAATGCAGCTTCCTTGGCCAATTGTAGAGATACTATTGCTTAGTTATTGTTCTGTGACCCCAAAACCTTCTAATAAAAGCCAAACCTCCATTTCTCCTACCCGTTCTCCACCTGTTTGGCTCTTCTTCCAAGGGGTTGCTGTGTAACAAGCACATGCAGACGCAGAGCTAGAATTTTAATCTTATGCGTTCTGAATTTTAGAACGACAACTTCAAGTGCTAATAACTGGGTTCTAAATTTAATATTTGTATATATTTTTAATGATTTTCTTTAACGCAATGCACGGTTTGAGCAAAAGCTTCTGGCTTTGGCCGAAAATTGATGAGTTAGCACATGTATCCACTAGAACACCCATGAATATATATTATCATCAACTTGATGAATTAATTGTTGTTACGGCTTGGAATTCTTATTGTATAGAATAATTGTATTGGGCAATGCCTTTCTTCACTTGAACCAAAAAATTCTTGGCCTGCTGAAAGAAACTTGTCCTAATTGTTTTGATGTTGTATAATAGTTACTTCCTTAGTTCTATCATGTTCAAGTTCTTTATTGTTTATAATTTCTAACACCCTGGACTTCCTGCTGCAATTCGGTAATAGGTAGTACTAGAATATATCATTTCACCAGTCAAAACTGCCTCTCTCTGATTTTAACTTGAGAGTTTATTTGATTTGTATAGCCGAAAGATTTGACGTAGTTTTACCTGGTTCTATTTTCCTTTTTCTATTTTACGCTTTATATCTGAAGCCACCTCCATAAAAAGGTAAGTTACATGAAAAAGGTTATTTGTTGTGAATACAACTTTGCTCAATCTGAATAATACCCTCATAAAAAATTATTGTTACCTTCTTTTCCCCACAACATAAATATCATTTTTGACTTTGAAACATCAATATTGAGAACTCACCACATAAAAATTATACTACTCTGCGTCCTAAAAGTCTAAAGCTAGTTTTCAAAATTTTCCCTCTATCTGGGCCTCTCCTATTAAAAAAAAAAACCAAATAAAAAAATACTACTTAAAAGTAAGATAAAAAAAACATTATCCGTTATTCCTGCTTTGGGTTTTCAGGCAGTTTAATACTCATTTTGCCTATATATGTTTCAGTTTCTGCTAGATGATGTCATTGGAGCTTTCCCTGTTGGCAATTGCTAATATCCTGCCCCGTCTAGCTAGTCGTCTAGAGTATCGTCATCTCGGCCTTGATGTTGAATAACATGTGTTATAAATAGCTCAGTTTTCTTTTCCCATTTCCTGGCAGCATTCCTTGCTAATAAGTCAACAAACACATATTGCCTAGCATGTTGTTTTCATTTATGCACTTATTCCTATTTATTCGAACACCAAGTGCTTCTTGGGCTAACACTGTCTGTAGTTCTGAATATGCAGGAATTAGTTTAGCCCTTGCTTCTAGTATTTTGTTAATACTGTGTGTAGTTCTGAATTCCAATGACCTTTGTTTCTCCAAATGGCTTGGCAGTTTTCAGTTTTTCCCTCCTTGTGTAATTGATTCAGTTAAGTCAATTTCACCTCATAAAAAAATTAAATCAGTTAAGTCGCATGATTCCTTTAGTTGAAGTGTAATATGCTTATATTCTTTGGTAGGACGAATAAGCGTAAACAAAGGCTGCTGGCAATTGTTTTATCCTAAACATGATCTTGCTGAGGTAACCGGAAGACATGTTCCATCGTAAATAACATGAAAAGTAACACGTTTTGGTGGAGATAGCATTGCGGATAAAGCTTATAACTGCATTGCCAAAGCTTTCGTAATTATAGATGACTAGTGTGATCAATCTCTCCCTTCTTTCTTATTTCTTTTTAGAATTTGTCAGGAGCCAACTGGGGAGCTATTTGAGGAAATAAAAACAGCTCACGCCGTGCTGTTGAAATAATTAAGCTAACAGCAGCTTGACAGAGAATTTCCACTGCTGTGCAATATCCATTTTATGGCGGTTGCTCTTACAGGCAATTATTACAATCTCCCAAATTCGTAAAACATTTTTCCATTTCCCAGTCATTACAGTCTAAAAATCTGAAAAAAGCTTGAGACTTCAACCGCAAACAACAAAAAAGTGTGGGGCTTTAATGAAGGAAGGCACAAATAAAGAAAACATACAAATATGTATATATAGCCCGATACTAATAATGATAAGATTGGATAAAAAAATTGAATTTTTATACGATAAAGTCAAATTTCAATTGCTTAGTGTTGCCTTTTTTCAGGATCAGACTCATTGGCTAAGCAAAGTGTGCTCTAAAGTCTTGATGACAAAACTGAAGCACCCGGTAAGTGAGGCGGCATGTTTTGCGTCATGCTTCAAGACTTAAGTGGTGGCAACATGGTTAAAAGAAAACAGTTAATCACCTATATTATCCACTAAAAAAATGAGTTGAATAATGAACTATTTAAAAACGGGTCAAATATGGATAAGAACCATACTATCCATTTAGAAAATAGATAATCAATGGATAAGTAATGAGTTTAACTTTTACATTTTAAGAAATCATAGATAATATGGTTACTCATATTATCCGTCGGTTAACCCGTTCTTTATCCGTATTAAATATGGTTTAGATCGGATAAGTTATCCGTTTTATTATCCATTTTCGATTTATCTCATATCCGATCTGACCCGCCCGTTTGCCACCCCTATCTACGAGGATAACATCTTTGATTTGCCTCCTCATTCGATGTATATAGTTCCCTAACATATCCAACTTCTCCTTTTGTACAACCTTCTATGCTTGGAATCAAAATTTATATAATGCCTACGATGAAACACTTCTTCTTCAACATTAATATAGATTGTTACTATAGAAATGATTGGCCAAGTTGTGATCAGGTTCATGTTAAGGTTGTATTGTGGTCTGGGACCGGCCTGGGACCGCGGGCCAAACGGGCCGGTTCAAGCGGGCCCGTCTCTAGTGGTGCATAAGCCCGTAGCGGGCCGGTCCAACCCAAATAGCCCGTGAGCCCGGGACCGGCAGGCGGGCCTGGGCCGGTTCAACCAGGCCCCAACATCTAGTTTTTAAATTTTTTTTTAAATGACCAACGGTCAGATTTTTAAAATCTAGCCGTTGGCCATCAAAATTCAACTGTTTGGCACTTTAAAAAATAGCCATTTGGCCCCCAAACTTTTTATAATTACACTTTTTCCCAATTCTCAACTATAAATACCTCCCCCCCCCTCTTTTATTTTTACTCACAAATTCATCAATCTCTTTCAATCTCTATCTAATTTTCTTCTATAATTGCTTACTTTATTATTGCAATTTCGTGAAAAATTATGAAGTTGGTGAATTGAAGTATTCAAGTCTTCAACGATATTCAATTTTCAAGAAGTTGTTCGTCAATTCGGTAAACTCGTTCCAACTCTTAAGTTTTAATATTATAGTTTTGTTAGTTTTATTTAGTATAATTATAATTAATATGGCATTTTCTTTGAATTTTTTTTGTGGTAACGGTAAGGGAAAATCTAAAATTGGTGAATCTAGTAGCCAAGCTACTACTCTTCCCCCGGCTCCCCGACCCAGACCTGTTACCCATCCTCCTTCACCTATTATTCTTGATAGTGACAACCCTTATTTTCAATTTTTCGATAGTCAATTTTGCCATGATGTTGCACCAGGTCAACAATTAAATGAAGAAGTTATGAATGCTATTTATCCTAATGAAACTATCTTTAAAAATGATGAGGAAAATGATGATTTAGATGAAATGCAACCGGATTTAGATGATACACCTACTAGTCCTGTTAATAACCCAAATAATGCCCCGCCTGACCCTCATGTTGTAACCCCTACTTTTAATAGACAACCTGCTAAACGGTCTGAAACATCTCTTGTTTGGCACTTTTTTACTCAACTAAGAGAACAAAATAAGGCTAAGTGTAAAACTTGTGGGTCTCAACTGGTTCATAAATTTACTGGAGACCGTAGCGGTACGGGTAGTTTGACTAGACACATATTGAAACACCCTAGAGATAAAGCTAAATTTTTACAAATGAAAGCTGCGCAAGAGGGGACAAGTATAGATACTACGGTTAACCCTAGTACAGGTTCAAATCTAGTTCAACCGGGAATTAACAATGTTACCGGTGACATTTTATATTATGATCCAAATAAATATCGTGAAGAATTAGCAAAAATGGTTACTGTTATGTGCTTACCCTATAGGTTTCCTTCTAACCCTCATTTTGTGCATTATATTAGAAGAGTTTTTAATCCTACTTATAAAGGATGGCCTCACGCAACCGTAAAGAGCGATATTTATAAATATAAACATGAATATGAACAATATTTGCGCTATTTATTTACTCATATAGATTGTCCCATTGCTATTACTACTGATATTGGTAGAAGTGGTAATGACTGTGATTATCTAACTGTTACAAGTCATTGGATAGATGAGGAGTGGATAATGCAAAAGTGCATTATTGCTTATAGAATAATTAATTCATGCCACACAGGTAAGTTTATTGCTAACATAGTTGCAGATATTTGTAGATATTTTTGCATTAGAGATAAAATTATGTCGGTTTTAATGGATAATGCTTCTAGTAATACTAACGCTATAGGCTTGCTTACAACTACACTAAATTCTGCATTTAGTAATATTTTTTATGTTAGATGTATTTGTCATATTTACCATTTAATCGTCGGTGCTGGTATGAAAGTTTTAAATGTAGAAATTAAAAAGGTTAAAATGACTCTTAATTGGCTTTTTTATTTAAACCGTATAAGTTTGGATTTTTAAAATCTAGCCGTTGGCCATCAAAATTCAACTGTTTGGCACTTTAAAAAATAGTCATTTGGCCCCCAAACTTTTTATAATTACACTTTTTCCCAATTCTCAACTATAAATACCTCTCCCCCCCCCCCTCTTTTATTTTTACTCACAAATTCATCAATCTCTTTCAATCTCTATCTAATTTTCTTCTATAATTGCTTACTTTATTATTGCAATTTCGTGAAAAATTATGAAGTTGGTGAATTGAAGTATTCAAGTCTTCAACGATATTCAATTTTCAAGAAGTTGTTCGTCAATTCGGTAAACTCGTTCCAACTCTTAAGTTTTAATATTATAGTTTTGTTAGTTTTATTTAGTATAATTATAATTAATATGGCATTTTCTTTGAATTTTTTTTTTGTGGTAACGGTAAGGGAAAATCTAAAATTGGTGAATCTAGTAGCCAAGCTACTACTCTTCCCCCGGCTCCCCGACCCAGACCTGTTACCCATCCTCCTCCACCTATTATTCTTGATAGTGATAACCCTTGTTTTCAATTTTTCGATAGTCAATTTTGCCATGATGTTGCACCAGGTCAACAATTAAATGAAGAAGTTATGAATGCTCTTTATCCTAATGAAACTATCTTTAAAAATGATGAGGAAAATGATGATTTAGATGAAATGCAACCGAATTTAGATGATACACCTACTAGTCCTGTTAATAACCCAAATAATGCCCCGCCTGACCTTCATGTTGTAACCCCTACTTTTAATAGACAACCTGCTAAACGGCCTGAAACATCTCTTGTTTGGCACTTTTTTACTCAACTAAGAGAACAAAATAAGGCTAAGTGTAAAACTTGTGGGTCTCAACTGGTTCATAAATTTACTGGAGACCGTAGCGGTACGGGTAGTTTGACTAGACACATATTGAAACACCCTAGAGATAAAGCTAAATTTTTACAAATGAAAGCTGCGCAAGAGGGGACAAGTATAGATACTACGGTTAACCCTAGTACAGGTTCAAATCTAGTTCAACCGGGAATTAATAATGTTACCGGTGACATTTTATATTATGATCCAAATAAATATCGTGAAGAATTAGCAAAAATGGTTACTGTTATGTGCTTACCCTATAGGTTTCCTTCTAACCCTCATTTTGTGCATTATATTAGAAGAGTTTTTAATCCTACTTATAAAGGATGGCCTCGCGCAACCGTAAAGAGCGATATTTATAAATATAAACATGAATATGAACAATATTTGCGCTATTTATTTACTCATATAGATTGTCGCATTGCTATTACTACTGATATTGGTAGAAGTGGTAATGACTGTGATTATCTAACTGTTACAAGTCATTGGATAGATGAGGAGTGGATAATGCAAAAGTGCATTATTGCTTATAGAATAATTAATTCATGCCACACAGGTAAGTTTATTGCTAACATAGTTGCAGATATTTGTAGATATTTTTGCATTAGAGATAAAATTATGTCGGTTTTAATGGATAATGCTTCTAGTAATACTAACGCTATAGGCTTGCTTACAACTACACTAAATTCTGCATTTAGTAATATTTTTTATGTTAGATGTATTTGTCATATTTACCATTTAATCGTCGGTGCTGGTATGAAAGTTTTAAATGTAGAAATTAAAAAGGTTAAAATGACTCTTAATTGGCTTTTTTATTTAAACCGTAGAAGTAGACTTAGAGACTATTTTAAAAAATGTGATGAATTTGGCCTTAGATTAAGAAAGGTTCCTAAACCTTGTCCAACTACATGGAATTACATGTATGAAAGTTTAGTTGTTGCATATGAATATAGGAACCCAATAAGTGCAACGTATAATGCTCGTGTAGGTGATGGTGATGATGATGATGATGATGATGAGCACCTTACAAATCAAGATTGGAGTAATGTTAAAATGCTTGTAGACTATTTAGAACAATTTCATATTGCTACAAATGAATTATCTGGCCAATATTATCCTACTATTTCTAACTGTTTAGTTTATATTGCAACACTTATAGATTTATTTACTCAATTTTCAGAAGGTGGAGTAATTTATCAAGAAGCTATTAATTCTATGAAAGCTAAGTTTAAAAATTATTTTTTCCTTATCCCCCCTATTTTTGGTGTTGTTGCATTGTTAAATCCTACAATGAAATTAGGAGGTCCTAACTTTTGGTATTCAAAAATTTATAACGCTTTATCACTTTCAGCTGAGGAATTTGCTACACTTGGAGATGCAAAAGCCTCAATTAAAATAAATGCTCAAACAATTTATAATGCTTATCAACTTGCCTTAGATCAAGCTAGACCAAATGTTCCAACTCCTACTTTGTCTAGTTCGCAAGCATCTAAAAGAACTGCGGGCCTAAAAGCCCTTAGTTCTTGGTCGGAGTTCAGGAGTTCTTAAGGTGATAATTTTGGTGATAGTTCACAACTAAATGAGCTTCAAGTTTATTTGTCGCAGGGACTTGAATCAGAGAATCCCGACGGCTCCTTCGATATTTTGGAATGGTGGAAGGACAAACAAAAACACTATCTGGTTCTTTCAAGGATGGCTTGAGATATTTTAAGTGTTCAAACTTCAACAGTGGCATCGGAGAGCGCATTCAGTCAAGCGAGACTTCAAATCGGTGATCATAGAGCTTCTATAAGGGAGAGCTTGGAAAAATCAGTACTCTTCAGAGATTGGATCCGTTCGGAAAGAAGAAATTTTGGACTTGCAGAATCACAACGGGAGATAGATGAAGCTTATGAAGAAATGCTAGCGGAACTTGCGCAAGATGCTGCTTCACCCGGAAGCGGTGATGAACAAGCTTCTTTTCCACCACCACCAACGAAAATTCCTTCGGACCTTGAAGGATTTATGAGATTTGTTAGAGATAATACATAGACGAACATGTAACTTGTATTTTGACACATCTTCCTTCGTTTTTTTTCCTTTTAATGGTGGTATTAGTACCTTGTTGTGCTCATTCCATTGGGGGGAGGAAGACTAAGAAAGATATTGCCATTCTTTGTTAATATCGTAATAGTAAAATATATAAGACATTCCCTTGAATATTTCTTTGCAATTTATATTGTGTTTAAATTTGATATAGTATATATATATATAAGGCAATACATACTATACATACAACCTTATATTTATATAGCTATATATAAGCAATTTATACTAGTATATACATATATAGTTTACAAGAAAGTGCCTTAGATAAAAAAAAATAGCCTGGAACGGGTATGTATATATATATATTACATAAGGCAATATATAATTATATATACACATAATACACCCTTATATATACATATTATATATACTATATATATTTATATAGCTATATGTAAGCAATTTATACTAGTATATACATATATAGTTTACAAGAAAGTGCCTTACATAAAAAAAATTAAAAAAAAATAGCCCGGAACGAAAAAAGCCCGTTAGGCCCATTTAGGCCCGCGGGCCCGACCCATTTAGCCCGGGACCATGTGGGCTTAGGACCACCGTGGGCCGGTTCCACACATTGGGACCGTGAAACTCGGGACCGTTTGGCCCGGGACCACCTCAGCCCGGCCCGCCTCAAGCTCAGGCCCGTTTAGGCCTGTTTGGATCGGGCCCGGACTACAATACAACCTTAGTTCATGTTGAAGTATACAATGAGGTAATGTGCATGCATTTAAGATGCAGTTTCAATTTGTCGCTTGTTGGTAATACTGCTAGATGAGATCAGAGTGTGTAGTGGGGCTTTAGGTTTCAGTGGGGTCAATGATTTCTGTAAGAGACTGTTGATTTGGATAAGAATATCATCTATATGAAGATTACTATTTGTTTCACATGTTACCTTCTTACCAATTAAATTGATATAGTGCCTTCCTTTTAATAATTTAAAGAGTGAATTAGTAAAACTCCCTTATTTTGGTGGTACAAGGAAGACTATCAACATCATTCTTCAAGAAAGTTTTAGATCAAAAGGAAGATCAAGATCTGAATCTTCCATGAAGAAACGACTCTTCCTTGAGGGACCGTTTGGTTTAAGGGATTACTTGGGTTATCCTATCCCGATATAGATTTTGAAATTAAATTTGTTGTTGATAAAGAATTACACAATTCAAAAGACAAAGCAAGCTTTCAAATGGATTCAAAGAAACGATTTTGGTAAAGGGAAAGCAGATAAATCCTACGGTCCACTTTTGACATCTTCTAGCGTTTCATGTCCTAACTCAGATTTGGATATAACCTAAGTTAATATTGAAGCTTGGACACGTGGGTTATTTAGAGTTGTTGGTGTACATAAACAATGGATGGTACAGATTTCACAAATACAAATACACATCAGGTGATCAAGACACTTATCTAGAATATTCTCATACATAGGACAAATATACAGCTCATATTTAATTGTATTCCTTGTACAAAATTTAGTACATACTATTATAAGTAAACCAATAGGAATTTAGCATTGGTAGCTAGTTTATTGGATTCTCTCATGCATATATACATATTGTATAGTGAAGAAAGATACACTGAAGAAAAAGAAAATTTCCCTCAAGCTTTATTGTCTCTTCATATTTCTTCATGGTATCAGAGCATTCAGCTTGAAAGTTTTCCCTTTTTTTAAGCATAGAAAGTTTTAACCTTTGGTTCATCTTTCATTCATTCTAAGCAATGGTTTCCTCTCCTGAAGTTACTTTAGGTGTTTCACCTTTAAACATTGTTCCAAATTCAACTCCAATCACAGACAACTCTCACCCTTTCTACCTAGGACCTTCTGATTTCCTGGTGCTGTCTTGGATAATGCAACCTTCGACGGAAGAGGATATGCTGGATGGAGACGAGCAATGCTTATTTCTTTATCATCAAAGAACAAGGTTGGTTTTGTTGATGGTACAATAGCTGCACCAGAATCAGACTCTTCTAAGCTCAAATCATGGAGTCGTTGCAATGATATAGTAATATCTTGGATCTTGAACTCTCTTACCAAAGAAATTGCTAAAAGTGTTCTCTATTCTAAGACTGCACGTGAGATATAGATAAATCTTGAGGATCGATTTGGCCAATGTAATGGAGCACAACTTTATCATCTGCAAAAGGAACTAAGTGAGTTAACACATGGTTCAAATGACATTGCCATCTACTTCACTAAGATGAAAAATTATGGGAAGAGTTGGATGCTTTGAGCACTTGTGTGTCTTGCACTTGTACCTGTGACTTTGGAGGAAAGATTAAGCTACAGAAGGCTTTACAAGATGAAAGGCTTATTCAATTTTTGATAGGGTCAAGTGACTCTTATGGTCCTGTCAAGAGTACCATTTTGATGATCTCACCTTTGCCATCTATTAACCAATCGTATGCTCTTTTGATGTAAGATGAGAAACAAAGAGAGGTGAGGGTGAACAACACTTTTCTGGGAGATTCTTCTTCGTTCCTTGTGTCAAACAATCAAGGAGGAAATCAAAGGCTTGGAACTACAGAAGGAAGAAATGTAAGAGGAAATTTTGACACAAGAACAAATCAAACATGTGCTTACTGTAAGAAGTTAGGAGATAACATTGACAAATGCTATAGGATTCATGGATTTCCCCCCAGGATTCAAGTTCACTAAACAGAGAAAATTTCAGAATCAAGCACATAGTCATGATGTGTTTGGAGTTCAGGATAACCAGATGTAGTCAGTTTCACTTTCTGAAAACTCACTCAGCACTCCAGTATTCTCTCAGGAGCAGTTTTCCCAGCTTGTTCAACTGCTGCAACAAGTGAAAGTTGGTCAGCCAAGCACTTCAACTCAAGATGCCATTACTAATACTAACTGTGTTGGTATAAATATCTTAACTACTACTTGTTTCTCTTGTTTTTCTTCTTTAAGTTCGGATTTCTAGATAGTTGACTCAGGTGCATCAGAACATATGAGTTTCAATAGATCTAATTTCATTTTCCTCAAAACACTTCCTGTTCCAATCTATGTTATTCTTCCTAATTCTTACAAAGTCAAGGTGTATGAAACTGATAGAGTGTGTGTCCTTCCTGATCCCACTCTTGAAAATGTGCTTTACATACATACTGTCACGACCCAATTTAGGATCATGATTGGCACCTAGGAGCAAGTGCCCCCAAGTAAGCCTCATCGATATTTTTTCAGAAAAATCGGATAGAGTTTCCCCTATTTTTTGGACTATCCCAAAGATAAACCTGTCTTGGAAATCAACAACCAACATCCTAATATCATACCAAACAATTAACAACCAATCAATCAACCAAATCGAGTCTCCACCATTACTAATCAACCCACTAACAACCAGAAATACTAATATATCTTTAACCTTGATAATAAAGAATGATACTTAATAAAAGACTAATCGCAAAATAATACCCATGACACTAAAAGGATGACTATGGAGCGACTCTAAGAATTCAAAGAAAAGATCATAACAATTGATAAAAATCTCCGCCCACGCGAACAAGTGCGAGGCTCACCAAGAATTCTCAACTTGTGCGCTCTAATTAACGAAATCCTCGCCTGCGTCAACTGCTGTCTCTGTAAAAAAAATTAGCGGGGAATGAGTCGCTAGCTCAGTGAGTAATAACACTTAACCATAACCGTTTTTATTTGGGGACAAGTCAGAAGCATGCTAGTATCTCAAAAAGAAAATAACATAAAAATGCCCTTTCAGAAACAATAAATAATTTTCAGTCACATCATGTTCTTCTTGTAGTATAATACAATTAATAATTTAGCAATAAACTCGGTAACCACTGTATAATATCAATATTCATATTTGGGAGGTTTCAATGAACGGATCATGTAATCGGTATAACTGTGGACTTCTTCGCAAGAAGTCAAATATAACGGTAATCCCTACTCGAGGGTAATCGGTAACGGTATGCTAGTTCTACCTTCCCACTAGCGAGGGCTATAACAGTAATCAATAATTATAAGGTGCACCAGTCTAACGAACCCGCCGTTAACTACGGGATCCTTCAAAGTCTACTCCCATTTATACTTGTCTATGTATCCGTATATACTCATAGGAAAATATTTTAAAATAATATAGGGCATTTCGGTTCTTACCAAATCATGAAATTTCATTTCGACAATAGTAAATTCAAGTAATAGTAAAACATATATAGTGTCAGCAAGAATATTTAAAACAACGGTAATCATCTCAAATAACTATTTCGGTATCATATCGAGTAAAAAACTTGTCCCACATGCAACTCAAAATAATCGGTAATATATTCATATTAAAAATCATGTGTAAATCATGCAAGTTATGAAAATACAAATTATGGTAAGATTACTACTCACAATACTCATGCCAAAATACCAAACTCGTCACCTCGAGCAATCCGTATGTCTTCCTTCAATCAATCTATGATCACATCATATTGATCTCGTGTTAGTTTCCTTGTTCGGGCTAATTCATAACTAAATTTGAATATCCACCCCTCGGGATCACACGTTTAGTTCTCAATTCGTCAAATTTGTCTGCCCATACTACAATGAACTTAAGTGAGTCCATAATCTTCTAAAAAAGGTCATTCATATAGTCTATTTATTGTACTATTTGGTCTCCTTAAATCATATGAATACTACAAAAATCGAATAATATTATTGTCCATGATCTTCCTTCTTAATTGATATTTAAATCTTTTTTTGTTGTACTCAATGAAAGCATACACTATGGAAAATATCTCAAGCAAATTCCAAAAAAAGGAGAAATTGAGTATTTTGTTCTAAGTTGTGGAGTAATTTCACTGAGAGCAACTACAAACTTCACCGGACCTGGTTGCCCAAAGCTTTAGTGATCAAAGCTTTTTATTTTCTCAAATTTTTCTTTCACGTTGGTGAAGCTTTAGGCTTCTTTTGTTTCTCCAATCCAACCTTTTCTTTCTTTAGGGATTTTAGTCATCTTCTGATTCTACAGAAGTTTTAATGTGGCGCTTTTCCCTTTTTCAATTCCCTTAACTTTATCTTTTAAAATTTTAATCCAATCCCAGCATCTTCTCTACTCAATTCCGCAAGGAATCATGAGAAAAAATAATATTGTATCAAAAGAAAAAAGAACTACATGAAATTACCTGGAGTTTATTGTGGAAGCTCAAAAATATGTGCCGATGACGAAGTGAAACACGGTATCGGCGCTAAGAAATACTAGAAACGTTTTATTTCTTTGCTCGTTTGATGTGGTTGGCTAAAGGGATTTTTTTGTTTTCAAACCCTTTTCTAGCTTCGTCAATTTGAAGCAGATGGGCTAAGGCCCACTTAAATTGTCTTCCTTCTTTATTTTATTGTTGTTTTCTTTTTCCTTTTTTTTATTTTTTGTTATTTTTTTTATATTCTTTTTTTGAAAATTATTTAACTATCCTTTATTTAATAGCAGATATTGCATTCTCCCCACCTTATGAAATTCGGTCTCCAAATTTAGCTTAGGTACGTACCTGTAGACTGAAATAATTGAGGATACTTGACTCGCATAACATCTTCTATTTCCCATGTAGCTTCTTCAACAGTATGACTTCTCCATAAGACTTTAACGAGCACAATTTCTTTTGACCGTAGCTTTCTTACTTGCCTATCAACAATAGCCATCGGCTCCTCCTCGTAGGACAACTTCTGATCGAGCGGTATAGTCGGTGCTTCAATCACCTGAGATGAGTCTGATATACATTTTCTTAGCATTGAGACATGAAACACTGGGTGAATAAAGGACAACTCAGGAGGGAGTGCCAAATGATAAGACACCGCTCCCACTCGGTCTAGTATCTCATACGGTCCTATAAACCTGGAGCTCAACTTGCCTCTTTTCCCAAACCACATAAGTCTCTTTGCAGGGGCTATATGTGCCAAACACCCCATAGATTTTCTACTCAATGCATCAGCCACCATATTGGCTTTTCCAGGATGATACAAAATAGAACAATCATAGTCTTGGAGTAGTTCCATCCAACGACGCTGCCGAAGATTTAGATCTCTCTACTGAAAGATATACTTCAGACTTTTATGGTTAGTATAAATCTCACATGTTTCGCTGTATAGATAATGTCTCCAAATTTTTAGAGCAAATACCACTGCAACTATCTCCAAATCATGTGTAGGATAGTTTTGCTCGTGCTTTTTCAATTGTCTCGAAGCATAAGCTATAACACGACCATTTTGCATGAGAACACATCCTAATCCCACCCTCGAGGCGTCACAGAATACTGTAAATCCTCCAGAACCTGATGGTAAGGCTAATATTAGTGTAGTTGTCAAACATGTTTTGAGTTTTTGAAAGCTTTGCTCACATTCTTCCGTCCACTGAAACTTTGCATTTTTCTGTGTTAGCTTGGTCAGCGGCGCTGCTATTCTAGAGAAATCCTATACAAAATGCCTGTAATAGCCTGTTAAGCCTAAAAGGCTGCGAATCTCTGTAGGAGAAGTAGGTCTGGGCCATTTCTGCACAACTTCAATCTTCTTAGGATCTACCATAATTCCATCTTTGGATACAATATGCCCCAAAAATGCTACCGAATTTAACCAGAATTCACACTTCGAGAACTTAGCATAAAGCCGATGTTCTCGCAATGTCTGCAACACAGTCTTGAGATGATTCTCGTGTTCTCCTTGGCTATGAGAATATATCAGGATATCATCAATAAATACTATTACAAATCTATCCAGAAACGGCTTGAACACCCTATTCATAAAATCCATGAATGCAGCTGGAGCATTTGTCAGTCCGAAAGGCATCACAAGGAAATCATAGTGCCCGTATCGAGTTCTGAAAGCAATCTTAGAAAAATCTTCATCTTTGATTCTAAGTTAATGATAACCAGAACGGAGGTCAATCTTTGAAAAGCTGGCAGCTCCTTGTAACTGATCAAACATGTCATCTATACGAGCCAAAGGATATTTATTGCGTATTGTTATCTTGTTCAACTTCCTGTAGTCAGTGCACATTCTCAGGGATCCGTTTTTTTTCTTTACGAACAGTACTGGTGCACCCCATGGTGATACACTAGGTCTAATAAAACCCTTATCTAACAAATCTTGTAACTGTTGCTTTAGCTTCCTCAACTCTGCTGGTGCCATTCGATATGGGGGTATCGATATGGGCTGTGTGTCAGGTAGCAAATCAATACCAAAGTCTATTTCTCGTACTGGAGGCAATCCTGGTAAATCCTCAGGAAATACATCAGAAAATTCTCTCACTACGGGTACATTTTCTATACTAACTATTTCCTTTCTTGTGTCATTTACAATAGCTAAGAGAACCAAGCAACCTTTCTTCAGAAGTCGTTGAGCCTTCATAAAAGATACAATTTTGCAAGTCTCTGGAACCTGACTCCCTCTTAGAATAAAACTGGGTTCATTTGGTATCTCAAACTTAACTATATTTGAATGACAATCGACTATAACATAGCAAGAAGATAACCAATCCATTCCCATCAGCATGTCAAAGTCAATCATATCAAGTACAATAAGGTCAGCTAGAGTATCTCTACCCTCAACCCGAATCTGACAAGTACGATACACGTATTTAGCTAATAGAGACTCTCCAACAGGAGTAGCAACTAGAAAAGTATCATTCAATAGCTCGGGCTGTCTACTAAATCTCAAAGCAAAGTGCGAGGACACATAGGAGTGGGTAGATCCCGGATCAATCAACGCAAGTGCATCAAATGAACAGATAGAAAGAATACCTGTAACCACTGCATTCGAGGCCTGAGCATCCTGTCTAGTAAATGCAAAAACTCTCGCCTGACCTCTACCAACATTGCTTTGTCCTTGATTCACAGTAGCACGGTCTCCAGCACCCCGACCTCTATTTCCTGTACCTGTAACACCTGAAGTATTACGAGTAGTCTAAGTCGATATAGCTGACTGAATAGAAGCCTGGTTGAAATTTCTCGGAGGCTGAGGGCAATCCCTCAAGTGATGTCCCAACTGGCCACACCGAAAGCACTCTCCAGTTAGAACACGACATTGGCCCAAATGTGATCTACCACAAGTCTGGCAGACTGGAGTAGTGGCATATATTTTGCCTAGAATTATGATGTCCAGAAGATGATGGTCCTCTATTACCTTGTCCGTAATGTGGTCTGTATGTGGAATGTGAAGATATGTGTGTCCCTGTCTGAGAACCTTATTGTTGTTATTGTCCTTGATTTCCTGCTCTTCAATTTTCAATAAAACCACCACTGAAAGCCCCTCCTATATTGGCCTTCTTACGTAAATCACTAGCTACACGCTCATCACGTCCCTTGTTTTCAATCTTTCTAGCAAGGTCGACTACATCAGAGTAGGATAAAGTTTTCATCTGTGGGGCTACTGCAGTGTATAGACGACCAACCAATCCATCAACAAACCTTTGAACTCGAGCTTCTTCGGTAGGCACTAAGTGAGGATCATATATAGCCAGCTTACAGAACTTAGTGTTATATGTTGACACATCCATATCTGGAGTCTAAACCAATCTCTCAAAGTCTCTAGCATATTGTTGCATCAGACTGTCTGGAAGAAAATGATTCTTGAACAACTTAGTGAACTCGCCCCATGTCAGTGGTGGTGCTCATGCTGGCCTTCCTAGCAATACCGTTTCATACCATGTGTTGGCCATATCCTCTAGTTTGTATGCTGCGAGCTCCACGGCTCTCTCACAAGAACATCCAAGAGTACGTAATGCCTTAAGTGTCCCATCCAAGAAACTTCGAAGATCTGCTGAATTATCGGAACCTGTGAATTTTGGTGATTTCAATTTCAGAAACTCTTGTAGGGATACTTCCTTATTCCCGAAAGTCTGAATCTGTGCAGGTTCTTGTATCTGTAAAGTAGCCTGAGGAGCTGAACTTCCTCCCTGAGTAGGCACCAATGCCTCTAACACATTCAATAACCTTGCCACTGTATCTGCAGGTAAGGCAACAATAGGTACAACAGTTGGCACTAGTGGTAGAGTATTCTGAACTCCCTGCTCTTGCACTTGATCTGTCATAACAGCTTGGGTTTGACCCATGTTCCCAACTTGGGGTTGAGGAGCAGTCTGTCTTCTAGTTTGATGAATCCCAACTTGACCGCCACCCCGGGTAGCACCACGTCCAGCAGATGATGGTGTGCGTGTCCTAGCCATCTGCAAAGAAATATTCCAAAGTCAATCTCAAGTTATCTCAATGCACGATCAAAGAATGAAAGAAGAGAAAACATTCCTACATGTTCAGTAGCCTCAAGATCATAAGTATGGGCTCCTACATACCCATGAACAAGACTCTACTAAACATTGCTCAATATCTCCGAACATAAAGCCCAAGCTCTGGTACCAGCTTTCTCACGACCCAATTTAGGATCATGACCGGCACCTAGGAGCAAGTGCCCCCAAGTAAGCCTCATCGGTATTTTTCAGAAAAATCGGACAGAGTTTCCCCTATTTTTGGACTATCCCAAAAATAAACCTATCTTGAAAATCAACAACCAACATCCTAATATTATACTAAACAATTAACAACCAATCAATCAACCAAATCGAGTCTTCACCATTACTAATCAACCCACTAACAACCAGAAATACTAATATATCTTTAACCTTGATAATAAAGAATGATACTTAATAAAAGACTAATCGCAAAATAATACCCATGACACTAAAAGGATGACTATGGAGCGACTCTAAGAATTCAAAGAAAAGATCATAACAATTGATAAAAATCTCCGCCCACGCGAACAAGTGCGAGGCTCACCAAGAATTCTCAACTTGTGCGCTCTAATTAACGAAATCCTCGCCTGCGTCAACTGCTGTCTCTGTAAAAAAAAATTAGCGGGGAATGAGTCGCTAGCTCAGTGAGTAATAACACTTAACCACAACCGTTTTTATTTGGGGACAAGTCAGAAACATGCTAGTATCTCAAAGAGAAAATAACATAAAAATGCCCTTTCAGAAACAATAAATAATTTTCAGTCACATCATGTTCTTCTTGTAGTATAATACAATTAATAATTTAGTAATAAGCTCGGTAACCACTGTATAATATCAATATTAACATTTGGGAGGTTTCAATGAACGGATCATGTAATCGGTATAACTGTGGACTTCTTTGTAAGAAGTCAAATATAACGGTAGTCCCTACTCGAGGGTAATCAGTAACGGCATGCTAGTTCTACCTTCCCACTAGCGAGGGCTATAACGGTAATCGGTAATTAAAAGGTGCACCAGATCTAACGAACCCGCCGTTAGCTACGGGATCCTTCAAAGTCGACTCTCATTTATACTTGTCTATGTATCCGTATATACTCATAGAAAAATATTTCAAAACAATATAGGGCATTTCGGTTCTTACCAAATCATGAAATTTCATTTCGACAATAGTAAATTCAAGTAACGGTAAAACATATCTAGTGACAGCAAGAATATTTAAAACAATGGTAATCATCTCAAATAACTATTTCGGTATTATATCGAGTAAAAGACTTGTCCCACATACAACTCAAAATAATCGGTAACATATTCATATTAAAAATCATGTGTAACATGCAAGTTATGAAAATACAAATCGCGGTAAGACTACTACTCACAATACTCGTGCCAAAATACCAAACACGTCACCTCGAGTAATCTGTATGTCTTCCTTCAATCAATCTATGATCACATCATATTGATCTCATGTTAGTTTCCTTGTTCGGGCTAATTCATAACTGAATTTGAATATCCACCCCTCGGGATCACATTTAGTTCTCAATTCGTCAAATTTGTCTGCCCATACTACAGTTAACTTAAGTGAGTCCATAATATTCTAAAAAAAGGTTATTCATATAGTCTATTTATTGTACTATTTGGTCTCCTTAAATCATATGAATACTACAAAAATCGAATAATATTATTGTCCATGATCTTCCTTCTTAATTGATATTTAAATCTTTTTTTTGTACTCAATCAAAGCATACACTATGAAAAATATCTCAAGCAAATTCCAAAAAAAAGGAGAAATTGATTATTTTGTTCTAAGCCGTGGAGTAATTTCACTAAGAGCAACTACAAATTTCACCGGACCTGGTTGCCCAAAGCTTTAGTGATCAAAGCTTTTATTTTCTCAAATTTTTCTTTCACGTTGATGAAACTTTAGGCTTCTTTTGTTTCTCCAATCCAACCTTTTCTTTCTTTAGGGATTTTAGTCATCTTCTGATTCTACAGAAGTTTCAATGTGGCGCTTTTCCCTTTTTCAATTCCCTTAACTTTATCTTTTAAACTCTTAATCCAATCCCAACATCTTCTCTACTCAATCCCGCAAGGAATCATGAGCAAAAATAATATTGTATCAAAAGAAAAAAGAATTACATGAAATTACCTGGAGTTTATTGTGGAAGCTCAAAAATATGTACCGATGACGAAGTGAAATACGGTATAGGTGGTAAGAAATACTAGAAACATTTTTTTTCTTTTCTCGTTTGATGTGGTTGGCTAAAGGAATTTTTTTGTTTTCAAACCCTTTTCTAGCTTCGTCAATTTGAAGCAGATGGGTTAAGGCCCACTTAAATTGTCTTCCTTCTTTATTTTATTGTTGTTTTCTTTTTTTTTCGTTTTTTTTGTTTTGTGTTATTTTTTTTATATTTTGTTTTTTAAAAATTATTTAACTATCCATTATTTAATAGTAGATATTACACATACCTTCAAATATAATCTCATTTATGTCCAAAGGCTGTGCAAACAGTTAATTGCTTAGTTCTTTTCTCATCTAGTTATTCTATGTTGCAGGGTCCTTCAATGAAGAGGTCAGTGGGACTTGGTGAAGCTAAGGGAGGATTATATCTTCTACAATCATTTGTTAATACTGTTAATACCATTACTGCTTCTGAAGCTTTGGTTAATAATAAAGCAATACCTATCTTAGTTTCTAGATGTGAACCTTTTTTTATTTCCAAATGTAATGACAATGTTTCATCCTTTAATGGAAAGTCCCTAAGTTTCTGATTTTTGTTTTCATCTACTACTAGTGAAGAATTCTTATGGCATGTCAGGTTAGGGCATATCCCCAAATCTAATATGAAAAATATTAAAGGCTTACCTTTCATTTCCACAAACAACTCGGCCACTTGTGATGTTTGTCCACTAGCTAGACAATCTAAGCTTCCATTTCCTTCTAGCTCTATTTGCACATCAAATATTTTAGAATTAATCCACATAGATATCTGGGGGCCATAATACCAACTCATCAAGGGTACAGATATTTTTTAACTATAGTGGATGATTTCAGCAGAGGAACTTGGACTTTCATGATGAGTACCAAAAGCAATGCTTTCACTATGCTAAAATCCTTTATAATAATGACAGAAAGGCAATTTAACACTAATATAAAAATAGTTAGGTCCGATAATACTTTAGAATTAGAAAGTGATGTGAGTCGCTCTGAATTTTTTTCTTCTCATGGGATTTTGCACCAAACCATGTGTCCTCACACCCCACAACAAAACGGGATTGTGGAAAGGAAGCATAAACATTTGTTAGAAACTTGTAGGGCATTGCTTTTTCAATCATATCTTCCTATCAGATATTGGGGAGAATGTTTACTCACAACAACCTATTTAATTAATAGGTTTCTTTCTGAAATCCTTAGTTTTAAAACTCCCTATGAGATTCTGTTTGGGAATTTTCCTTCATATACTCATCTTAAATCCTTTGGATGTTTGTGTTTTGTATCTACACACCCTAACAATAGAAACAAACTACAACCTAGAGCAGAAATTTGCATTTTTATAAGTTATCCTTTTGGAAAAGGGGGGTACAAAGTGTTGAATTTAAAAGCCAAACAGATTTCTATATCTAGGAATGTGATTTTTCATGAACATATCTATCCTTTTGCTCCTCAAAAGCATGATAATTTTATTTTTTCACCCACTACTCCAGATTCTACTACTGATCAGTCTATTCCTATTTCTCATCAAGTCCCCATTTCACCCGCTAGTCCTTCAGCTAAGTCCCATGTTTCATCGAGATCTCCCGCAATAACAACTATTCCTAACAGTTCTTCATCCTCTCCTGGATACATTTCTCAGCCTTTGATCCCTGACTCTACTCCTGAAAATATGTTCCCAGTTGATTCTTTAAGGGATGATTCTTCTCTTATTCAAGAGCTTAGGAGATCACAAAGGATACACAAGTTACCAACACACCTAAATGATTATATATTGAATGCTATCTGTCACACAAATGTCACTGATGATTGCTTTAATTCTACTGTTTCTGTTCCTACTATCTCTTTTTCTGCATTGTCCGCTACAAACTAGAGTTTACTTAACTCTCTTTATCATTTAAATGAACCCGCCTCCTATTCTCAAGCTTGTTTGCATCCCGGTTGGCAAGAAGCAGTGGCAAAAGAGTTTGAGGCTTTGGAATCTAACCAAACTTGGGAGGTAGTTAAATTACCTGTTGGGAAAAAGGCTCTACCTTGCAAATGAGTGTACAAAGTGAAATACAACTAAGATGGGACTATTGAAAGACTGAAAGCTCGATTGGTGATAAGGCAAAATACTCAAAGAGAAGGAATATATTTTATAGAGACTTTTTCACCTGTAGTCAAGATGACTACCATCAGATTTTAATTTGTCAGTTGCGATAAAAAAATGATGGGTTTTGTTTCAACTGGACGTCAATAATACTTTTTTACATGGTGATCTAAATGAAGAGGTATACATGAAATTTCCAGCTGGAATGGAACCCCCTTCTCCAAATCATGTGTGCAAACTAAGAAAGTCTTTGTATAGTCTTAAACAAGCTTCTCGTCGATGGTATGCTAGACTAACATCAGCGTTGAATTTTAAGGGTTATTCTCACTTACTCAATGATTACTCATTCTTCTTCAAAAATACAGGAAGTTCTATTTCTATTGTTGTTGTATATGTTGACGATATTTTACTCACAGGAGATGATGCACGTGAACTCAATGATCTTAAGAATTTTTTAGATACAGAATTCAAAATTCAAAATCTTGGTAATGCACATTTTATCCTCGGCATGTAAATCATCAGAGAAAATTAGGGATTAATTGTTAGTCAGAGGAAATTTACCTTTGATCTTTTATCAGAGTTTGATTGCTTGAATCTGAAGCCTACTTCTTCTCCTCTTGATCAAAGCACCAAACTTTTTTCCCATTCTGGGAAGCCTCTACCTGATCCTACTCTATATCGATGGATTCTTGAAAATTGAACTTCCTTACTCATACTCATTCTGATATCTCCTTTGCAGTGCAACATCTCAGTCAGTATATGCAAGATCCACGCACACCTCACCTTGCTGCTGCATATCACTGCTTAAGGTACCTTTTTAAGGATCCCGGACTTGGCATCTTCTTTTCTGCTTATCCTTCCCTTTCTCTATTAGCCTTTTGTGACTCTGATTGGGGTGCATGTCCTAAAAATAGGAGATTTGTTAGTGGTTTCTTTATAAGTTTAGGTGGCTCTCCAATTTCTTGAAAGTCTAATAAGCAAACCTCAGTTTCTTTGTCGTCTGCTGAGGTCGAGTATCGATCGATGAGAAAAGTGGTTGCTGAAATTACCTGGTTGATTTGCCTTCTTTCTGATATATCAGCACCTCCTCAGCTACCAGTTTCAGTGTTTTCCGAAAGTCAAGACGCTATGCACATTGCAAAGAATCCCGTTTTTCACGAGCAGAATAAACACGTTGAACTTGACTGTCACTTCGTCCGTCAGCAATACCTTTCTGGACTGATCTCGCTTTCTTTCGTTCCTTCTGGTTCTCAATTGGCCGATATTTTCACGAAACCTTTTTCCGGCCCTCCTCATCAAGATCTGATCTGCAAGTTGGGTGTGCAATCTGCCCCACCAACTTGAGGGGCGTGTTGGTGATAAAGAATTACACAATTCAAAAGACAAAGCAAGCTTTCATATATATGGATTCAAAGAAACGATTTTGGTAAAGGGAAAGCAGAAAAATCCTATGGTCCAATTTTGACTGCTTCTAGCGTCTCATGTCCTAACTCAGGTTTGGATATAACCTAAGTTATTATTGAAGCTTGGACATGTGGGTTATTTAGAGCTATTGGTGTACATACACAATGGATGATACAGATTTCACAAATACAAATACAACATCAACTGGTCAAGACATTTATCTAGATTATTCCCACACATAGGACAAATATACAACTCATATTTAATTGTATTCCTTGTACAAAATTTAGTACATACTATTATAGTTAAACCAATAGGAATTTAGCATTGGTAGCTAGTTTATTGGATTCTCTCATGTATACTAGATGACATACTTATGCGATGCACAGGCCCAATTGTTGCTCTTTTTTCTTATTTTCTTTCTTTTAATATTTCTTGGCCAATTGCTAATTACACACTTTATACGTCTTTAAGGGAAGGAAAAAAGAAGATAGGCGTTTGTGTAATAACGTATAGAACAACATTTACCTGTATTTTTTATTTTTATTTTTTGCGTTATGTGTATTTTAATTTTTCTGAAATCGTATTCCTATACCAATCACTTTGTAATACTTGTCGAAGTTTAACACTTTATTATACAAATATTGCAATACTTGAAGTACAATGTAGAGTATTTCTACACAGGTTCTACACATTTTTATTTAAAAAAATAGTTCTGCACCACCAAACTAAAAATTGATTATAAAAAAATGATTGAAAAGTCAATTAAAAAATAAGTCGTGATGTATTTTCTCATTGTTTAAATTGAATATATATAGTTTTGCTCTTTAGTATTTTCAATTTTGTTAATGTATTGTTTTTTCTTTTTATATTAATCAAAATGTGAATAATAAAGCATATTCATTTTATTTCTAAATAGTTGACGAAAAAACTTTTTTGTTCTTTGAAATAATAATCATATTTTTTAATTATTCACAATTTTTAACAAGAAAATTTGTATTTTATTCTAGGGTGTAATGCAACTTTCTTTACCATTTGAATTCTTTATTGAATACAGAGAAAGTACCCAACTAACTTTAATCAAAGAGGGAAAAATATAATCTTGCATAATGATACTTCTTATGCTGCCTAATATGTAATAAAGAAAAAAAATTCCCAAATTAGTTGTCTTAATCTTTTGTTCAGATTATTCTCAAATAATTTTTTATAGAGGGAATCATTTTTATACCATTTGAACAATATTCAATAGTCTATATTAAAAAAGTACCTTGAAACTATATTTTTATTCTTAAATATTTTTTTCCTAATTTATAAAGTATTCCAATTAAAATTGAAATTTAATGAGGACTTGTATAAAATGATATAAATTGATACTAATATAAGAACACCTTAATAAAAATTTACATAATTTATTGCCACTTTTTTTAAAATAGTCTATACCTAAAATAGTCAATAAATAAAACAAATAAAATAATACTTTCTTAAAGAGATAATAGAATTGTTATGTATAAATGTATGTAACCATTGTATGCTTTTAACCAAATGAACGTTGAATTATAGAATTACCCGATAATTTTTTCAGTTAAAAGTACTAATTGGAAAAAAAAAATTAAACTCTGAAGGTGTGAAGTAGTCTGCTTTAAACAAATTGAAGAATAACATTAACTAAGCAGTGCATTTAAAGAAGATAATGGGAAGCGGGGTCCACCTGAAGAATTCAATAGTTTGGGCCATACTATTTTTGTTTTTCCGGTCATTAGAAACCACAAAATCAGGGAGAAATTAAAAAAAAAAAAAAAAAATTATAAGTGGTCATTCAAAAATAGTCACAATTTTAAAAGTAATCGAAATTTAGCCATTTTTTATGTAAAGATAAATCTGAACAAAAACACTGTTCAAAATCCGGAAAATACTCCAGCATAATATAATGGAGTTCCAGCATAATATACCGGAGTTTTGGTATAATATACCGGTCCAGTATAATATGCTAGAAGTACATACATAGGTGCTCCAAACTCCAGTATATTATTTTGGAACTTTCCACGTGTTGGAGTTCCATCATAATATGCTGGAAGTTCATACACAGGTGCACCGATATCCAGTATATTATGCTAGAACTTTTCGTGTTGCAGCAAAATAATGGCTATTTTTCAATGACTTTGCAAACGCTGACTATTTTTGAATGATCAGTCCGAAAACTGGCTAGCCCGTGCTATTTTTACCAAAAATAAGGCTTTTGAGCCTATTGTACAAGCAAACAATACAGTTATATTTTTGAAATGACCATGATACCCTTGGTCGACCTCCTCTTCTCTCTTCTATATAATAGAAATATACATACTGTATAGTGAAGAAAGATACATTGAAGAAAAAGAAAATTTCCCTCAAACTTTATTGTCTCTTTATATTTCTTCAAAATTTTCCTTGTATTTAGTTGAAAATGTAATTTAATATAAAAAAAATTGGTATTATGTCGATAAAAAGTGAGACCGATTAAGTAGGTTATAATCCTGAATAATTTTAAATTTGAAATATTTTGATTATGAATCAAACAATCCCTTAGTGTATTTAGCAAGAAAATCCAGGGTTTGAAAAGGACATATCATCACCAAACTCTTCCGATCTTGCATGTAACGTAAACAGTTGAGGGATTCTTTATTTTATAGTTTAAAAACTATTTCGTTTTTTAAATAACCACTGGTGCAAAGCATTTGTTTTAACTGGCTTTGAATGCCTAGGTTCTAGTTGTTCCGAACATAAATGCCCAGTATCAAATGCTGCTTCTTCTTCCTCATTTATTTATTACATGCTCTTGTCTTAACTCTTCCATTCATAGCCCACAACAAGTCATGTGCTCTTTATATGGCTTTAATTAAGATTAACAAGATGCAAGTGGGTCAGCAAAATTCTACACATATTAATGAAGATATATGGAATTTGTTTTTCAATTCTTTTTCTTAGTTCCTCCATTGTTTCCACTCTGCAACTCATCTATATTTTATTACTCAACTAATTTATGAAGGTCATGCTTTTTGTACGTTTTGTTTATTAGATATATTAATGACTATGTGCTTTTTCTACTTCAATGTCCAATAATTAAAGTTAATAGTATTATCCCTGAATATCAAAAAATTGAATTTTGCCAGTTGCAATAAACCTTGTGTTGTTGAAATTTGTCTCGAGGTGAATATGCTGCTGCCCAATCTGTCAAAATTTCTCTTCACTTAAATGTGATTTTCACAATCTTTTATTTGTATTTTGGGCGGGGCTGAATCTATTTGCATACAAACATATGGGATATGGAAAGAGAAGTAAACATCCAACCTCCAGCACATAAAATTAATTTTAGGGATATATTAATTTTAAGTTAACTATTTCCCCTCTAAATATTAAAAATGTATTTCTCAGTAACTACGTGCAAAATATGAAATACTCAAGCTCAATGTATAGCAACTTAAACATCGAATGTGCGTCAACTTCTGTTTGCCTCTGCAACATAAAATCTTTAGAAACTGAAAATGGTCAGATAACCTTATTTTTTAAGTTCAAGTACTTAAAGAAAAAATTATCTTACGATAATATACGTATTTTAATGTGGTTCACACTATTTTTTAAGTACAAGTGTAACTCATTTTTGTAGTGCATAAAGTTGAATCATCTTTAGTACTATAACTTTTTACTAGTGAGAATTTGATAGACTAAAGAAATTATTGGACTTAAACCCAGGATAGTTTTCATTTCTGTTCTATTAGGCCTTTTGTATAGTTGGGCCTCTTTTTCTTTCTCTTATACTGGGAATTGGCCCATGGCCGAATATTATTGATTATTAGACTAAAGTGTACATACTAATAGATTGATTGAAGTCTATTGAGTTTAATACATCATTTCCTCTCTTTCTATTTACCCGATGGTTCTCAGTTTCTCTCTACCACCGATTAGAACCTAGGGTTTTCTCATTTCCATTCATGAAAATTCAATCTCTTCTTACAAGTTAACATGGTATCAGAGCGATGATTCCTGATGTACTCGACGAGCTAGTTCATCCTATCGGTTTCAGTTTTCTCAATTTTGAGTCTTTTCGTTGTATTTGATGGGATCTGGTTTGCGATTTTCTGGGAAATTTGGGTTTTTTTCAGCGTCAATTGAGGATAACTTCAACATTTCCTTGTTCTAAGTCAACAAGGCTCTACTCTTTCGAGTATTGTGAAGGAGATACGGTACTATCTATTCATCCCTTGCTACATAGGTTTTGTGATCTAATTGAACGATTTGTGAAGCTACTGTTTGTGTAATTGATTTTAGCTCAAATTTTCTCTGTGAGCTGTTCTATACGTGTTGTGGTGTTGAGTCCCAAATTTTGCCCTTAATTGTTGTTTCAAGCCATGGGTACAGAATCGAGCACTTCCTCTCCTTTCCTTCAGTCTCCTCCTACTCTTATTGACTCTTCTCATCCTCTTTATGTTTATCCATCAGATAATCCTAGTGTTTTGTTAGTGTCAGTCCCCTTTTCAGGGACTGGATATACTTCATGGAGAAAAATGTTTTAATTGCATTGTCCGCTAAGAATAAAGCTGGGTTGATCAATGATAGAATTCCACAACCCCCACCTACTTCTCCTCTTTATGATTACTGGGTGAGATGTAATGACATAGTCTTTGCTTGGCTAAGCAATTCCTTGTCCAAAGACATTGCAGATAGTGTTTTACACTGTGATACTGCTAGGGACCTGTGGAGGGATGTAGAAAAAAAGTATGGACAATCTAGTGCTTGTAGGTATTATCAAATACAAAGGGAAATTGCAGGGGTATCTCAGGGTTATTCTGATATTGCTAGTTACTATACTAGGCTTAGGAAACTCTGAGATGAGTTGAAAACTGCTGCATTTGGTCCAACATGCACTTGTGGGGCTGAGCCATAATGCAGTGTTGGTCAGAAACTTATTCATTTCCTCACAGGGTTGAATGAGACCTACTCAAATGCTAGGAGCAATATCCTTATGATGTATCATGTTCCAACTCTCTAGGTAAAGCTTACTCCATTCTTCTTCATGATGAGAGTCAAAGAGAAATTCAGCCATCTGGTGGTTCATTTCTCTCAGAGTCAGCTTCCTTTTCTGTGAAATCTACACCTGCCCCTGCCCAGCTCACTAATGGTCCTAAATTCTTTCCTCAGAAAGTCAATTTTGACATCAAAAGGAAAACTATTGTGTGCAAATACTGTAAAAAGACTGCGTATTCTGTTGACAAATGCGATAAACTTCATGGGTTCCCAAGTAGTTTCAAGTTCACAAAGGGCAGAAAATCTGTTGTTTGTGCTCAAGTTGACACTTTTGCATCAGAGGATCAGCAGTTTTCTGAAAATATCACTAACAATCCTGTCCATGGGTTCAACAAGGAACAATACCAACGTCTCATGAGCTTATTTCAACAGTCTAACATCTCTTCTTCTCAAGATTCAACTGGCAACACTACTGCAATGGCTGATTGTGCAGGTGTGGTCTGTAGTCTTGCTGTTTAGTCTCTTGCTTTGTGTTGTGCATCACAATTAAAAATTAGCACCTGGATTCTAGACTCAGGTGCAACCTATCATGCCCCAAAAACCAAGGGGCGCTACCGGCGCTAGACCGGGTAACCCCAGTCAAGCGGACCTGGGTGCCTTTCCTATCCCACGTGTTACCCCGTGTTTTCATTATCCGTTAACCAAGTGAAATATCCATTTATGATTTAAATATATTATTACGAGATTTACATAATATACATGGTTACTTAGCGTGTTTTACAAGTTACACTGCCCAAATACAAAATACATAAGTACATAACCCACATTTCCTGTCTACGGAGCCTCTAGGGATACAAAAGAGTGTTACAATACTTGCCGGTAACAAGGCTCCGGCTATACCTAACGCAAATACCAAAATAAGATTTCCGGGAGGAAAAACGGCATGAGCCACGCAGGGCCCCGAGAGGAAAAAGGGGCTCACCAATACAGCTGACGGAAAGTGAAGGAGTGCTACTGTTGGTGGACTGGAGTACCTGCTATAGAACCACCTACAATCATAACACGAATGTAGCGCCCCCACCAAAAGGGACGTCAGTACATTTGAATTGTACTGGTATGTATGAACAAACTTTACCCCAAGTAAAATCAAGAAATACACAGGTAACAAACAGTAATAGAATCAACAATCCAATGCACATGAAAGGAACAACCAAATCCAAACAAGTTCCACAATCTCTCCTTTTCCCCTTTCAACATTATTTCATCACATCAATGGTTTCACAACTTTCACATATTTTCATTTCAATAGTGATTTCGATCACTTTTCCACCCTTATTACCTCGGCCACCCTTATTACCACAACCCACACCTTATAACTTCGTGTTGCGGCGCGCAACCCAATCCCACCGGGCAATCAAATTTCACACGACAACAACAATAATTCACAAAGAATTTTCATAACATCAATACCATTTCCATCATATGCAACAGCCCGTATACAATTTAAGCCACAACGATAATTGTCCGCGACAAGTCACGTATGATATTACCACAGTTGTTTCAATTGCATCAATTACGATTTCTTTCCATCATTTGTTACACAGTTCTTACCACATGAACATATTCACACTCACACACTTGGTTTGTTGCCATTTACTTGTACCATTATACCGCGAAACTTGACCAACAACGTTCAAAGCATATTAATCACAAGAATCATCATTTCAAGGAAGCACAAGTTCATATCAACAATTCATACATTTGGGCTCAAGACACCATAAATGTTACCAAACAGTAATTCATGTACAAGGTGTTGTCGTAATCGTTCAATTCATTTATGTCATTTCACAATACCATCTTTCATTACTTACCATGTAGGGTTTTAGCCATTATACACATTCCCACATTTGGACACATTAATGTTCTTTCATTCGTTAACACATACTCCCATATTGTCATCCTCAAGAATTTATAATCTTAACACATAATAAGGTAGGCACATCAAATCACTTTTCACAATCACATATAACACGGTGGTGGAAATCAACTAAGACAATCAATACACATATTTTCATCAAAGGTACACATACCGTATGCTCGTCACAACAAGGGGATTCTACAAGAGTTAAAGTTAGTCATACATACCTCAAAGAGCTTTTCCTTAAGTTACTACAACGTTCCAGAAATTCTAGCAATGTCAATCTACTTCGAGACATAACAAAATTGAACACAAATTAGGAAGATATTCATAATTCTAGCTCATTCAAGCATTTTACGAAACACCATATGTGCGTTAGATCTTTATGGTCCTTTTATAGAGGATTTCATCAACCCACAACCTATACTTTACCATCTTTAGCTCAATAGTGTTTCTACAACTTTTGACAATACATGCAAGCAAGATAACAACTCCAATACCCACAAACATTCTTTATAATTACCCATCTTTAGCCAAATTTGAAATTAAAGGTTAGGGTATAGAATCTTACCTCAAGGGTGAAGACCTAGTATGGTTTTCCTTGTTAATCATTTAAGATTTTAGCAAGAGTTGTAGAAGAATTGATGAGGGATACTTTCTCACTCTAGGGCACTCTCTCACTCTAAAAATATCTGATTTTTGCTCAAGAAATGGTCCCTTGAATCTATTTGACGAAATGAGGTCGTTTTATAACAAAAACCCCGATTTTTGCACAGCCGCGCTGCATGGGGCGGCGTGGTAATGAAAAATGTGCTTAGAAACAAAACTGGAGGTGCTCTGATAATTTACACAGCCGCGCCGCATGGGGCGGCGCGGTAGTGTAAAATTCTGTGCTGCTTTTGGTAATTTGGTCATAACTTTTGGTAGGAGTGTCCGAATGACGAACAGTTTGAAGCGTTGGAAACTAGACTCAAAGAACTTTTATTTGGTAGGTTTTGAATCACACAAATCCTTATATATCTGGAGATATGATTGTCCAAAGTGAGGCCTTGTGCGTACTCATTTGCAACTTTCGTCTCTTATGAAATTTTCCAACTTGGCTCAGACTTAGGCCTCTTCTTAGACCCCAATTCACTTCTACTATGACTTATACACTTATTAACATATCTAATTGATATCAATAATCTCCTAAATCCTCATTTGTACGCAAGATAAAATATTTAGCCTACCATGGCACCACAAAATCTTAAATTACTAAGCAAAATTTTCTGGGGCTTTACATTCTCCCCCGCTTAAGATCATTCATCCTCGAATGAGGATCAAGTTTCATTCATTAGCCATCCTTATGTAAATTCTGCTTTTTCACATTATGAAATATATCATCATCCCCAAATTTGGCTAACTCCTTAAATTTCTGAAAATTTTGCCAGAGTTTCCTTTGTAACTAGGACTCTCCACCTGTCAGAGGGCCCCAGATACATATCCTAACAGCATATACACATTCCATAGACATAACATAACTTGTTCAACACCAACCATGGCCGCATAGGCAACATACATAGTCAAAATAGAATAGTTTAACATAGATCAAATCCAAAAGATAAGAGTTTACAGGAACCAAATACATGAAAGCTATTACATAACTATTCAAATAAATGTGGGTACTTCTTTCTCATTTCTTCTTTGGTTTCCCAAGTGGCTTCCTCAACCTGTTGGTTCCGCCATAACACTTTTACAGAGGCAATTTCCTTAGTTCTCAATTTTCGGACTTGCCTATCAAGAATGGCAATTGGAATTTCTTCATAAGATAGTTCTTCATTAACCTCAATAGCTCCAATTGGCACAATAACAGACGGATCTCCCACTACCTTCTTCAACATAGATACATGGAAGACCGGATGTACCAACGACATCTCGGGTGGCAGCTCGAGCTTGTATGCCACCTGACCGATCCTCTGAATGATTCTATATGGTCTGACATACCTCAGACTTAACTTCCCTTTCTTCTCGAATCGTATGACTCCCTTCATGGGAGATACTTTCAAGAACACCCAATCATCTACTTGGAATTCCAATTCTCTTCGACGCACGTCTGCATAGGATTTCTGACGACTCTGAGCAGTTTTCATCCTCTCCTGAATGACTTTAACTTTTTCCATAGCATGATGCACAAGATCTGGTCCTAACAGTTCTGCTTTACCAACCTCGAACCACCCAATCGAAGATCTACACCTCCTTCCATACAATGCCTCAAATGGGGCCATCTAAATACTAGCGTGAAAGCTGTTATTGTAAGCAAACTAAACAAGCGGCAAATGGTCATCCCAACTACCTTTGAAAGCTAGAACACAAGCTTGCAACATATCTTCAAGTGCCTGAATAGTCCGCTTTGCCTGACCGTCAGTCTACGGATGGAAGGCTGTAGTGAGATTTACTTGAGTACCCAAACCTTGCTAAAATTTCATCCGAAAGTTTGCTATGAACTGAGCCCCTCAATCCGAGATAATAGAAACTTGAGTGTCGTGAAGTCTGACTACTTCCTTGATGTACAACTAAGCATACCGTTCTGCAGTATCGGTGGACTTGATTGGCAAGAAGTGCGCTAATTTTGTGAGTCTGTCCACAATCACCCAAATTGAGTCAAACTTGTGCATAGTGCGAGGTAATCCTACCACAAAATCCATATTGATCATTTCCCATTTCCACGTTAGAATTTCTATGCTTTGTAACAATCCTCCAGGCCTTTGATGTTCAGCCTTCACTTGCTGACAGTTCGGATATTTTGCCACAAAGTCCACCATATCTCTTTTCATGTTATTCCACCAATAAACTTCTTTGAGATCATGATACATTTTAGTAGAACCTGGGTGTACGGAATACCTAGAAGTGTGAGTTTCTGCCAAAATCCTTTCCCGAAGACTATCAATATCTAGAACACATAGGCGCTCTTGACACCGTAGGGTACCATCATCAATGCAAAAAAAAAAAGATATGATATTGTGTTTATGAATTCCCTCCTTCAGTTGTACCAACAATGGATAGTTGTATTGCTTTTCTTTGACCTCCGCTACAAGCGACGATTCGGACTTATTCTACATGATTACTCTCCCTTCACTAGAGCCCGCAAGATGAACTCCTAGACTTGCCAACTAGTGAACCTCCCTAGCCAACGGCCTTTGATATATCTCTAAGTGAGCTAACTACCCAGAGATTTACATCTAAGAGCATCCGCTACAACATTGGCCTTTCTCGGGTGATAGAGAATCTCAATATCATAGTCCTTGAGTAGCCCGAGCCATCCTCTATGTCTCAGATTCAACTCCTTTTGTTTAAAAATATATTGAAGGCTCTTGTGGTTCATAAATACATCAACGTGGACCCCATACACATAATGTCGCCAAATCTTTATACAAAAACTACCGCCGCAAGTTCTAAACCATGTGTCGGATAGTTCTTTCCATGATTGTTAGGTTTCCTAGAGGTATAAGTGATCACCTGGCCATGTTCCATAAATAGTGAACCATCTATATCACATTTCTCTTGCAACTTGCTCTTCCAAATTCTCAACAAAAGACATTACTGGATGAGTTTTCTTATAGAACCTTCTATTTCAAAGGAATAACATCTTTTAGCTTGCGCACACACCTTAATATCATTAACATGCACGACATTGCATCAAGTGTAATGTACCATTGTGCTCAGACCTTTCCTGGTCAACCTCTTTCCTCCGTGTGTGCCTTACAGGATTTAAGAAACCACTCCACTTTCCCTTGTAAACATTCTCGTGATATCTCTTTACTGTTCAACACCACCCAAAACGCATATCAACACCCTTCGTACATATTCAATTCAAAAAGCGCCACTAGCCCGAACAATATATTGGTGCCATCTTTTCTTTCTAAATGGAATATTCATTCCCATTCTATTTTGCTCATATTGCATAATTGATAGCCTTAATTTTCCACACACTTGTCTGCCTCCGGTGAACTTGTAATATCATTGTGCCTGGTTTAATGAGTTTATCATATCGCAACTTTACCACCAGTAGTCTTACTTTCCATTATATGTAGACATGAACTATCTCTAGCTCCTTTGGTTACTATTCAGTGTCACCCAAGTCGATAGCATTACGGTTAGTCCTTTATACCTTCTATTAACACTTGTGCTCCAGGAGAGTCCACCATTCTAATATGAACTGTATTGCGATAACCATGGACATCTCAATTTATAGATTTTCTCCCCATTTCTTATCACCTCATTCATCCTAGCTAATGAATAGCCATGCACTCCTCAATGTGCTACGTGGTCTTTTCCCTTAGTTATTTCATCATGCTCACCTTAGTTATTTCATCATGTTCACCTCTTAACTCTTGTGAGGATATCCGTGGGAAAGTGTGTTCATCCACATATCACTTAACACTTATTTACTTGTAAGGTTTCCATCAAGCCCAAATACTCTCTTGAGTTATTATAGCATCACATTTATTTCTTCCACTCATTCCACCTTTCTTAACATCTTGGAACTTTATTTGAATTGCAATTCCATAATTAACCCATTCTAAAAACTTGCAAAACTTTCACCTTTGATCTATAGTACTTCCTTGGGATGCATTGTCCCAAGCACTCTAACAAGTATAGAACCCCTTTACAAACCTACTCTTAGTTTCTAGGATCGTTGACCCTATCATTCACATTGCCATGTATGAAGAATTTACCTTCCTTAACCTTCCACCTTTTTGGAGGTACTAGTGGTCTATCATTAGCATATCCTTTCAGATAATCACATTATCCATTATCACTTTTCTAGACTACGCCTATCTTCAACAAAAATATTCAAACATCAAAGCTACATGGTCTTACTCTTGTTTCATTGTATTTAAGTGGCCTTGCTATGGCCCTTCCTCCCCCACTTAGGGCGAATGTCCCGGATTTTGACACAAGTCTTGAATTTAGCAACTTCATGGACATATGTTTCATTTCCCTATCCCTCACATATATGTTCGAGTATTAGGGAGATTGAAGTCACAATGGTATTAACCTCATAAGTCCTTTGCTCTTATTCAGCCACACGGGCTTGGGATTCCAATTCCTCATACCAATATCCTTTATGAGTGTAACAAAACTTCATACACTTATGGGGTTCTTATAACATTTGTAGCATAAGGGTCTTCTCATTATGGGTTCAATTGACTCTCATTTCATAGCTTATTGTCTCCTAGGAGAGACTTGCACTCTCATCATCAATCTCCTGGTCATGTCTCATATATATCACGTGCTTATATATCCAGTTTTCTTTCACACCTTAGGATCATTTACATACTTCCCACACTACCCACATGTGCTATTCAAGCTTATATAGCACTTATAAATTCAATGTTTCTTTGGAGGTTACAATTATTTTTAACACTTTCTCGAATAAAGTATGCTTCTGGTACTATGTACGTACTCATATATTTGTACCATTCGCTCAACATAACACATATGCCATCTCCTTAATATTCAGGCCTTTGCCCACTGGTCATTCTGTATGACAACATTACTTGAAACAGATGAAAGTGCGTCTAAACTTACCTTAAATCTCAACGCACGAGTTATAAGACAATCTTAGAGTAGCTTTATTGCACGATCTGGACTGTTGAAAAAAGGTAACTTTCCTAAATGTCCATATAGCCTTCAACTTATAGATGTGGTCGACAACACACCAATAAGAAGGACTCTACTAGACACGGCTCCGAGACATCCTATGACACTTTAAAACCTTAGGCTCTGATACCAAGTTTGTCACGCCCCAAAAACCAAGGGGCGCGACCGGCGCTCGACTGGGTAACCCCAGTCAAGCGGACCTGGGTGCCTTTCCTATCCCACGTGTTACCCCACGTTTTCATTATCCGTTAACCAAGTAAAATAGCCATTTATGATTTAAACACATTCTTACGAGATTTATATAATATACATGGTTACTTAGCGTGGTTTACAAATTACACTGCCCAAATAAAAATACATAAGTACATAACCCATATTTCCTGTCTACGAAGCCTCTAGGGATACAAAAGAGTGTTACAATACTTGCCGGTAACAAGGCTCCGACCATACCTTACGCAAATACCAAAATAAGATTTCCTGGAGGAAAAGCGGCATGAGCCACGCAGGACCCCGAGAGGAAAAAGGGGCTTACCAATACAACTAACGGAAAGTGAAGGAGTGCTACTATTGGTGGACTTGATTACCTGCTATAGAACCACCTACAATCATAACACGAATGTAGCGCCCCCAACAAAAGGGACGTCAGTACATTTGAATTGTACTGGTATGTATGAACAAACCTTACCCCAAGTAAAATCAAGAAATACACAGGTAACAAACAATAATAGAATGAACAATCCAATGTACATGAAAGGAACAACCAAAGCCAAACAAGTTTCACAATCTCTCATTTTCCCCTTTCAACATTATTCCATCACATCAATGGTTTCACAACTTTCACATATTTTCATTTCAATAGTGATTTCGATCACTTATCCACCCTTATTACCTCGGCCACCCTTATCACCACAACCTACACCTTATAACTTCGTGTTGCGGCGCGCAACCCGATCCCATCGGACAATCAAATTTCACACGACAACAACAATAATTCACAAAGAATTTTCATAAAATCAATACCATTTCCATCATATGCAACAGCCCGTATACAATTTAAGTCACAACGATAATTGCCCGCGACAAGTCACGTATGATATTACCACAGTTATTTCAATTGCATCAGTTACGATTTCTTTCCATCATTTGTTACACAGTTCTTACCACATGAACACATTCACACTCACACACTTGGTTTGTTTCCATTTACTTACACCATTATATCGCAAAACTTGACCAACAACGTTCAAAGCATATTAATCACAAGAATCATCATTTCAAGGAAGCACAAGTTCATATCAATAATTCATACATTTGGGCCCAAGACACCATAGATGTCACCAAACAGTAATTCATGTATAAGGTGTTGTCGTAATCGTTCAACTCATTTACGTCATTTCACAATACTATCTTTCATTACTTACCACGCAAGGTTTTAGCCATTATACACATTCCCACATTTGGACACATTAACGTTCTTTCATTCGTTAACATATACTCCCATATCGTCATCCTCAAGCATTTACAAGCTTAGCACATAATAAGGTAGGCACATCAAATCTCTTTTCACAATCACATATAACACGGTGGTGTGAAAATCAACTAAGACAATCAATACACATATTTTCATACAAGGTACACATACCGTATGCTCGTCACAACAAGGGGATTCTACAAGAGTTAAAGTTAGTCATACATACCTCAAAGAGCATTTCTTTAAGTTACTACAACGTTCCGAAAATTCTAGCAATGCCAATCTACTTCGAGACATAACAAAATTGAATACAAATTAGGAAGATATTCATAATTCTAGCTCATTCGAGCAATTTATCAAACACCATATGTGCTTTAGATCTTTATGGTCCTTTTATAGAGGATTTCATCAACCCACAACCCATACTTTACCATCTTTAGCTCAACAATATTTCTACAACCTTTGACAATACATGCAAGCAAGATAACAACTCCAATACCCACAAACATTCTTTATAATTACCCATCTTTAGCCAAATTCGAAATTAAAGGTTGGGGTATAGAATCTTACCTCAAGGTTGAAGGCCTAGTGTGGTTTTCCTTGTTAATCCTTTAAGATTTTAGCAAGAGTTGTAGAAGAATTGATGAGGGATACTTTCTCACTCTAGGGCACTCTCTCACTCTAAAAATATGTGATTTTTGCTCAAGAAATGGTCCCTTGAATCTATTTGACGAAATGAGGTTGTTTTATAACAAAAACCCCAATTTTTGCACAGCCGCGCCGCATGGGGCGGCGTGGTTATGAAAAATATGCTTAGAAACGAAACTGGAGGTGCTGTGATAATTTACACAGCCGCGCCGCATGGGGCGGCGCGGTAGTATAAAATTCTATGTGGCTTTTGGTAATTTGGTCATAACTTTTGGTAGGAGTGTCCGAATGACAAACGGTTTGAAGCGATGGAAACTAGACTCAAAAACCTTTTATTTGGTAGGTTGTGCATCCTACAAATCCTTATATAACTGGAGATATGATTATCCAAAGTGAGGTCTTGTGCGCACTCATTTGCAACTTGCGTCTCTTATGAAATTTTTCAACTTGGCTTAGACTTAGGCCTCTCCTTGGACCCCAATTCACTTCTACTATGAATTATACACTTATTAACATATCCAATTGATATCCATAATCTCCTTAATCCTCATTTGCACGCAAGATAAAATATTTGTCCTACCTTGACACCACGAAATCTTAAATTACTAAGCAAAATTTTCTGGGGCTTTACACAACCAACCACATGACACCTAATAAACACCTGTTACACAACATCCAAATTTTTCCTTTTCCTTATCTTGTCACACTTCCAAATGGTTATCAGGTCAAAGTTCATTGCATTTGTTCTTTACAACTATGTGATGATTTGATTTTATCAAAAGTCCTCTTAGTCCCTTTCTTTGAATTCAATTTAATCTCTGTGCCTCAACTAGTTGATCAACTTAGTTGCACAACTTTCTTCACCAAAATTTTCTGTCATTTACAGGGCCCTTCTCTGAGGAGGCCATTGGAAATTGGTAGAACAACAAATGTACTTTATGTCATTGATTCTGCAGTTACTCTACCAGCACCTACATCATTTGTACATAACATCACAAATAAAAGATCAGTCAGTTTACCAAAGTCTACTCTTCTTGTAAATAACATTTCAAATAAGGCATCAATTACTTTGTGTACCTACAGTGCTTGTATTTCTACTTGTAATCCTGATTGCCCTATTAATAAAACTGATCTTTTCTGGCATCAAAGACTAGGACATATGACCTTTCATAGAATGAAATCTATTGACTTCTTATCTGATAAGTTGTCTTCTAAACAATCCTTTATTTATCTTGTATGTCCTTTAGCCAGACAACAGAGACTCCCTTTTCTGGATAGTTCTATTAAATCCACTAAACCTTTTCAATTAGTACACATTGACCTATGGGGTCCTTATCATACTAGAACATATAATGGTTTTAGATATTTTTTAACCATTGTGGATGACTTTTCAAGGGTAACTTGGACATACTTACTTTCTTATAAAAGTAATGCCTTTGATCTCATTAAGGCTTTTGTTCTAATGGTCAAAACTCACTTTAACCTCCCTGTACAAACTATTAGGTCAGACAATGCCTTTGAACTTGGTTCTAGTGCTAAGGCTTCATCTTTCTTTGCTGAGTTTGGCATTCTCCACCAAACTACCATTCCTCATACTCCTCAAAAAAAATGGTATAGTTGAGATAAAGCATAAACATGTTCTGGAAACTTCTAGAGCATTACTATTTCAATCCAAGCTTCCAATTAAGTATTGGGGTGACTGTGTGCTCACAGCTACCTATCTCATTAATAGGTTTCCTTCCACTGTCCTCCAAAATCTCTCCTCTTATTACAAATTACATGGACATCCTCCTACTTATGCTCATCTAAGAACCTTTGGCTGTCTATGTTTTGCAACTATACCAAAGGTCAAGAGAGACAAACTTCAGCCAAGAGCCTCCCCTTCTCTTTTTCTGGGGTACCCTTTAGGGAAAAAAGGTTACAAGCTATTAGATCTATCCAATCATTCCATTTTCTACTCTAGGGATGTGGTCTTTCATGAACACATTTTCCCTTACCACTCATCCTCTCCTCCTTATGGCTTCCTTGTCTTTGCTGATCCTTTTATGGACTCTCAAACTTCTTCTTCTTCTCCTTCCTCTTTTGTTCCTCCTCCTTCTCTCATTCACTCCTCTCACCTCCTCAGTCAGTCATCACCTCACTCTTTAAATCAGTCTCATTCTCATCCTTCCTCTCCTCCACTCATTCCTACTGCACAACCTCTCCCCCTTAGGAAGTCCACCAGGGTTTCCCATGCTCCAACCTATCTCAAGGACTATATTTGTTCTTCTGTTCAGATCCCTGCCTCTTTACCCTCTGAACCTCAATACTATCAGCAAGCTGCATCACATTCTTCCTGGCAGGAAGCCATGCAAAGGAATTCCAGGCCTTAGATGCTAACTTCACATGGGACATTGTGCCTCTTTCACTTGAGAAAAAGGCCATCCCCTGTAAATGGGTGTACAAAATCAAACAAAAGTCTGATGGTTCCATTGAAAGGTATAAGGCTAGAGTAGTGATTAGGGGTGATTCTCAAAAGGAGGGCATTGATTATTTTGAAACTTTCAGCCCTGTTGTTAAGATCACAACCATCAAATGCCTCCTTACCCTTGCTATTAAACACAATTGGAATGTACACCAAATGGATGTCAATAATGCCTTTATCCATGGTAATCTTAATGAAGAAGTTTACATGAAGATCCCTTTAGGTCTGTCTGTTGAGTCCACATCTTCTGATTTTCCTTTAGTTTGTAAATTGAAGAAATCACTTTATAGGCTCAAACAAGCTTCTAGTCAATGGTTTGCAAAGCTTTCAGAGTCTCTTGTTTCAAGAGGCTACTCTCCTAGTAAGAATGATTCCTCTCTTTTTACCAAAGTGACTCCAACTTCAATTGTCCTTCTTATTGTTTATGTGGATGATCTTCTTTTGGCTGGCAATGATGATGCTGAAATGCTAAGCCTGAAGTCCTTCCTTGATCATCAATTCAAGATCAAAGACCTTGGGAATGTCCATTATCTTTTGGGTCTTGAGATTTCTAAGGTGGATTAGGGGTTTCTTATCAACCAACAGAAGTACACAAAGGAGCTCCTCTCTGAATTCCATTGTTCAGAGGTCAGACCTGCTCTCACTCCCCTTGATCCTCATGTTAAATTATTTGTTGACTCAGGGGAAGCTCTTCCTGATCCTACTGTCTACAGAAGATTAATTGGCAAGCTGAATTTCCTTCAACATACCAGGCCTGACATCTCTTATTCAGTGCAACATCTCAGTCAATTTATTTGTCTCCTAGAGTTCCTCACATGCTGGCTGGTTTGCATGTTCTCAAATACCTCCTCAATGATCCTGCCCAAGGCATTCTGCTGAGTGCTGCCCTTGATTTCTCCTTGAAGGCTTATGTAGATTCTGACTGGGCTGCTTGCCCCATTTCCAGAAGGTCTATGACTGGGTATTATGTGGTTCTTGGTGATTCACCTATTTCCTGGAAATCTAAGAAACAGCCTACTGTCTCTCTTTCTTCCGCTGAAGCAGAATATAGAGCTTTAAGGAAGGTTATTGTTGAGGTGGTTTGGCTTACAAGGTTGTTAGCTAACATTGGGCTGTCGATTACTACTCATGTCCCTATTTTTTGTGATAGTCAGGTTGTCCTCCACATTGCTAGAAATCCTGTTTTTCATGAAAGAACCAAACACGTTGAGGTGGATTGTCATTATGTGAGGGATGTGCTTTCTTCTGGGCTTATTGTTCTTGAACATGTCTCTTCTGCAGATCAACTTGCTGATGTTCTGACCAAGGCTTTGACAGTTGTTCCCCATCATAAGCTCTTGTGCAAGTTGGATGTGCACTCACCCTCCAGCTTGAGGGGGGGGGGGGTGATAGACTAAAGAAATTATTGAACTTAAACTCATGATAGTTTTCATTTCTGTTCTATTGGGCCTTTTGTATAGTTGGGCCTTTTTTTCTTTCTCTTATACTGGGAACCGGCCCATGTCCGGATATTATTGATTATTGGACTAAAGTGTACATACTAATAGAATGATTGAAGTCTATTGAGATTAATACATCATTTCCTCTCTTTCTATTTACCTGATGGTTTCTCAGTTTCTCTCTAACACCGACTAGAACCTAGGGTTTTCTCATTTTCATTCATGGAAATTCAATCTCTTCTTACAAGTTAACAGAATTTGCATGATATATTTAATTTCAATTTGTATGTATTAATAGGATAATTGCTAACCTTCTGAAATCTGAGCCATTGTATCTTATAGTAATGAAACTGCAGTTAAACATTGTATCTTCTATTGAAATAATCAAATATCGCATATTACACAGCACAAAACGACATGGACCGAAAGAAGGAAAGGAAAAGGGTGCATGTGTTGCTACTATCAAATTGGAAAAAAGAAAATCATTTTTGTCGTTTTAACATATAGGGAATTGTGAGAAGAAACGAACTCCTCAATTAATAATTGAGATGGAAAATGAGTCCAACGTCAACCTATTTCATGCCAAAATTAGGAGTTATTATACTAGCTAATTCCGAAAATTATGATGGATCAATATGCTAATTTTTTTCCTTTTAATTAAATATACTTAATCTCAATGTTCGAAGGTTATGTTTCTAGATTTGGACGGTTATAGGAGTAACGAGGTTACTAATATACTCCATAGAGAATTATTTCATTATTGCAATATGCCTTAAAGTTAAAACTGCTGACAGATGTGTACTATTTAATTCTTGGTGAAGAGACAGTATCAAATAAAACAAATGCATGATATGAGATACAGCTATGGTATTCTGTTGTCCATATCTATGATATGATTCTTGACCACCCGTTGGTCCAGCAATCATGTTATAGTGTCTCAAGCTTTTAATTTCATGTTCCCTTTTAAATGTTTTTTCGGAAATCTATTATTTTTGGACATTTTTCATCATTGAGTTAAGAATGTTTCGCTGTTCGGCACAGATTACCATTTTTTAAGAATTTAAATCTGAATTCTGGTATTTTAATATGTAGCTAATTATGCTGCAATTGTAAATCGTTAATAAACAGTACTCCATTAGATTAACAGTACTCATCGGTTTTCTTTATTCTTGACCTTTGGCCATGGGGTCTGTTTTTAAATTTGATTTAAAATATTTCACTTAATTTCACATTTGAGAAATGTCGATATAATTCCCCAGATAAGAAGAATAATTAACCAATCGGAAAACATGAAGAATCGAGCAGGGTATGAAAACTTTCTATGATAGTGATTCTCTAGCAAATCTCCTTTGAGATAATCCATGTTTCATTCTGGCCAACTCGGAATCAACAAACTAATCCTGGTTGTGAAGAATAATTATTGTTCATGTTTGTGCCAAATATTGTTTACTCGAGTTGAAGATTAAAGGTGAAACATAACTCTAAAAGTTGGTCAACTGCACCATCAAAATCAAATAGAAAGAGATGGAGGGAGTATTTTTGGATATTTTTCTTCGGTTATATACAGAATATACATTTTTCAGTTATTAATGCGAAGAGACTATTTGTGTTGCTCATTTAACTAAAAATAGTGTTAATATTAGTATAATTTATACTGACTTGTTTAATTTAGCTCAATTATTATAATGAGGTCATTCAACGTCGTTTCGTGAAAGATTTAAATTCTTAGTATATATTCTCTTGGTTCACTTTTACTTGTCCACTATTTTAAAAATAGATTTTCGCTTTTACTTGTCCACTTTCGCATATCAAGAGAAAAATAACTTATTTTTTCTATTTTGCCCTTAGCATTAATTACTTATTCCAAATTATTTTTCAAATTTATTAAGATTATACACCAATTAATATGGATATTATGGTAAATTATGCATTTTATTTATTATTTCTTAAGGGGTGTGAAAAGTCAATGATGGACAAGTAAAAGCGAACGGAGGAAGTATATACGGAATTTCTAAAATACATATATATAGTAGGCCAATATTTCTTGAAAATAAGAATTAACATTAATTTGAGACAGGAAAAAAATCTTTAGAAACCTTAGCCACATATCCAAGTGTGCTGACAGACTACTCAAAGCTGTAGCCTAACAACTTCCGCTGCAGTTTGAGTTGTTTAGTCTCCGTTTCATGAGACGACAAAGGTCTTTTGTGATTATTACACCATGTAACATACAAATTTGAGAAGAAAAGCCTAATGTTTCCTCTGATCCACTTTAATTAAGGTTTTGGCTAATTTCACATATATTAAATAATTCACCCTTTAACATTAATTAATAATAAAAATAATCATATTAACCTTAATTTATTCATTGAAAATTAACAAATATCCTCTGGCTCTTTACTCCAAGAGCAACTTTGGGGGAAAAAGTTAATTTTATTTTGATATCTGAAAAAATTAAATATTGTAGACCACAAAAAATGACTAAAAAATCAATCAAAATGGACCGGATGCAGTACTCCTTAAAAAACTATTTATTCCTAAAAATTAATAAGGATTTGATTAAATAATCCTTGATTAAATTTTTATAAGGGGTCGTACATATCTTTTGTGAAAGCAATATTGCATAACATTATGTGCATATTAATGCCTTCGAAGAAATAATAAAAGTACCTATGCAATGTACTCATAGGAAACTATCATTGAGAAAGACTTGTTAGGAATGTGTAATAAAGGCAAATTTGAAAAAATAAAAAAAATACTATCTTTATTATTTAGTATCAATTATTTTGGATCAAAATGAAAAGGCAAAAATACTAAATAGTGTGGATTGGATTTCACTTATTAGGTAAATTTTACCTAATTTATGGATATAATCTTATTTTTTACAATTTGTTTTAAAAATATTGTTTGTTTATGAAACTTAATTAGTTTTTGAAATATTTTTGAAGAGAACTTTTCAAGCTCCAAAAATTGATTTGAAATTTATTTTGTCACTCACAAAACTTCAATTTTTTTCAAGTAAAATATATGTTTAAATACAACTTTAACCTTCAAAAGCTATTTCTCAACACAACTTCAAAAATTATTTTTTTAAAGTTTCAACCAAATTTATGCTCGATAGCTAGCTAAAACTAAAAATATTGGAAACAGGTATCGGATTCGAGATTCTATTGAATGACTACGATATATGATTTGAAATAGAGGGAGACTTCATTGCTATAAGTTATTCAGCGCTGTCTACATTATTTTCAAGATAAAAATGGACGTTTCATAAAAAAGGATGTTTCATTATTACATTCTGGTACGTTACATAAATAAGGTAACTAAAGGGACGTGGCAAGAATTGGAACCAAAAGAAGGCTATGTGTTGAGCCCGGTTGGCTTAGCTGATTTAGAGTAGTTGAAACTGATTTAAAAAATAAGCAGTTACGTATTTGGATAAAGGTACTGAAATTAATAATAAGCAGCTGAAGAACTAGATATATGAAGAGTTTTATTTTAAAAAGAAATATTTTAGGGATAGAATAATAAATATCTTGGTCAAACCTAAAGTGCTTATAAGCTGAAATTTGATAAGTTGGGGGATATCAGCTTATAATTTTTGGCTTATTTTTGGTTATAAATACTTAATTTATAAGTACTTTTAATTTTAAACGCATAAATAAGCCAAAAAATATTTATTAGTTAGTTTGACGGCTTATAAGTTGTCAAACACCCTCTATATCTCCCAACTGCCCAATTGGGTGTGTTATGTAACAGAGCCAGCCCATGTTGGGGTCCCATACAGACGCGTCGGTTTAGCCGTCAAAATTTACGCAGAAACCCGACCCATACACATGCTCCTATTGGTATACGTGTCCTAACTACACTACAAACCCTGTTCAGCTCACTCTTTTTCCTTTTATCTACTCTTCTTCCCTACCTAGCTTCCTCGCGTTTATCGTACTCTCAATTCATCTGTCGGCACTTATATGTGTTGCATGGATTCATTGCCAAATATATATTCGATGATGTGAGTGTGTGTAAATATTTAGTACAAGTTTGTCAAAGATTTCCATAAATTTTAACGTACTTTGAATTAGTGTGAGGTAGGGTGCAGCATGCGGGTTCGACTGAACTCAGTAATTTTTGTTTAAATCATATATTTGTCTTAAGAGTAAATTTTATGGGGGTCATTGAAGGAATTTTAATCTAGCTATACTATAATAGAAACTCATTTACCACTTTTATTTAGGTTCCTTACCCTCCATTTCTAATAACTCCCCCTACATTTAAAATTCAGTTTCTTTTTTCCCTCTTTCTTACTAATCACCCAAAATCTCTCTTTTATTTTTATCCCACCCCCAAATTTTCATTTTTATGTGATACATCAATACCTAAAACAATACTCGACACAATACTAATACAATTATAATATGATTATATTAAATTTCTAGTGTAGAGTTGTTACTGAAACTTGAACAAGATGCAGATCTTAATTGTATCATAATTTTTCAAAAGTGTATCACGGTTATATTAGAATTTTATATGTATCATAATTGTTACAGGAATTGTATTAACAAATGTATGATTATTGTATATTCATTGTATATTATTCCGAGCAATTATGAGTCGTGACGAATTTCACAATTTGTATCACAAGTATTATAATTGTATATTAATTTATTAGTATTGTATCAGGTATTGTAACAACTCAGCTGGTCGTTTTAAGAATTTACACCTCGATCCCCTATTAACTGGTTTCTCTATGTTTATTTCTGCTATTTTGATTTGCCGGGATGTTCGGTTTTGAGTTTCGGAGAGTTTTGGGACACTTAGTCCCTTAATGAGAGCTTAAGTTTTGGAAATTTGACCGTAGTTGGAACAGTGTGAAGACGGCCTCGGAATGGAATTCTGATGGTTCCGTTAGCTCCGTTGAGTGATTTTGGGCTTAGGGGCGTGATCGGATTGTGGTTTGGAGGTCCGTAGCTAATTTAGGCTTGAAATGTCGAAAGTTAAATTTTTGAAGTATCCGGTTTGATAATGAGATTTTGATCCGAGGGTCGGAATGGAATTCCGGAAGTTGGAGTAGCTCTGTAGTGTTAAATGTGACGTGTGTGCAAAATTTCAAATCATTTGTATGAGGGTTGATAGACTTTTTGATCGAAAGTGTATTTTGAGAATTTTGGAGTTCTTAGGCTTAAATCCATGGTTAATTCGAGGTTTCGGTGTTGTTTTAGGTGTTTTAAGGATTGGTACAAGTTTGGATAGTGGTATATGACTTGTTCGTATTTTTGGTTGAGGTCCCAGGGACTTCGGGGTGGTTTTGGAAGGTTGCCGAAAGATTTGGGAGTTGGTTTGATCAGCTTCAGCTGCTGAACTTCTATCATAACCGCACCTGCGGATTGGGGACCGCAGGTGCGTGATCGCAGAAGCGCTTGAGGAGACACAGATGCGGCGAAGTGCTTGGAAGCCAGTTTCCGCAGGTGCGGTGGTATAGGTGCACCTGCTAGACCGCAGGTGCGGTAGAAGAAGCGCAGATGCGGCCCAGTGCCTTAAGTGAATTATCGCAAATGCGACGTTATTTCCGTAAAAGCGGGACTGCACCGCAAAAGCGGATTAGCTGGGCAGAAATATATAAATTCTTGTCTTCGCGAATTTGAGTTATTTTCATTTCTTTTCAAACGGGAAGAAGTCTTGGGAAGCCTTTTCAAGATAGATTTTCAGAGGAATTCAATAAGGTAAGGTCTTTGGTCCCTAAACTTGTTATTAGGGTAATTTTTATCATTATAAACATGAAAATTTAAAAAAAATCAGTGGTAATTTGGGGGTTAGGGCTTGACTAATTAGAGACCTTTGAGTGATGATTTGAGGGACCATTTGAGGTCCGATTTTGGTACTTTTGGTATGACTGAACTCGTGAGAGTGTGAGGATTCTGGAAATGTAAATTTTACCTGATTCTGAGACGTAGGCCCGATGGGCGTTTTGGTTATTTTACCTAATTTCGCATATTAACTTAGAATTTAATTGTAGAATCAGTTACTTGAAGTGTTATTTACATTATACAATTGAATTGAATAGATTTGGGCCATTTGGAGTCGAGTACTCGTGGCAAGAACGTGGTTTCGAGTTGATTTTGAGTTGGTTCGAGGTAAGTGGCTTGCCTAACCTTGTGTGGTGGACCTTCCCCTTAGGATTTGGTATATTTGATAATTAAAATGCTTTGTACGTGAGGTGACGAGTGCGTACTTGAGCTAATTGTTGAAAATCCGATTTTCTTTAAGTAACTTTAATTGTGTTCCTTTTTCCTGTTTTATACTACTTGCAATTTAAGCTTGTTGTTAGCTTAGAAAAAGCATGTTTAATTGACTTAATTGCCTATTTGCTTAGACTGCCTTAGTTGCATTATGTGAAGCATGTTAGGTTAGAATTACCTGTTTTACTTGGTACGAAATTTAGCTTAATTGAGTATTCCTCGTGTTGTTGATGCATGTTTTACTTTAAGACTACGGGACGGCATCCGGGGATATCCCCTGCACGTATTTATGATTTGAGCTGAGGTACGGGATACCAAGAGATCCCTAGCACGTATATTGAGGATACCAAGAGATCCTCGGGATACCGAGAGATCCCTAGCACGTATATTGAGGATATCAAGAGATCCTCGGGATACCAAGAGATCCCTAACATATATTGAGGATACCGAGAGATCCTCAGGATACCAAGAGATCCCTTGCATATATTGAGGGTACTAAGAGATCCTTAGGATATTGAGAGATCCACGATTATTATCCTTGTAAAGAATGGTATCTCTTTGTGATTGTTTTTGCCTCTATTCAGGTATTGAGTTCTTTATATTCTTGTATTAAATATTTATTGTTAGCTTTCAACTGTATTACTTATCTTATTCTGTCATACTTTATATTTTTATTTTATCTCAGTAAGGCCCTGACCTTCCTTGTCACTACCCGACCGAGGTTAGGCTAGACACTTACTGAGTACCATTGTGGTGTACTCATGCTCTTTCTGCGCATGTTTTCCATGTGCAGATCCAGGTACTTCGACTCAGTCTGATCACCCTTGAGGTGAGGCGACTGCTCCAGAGACTTCGAGGTATACCTGCCGCGTCCGCAGACCGAGGAGTCCCTTTCCATTCTATCTTGTAGTGATAGCCCTTCTATCTTTTCTGTTGATGTAGACATTCCGGAGTTATAGTATTTTTATTATATTCGTAGCTTGTGATTCATGGGTTTCCAGGTTTTAGGAAAATGTATTAGTTTTTGAGAGTTAATATTGTGTATATCGAGCGCACTTTTAAACGCTATCTTATTACTCTATTTCTGTTTTAAATTATTTTCTTCCACAAATTGGTTTATCTTCCGCATTTTAGGATTACCTAATCGTAGAGACTAGGTGCCATCACGATGGTTCACGGAGGGCGAACCAGGATCGTGACAGGTATGGTATTAATGTATCAGATACAAGTTAGATACAATTATGATACAAATATGATACAATTATGTTTTAGACATTGATATATCCGATACAATTTAAATACAATTATGATACAGTTATCATACAATTATTATATAATTTCTGAATATTTTTTAATAATATAAAGTTTTCGGCAATGGTTGGAAGAGAGAAGATAGATATACTGGGCATATATTTAGGGATTTTGATGTAAAAAAAAAGGAGAGAGAAGAGAAGAGGGAAAAAAAGAAAGATGTAATTGAATCCCTTAATTAAAGACACTAATAATGGAGTGAGAGCCTTTTAAGGAACAATGTCTACAATTTATAAGAAAAACCTATATACTTATTAAAAACTCTAAAACACAGAGAACATAGGTAAATACGTTTCTAATATAATATAGCTAGGTAAAAATCCTGTCATTCAACTTTGTGTTCAGTACGCAAAAGTCACTTTTCTTCTTTTTGTTTCGAAAAAATCATTCAACTTTGTGTTCATTACCCAAAAGTCACTTTTCTTTCTTTTGTTACACAAAAATTATTTTACTTTGCTCTATTTATCATAAATTCACATTGGCCAGATTTTATAATACTTTTACTTGAAAAGTCTATTATGTCCTTGACATTAATCCTCTCATTTATCTATATTATATAATATATAATATATTTTTACCCAAGTATTTTACTTATAATTAAAAATAACTTTAAATTAATTTATTTATTATTTTTATAATATATCCATACATTTAATTTTTCCATGGCACTCAATTTATTTAATTGTATTCAAACATGAACATGTTTTAAATATAAAAATGATAAAAAAAATGATAAAAAAAATATTTAATTAAAATAATAAAAACATATTTGTTTAACAAATGATAGTTTTTTATAGTCAATAAAAAATTTTAAAAAAAGTTTCAAAGATATTTGTGTTTGATATTAAGTTTTTTAAAGCTTTATCTGTTAATATTATTTATTTGAAAGTATTAATATGATATGTCATTTTGCTAAATGTGAGTATTTTATTTATTAAATTAATGGGTATGGATTAGCTGATAAATCAATGAGCTTTGATTAATTTTTTAATTTTCATTACATATATTTTCACTAAGCATGATTAAGAACGTGGATTTGAGATTTGTTCACGGTAATGTTACTGACAAATTTAATAATGGTCCTTATATATCTTGAAAATTAATATTAAGAAAAAATTAATGTACGAATATATTACATAAATATGAGGATTTATAATGTCAATGGCATAATAGACTTTTCAGATAAAAGGTTTGTAGAATATGATCAAAGTGATTATTGTGATAACTAGAGCATGGTAAAATAATTTTTGTGTAACAAAAGAAAGAAAAGTGACCTTTGGGTAATGAACATAAATTTTAATAACTTTTACGTAACAAAAGAAAGAAAAGTGACTTTTGGATAATGAACACAAAGTTGAATGACCACCCATAAAATTTACTCTTAAATCAAGTTAGCATATATATTAAATAAAGATCATGGAGAGAAGAAGCGAATCCAAGACATAAAATTTATATTTTAGACCTTTCAGACTCTTAGTATTAATTTTATTATAATTTTTACAACTTATGAATTCACACATATCATTTGTTGTAACTTTAATAAATTAGTATCCATATATTTATACTCCGCTTTAGAAGTTATGGATTCAGATAAAACTCGTGCCACTACTCTACACCCATCTCTGTTGGAGAGAGAAGCTTATTTTTTCGTATGTAAGTGAAAGAAGTTTCTACAAATACATGTCGAAAATCTACTATTATTTGATATAGTCAAATTTTTCTATAACAATCATATTTTATAATAAAACTTGACTACAACATGATGGTAGACTATAATCTCGTATTTTAATCACTTATTGCACTCCAATTCACCATACTTTACTTGTGCTGAGCTTTAATTTGTAGTGTTTTGCATTTATTGTATGTTTTATGCTTTGTAGGAGTGATTCTGAGTCATGTAGATGTTGTGGAGCTAATTCGAGCTTTGGAGCTTTGAAGTATGAGTTAAAACCCAAAGGATTAAGTCGGGATTGTGTTCGGAGGTCGAGGACCAAGTCTGGACATCAAAAATCAAGTTAAAGCCGGACTCTTGCTGCCTTGCAAATGTTGAGCTCCCTGATAAGTCCCACTAATGCCCCGCATGGTGTGTCTCCCCATGTGGCGTGCCTGTGTATTTTTCCTAGAGCCATTTCCTATTTCGGCTAGGAAAGGGTAGTTTCATCTAGGCCCGACCCTACTTGGAATAAATACATGTAAAAATGTTATTTTCTGGACTTTTAACATACTTTTGACCTAAGGAAGTTAAGGAGGAGTTGGAAGAACACAAGCACAAGGATTTCATCATTTCGTCCTCACCAATGACCCGAGTTTGGATTGAATCTATATTTTCTATACTTTAATTATATTTGTGATGAATTTCTCCATGTCTATGGAGTAGCTCCCTTTAGAGTTTGATGGATTTGGTGTATTGATGGTTGTTTGTGGATTATAAATCTAGTTTTATGTATTGAAGCATTTTGGATGATTTAATTGTTGCATCTGTATTCACTTGTTCATGTAATCGAGAGAGGCATAACTTGTGATATCTTTGCATTATATTGTTGGTTGAGTTCATTAATTTTTTCTAAGTAATCGAAAGAGTCTAATTGAATTATTGATTAAACTTAGTTAGGAGAATAATCGAAAGTGGTTTTTCGAAAGACCAATCCACTACGCATTCTTGCATATCTTCACAGTGCTTAATTTGGTTCATCTTGTGAGATTGAGACTTAATCGAGAGAAGAGTTTCTGCTGAATGTTTGAACTAATAATTGAGTGAATTCAAGAGACTCACTTGAACATTAAAAGTGAATTATCTAAAGTTAGATCTCGAATAATTATCTTGCACCTATCCTATCAAAACTCGATTTTCTCTCACTGATAACCTTATTTGCTTATTCCTTATTTTGATAATCACTAGTCAATAGATTTAGATTCGTAGTTAATTTTAGTATTAATCATATAAATCTCAACTGTTGATCCTTTTGGATAGCAATCAAGCTAGAAACTACGAGAATACTGTTTGAATCCAATCCTCGTGGATACGATTGTCACGCCCCAAAAATCGTGGAACACGACCAATGCTCAACCAAGTAAACCCGACTGAGCAAGCCTGTTTGATTTCATTCTACCCAAGCTAGTTCATGAATAAAGAGGGAATGTTATCCCATTTATCAACACTAAGCAATCTTCCATTAATAACTTTCATTTCATTTCCGTTAATGACTTCGTTCTCAGTTTACAAAATATTACAAGTTTACAAGTCTAATGAAAAACATGTTGATCAAGTACCAACTTTTCTAGTCTGGACTCCCAACATCAACCAGCACCCACAAACAGTCTACGGAGCCTCTAAATACAATAGAAGAGTAATAGAAAAATTCCGGCAACAAGGCTCCGGCTATACCTCAAAACGTGATGTGAAAATGAACAAAAGGTACATGACATGACCCTGGGATGGAGTGGGGCTCACCAAGACTGCTGGGAAGAGAGTACCGCTATCACTGGCCGATGCCGCCCGCTGTGGAACCACCTGTATCATTAAACTATACAGCGCCCCGACAAAAGGGACGTTAGCACCGTCGAATAACACTAGTATGTAAGGCTAAAAGTCCTCTTTTAGAATAGAATAACCATACAAGCAAAGAAACCACAAAACAGTAAGTCAAAATCAACAATATACTAGCATCCAATTTGAAACATGTAAGTCTTCTAGTTTACGAAAATAATATATATAATTTTTATTTGGGAGATCATTAGCATCGATATGAGTTATACCATCATTTTTTTTAGCACGGAGTCCGATCACGACCCAATCGCTAGGTCGTCCCTTTGGAGACATGTACCACAATCACAATTTCCAGTTTTTGAATTTCCAGTTTTTGATTCTTAGCACAATACCACCATGTGTGCGGCATGGCGTCCGACCACGGTCTGATCGGCTAGGCTGCCTTCCCACATATCTCGTGTGGGTTGGCGTTACCAATTTACAAATGTTACCAAATTCATCCCAATTAAGGGGAATAACCACGATCCATCCCTACACCGGCACATGTAGTTTCAGGTGTGAGCCTTATGACCCACCTTTCCTCGGTTTTGCTAATGATGCTTCCAAAAATATTTTTGATTTGATTTAATATTGCACACAATTGTAATATAAATACAAGTATACAAATATAGCATAAGCACAACCATGCTTACCTCAATACCTTTCACATTTTATAGTTTTTATTAATATCCTTAATCTCTCTCGATAACAGTATTTCTTTGGCCCTTTGGGCCTTTCACAAGATTCATCTTTTTCATGGCACGAAGGCCGCATTTGGTTTTCCACATTTTCCATCTCCTTTATTTCAAGGATCACAAACCAATATCAATGTACAGAATATTTCGGAAATCATATATTTTCGAGTCAATAGTAATAAAATCATCAAACACAAAGGATTCTTCCCAAAGGGGAACATGCCAACCAACAATTTAAATACACATTGAAATTATAAGCAAGCAATCACCTCAATTATCCTTGAATTACCCCTTTTTCCATCATGACAAATGCACAATTTCAACATCGGAATGTGTAAGGACTAGCATTACATTGAATGTATTTACAAGGCAAAGCATTATCTAAAACAACCACTTATGGGCATAGTTCAGGTACAAGGCCTTTAGGCCATTCTATTTTTGAAATTAGTTCATAAGAGTTGAGTCGAGGCTTATTTCCTAATTTGTTTCATATTTTCTCATTCGATTCGTTTCCAAACATCTTTACAGTTTATCAACAAATAGGCACATTCAATCAAGGTATTTAGTACACATAAGAGCAACTAGGAGCATTAAACAGATCGAATTCTTCTCACCCGATTAGTATATTAACCTTCACTTAAAATGTGACTCAAGGCTATACCATTTTGGTAGACAAACCACACTTAAACTTACAAAACAATATGGAATTCACTTCTGAGAGAGAAAGTTTAGCCTACATACCTCGATTGAGCTTTCCTTAAGTCCTACTATACTCCGAGACTCTTAGCAACGTCAATCTCTTAGGAACATGACAAATCGAACAACAAATTAGAGAGGTGATCATAGTTCTAACTCATTTAAGCATATTTTCAAACACTAAGTGGGCGTTATGCTTTTAAAACTATTTGTGAAATATCCTACCACCTCTCATCCCATCCTTAGCTCAAAACCTCACCAAATACTTTAAGAACTCATGCATGCAAGATATCCACTTTCATCCTTATGGCTTACCCTTCTAATAGTCTATCATAGTTATATCTAGTAATTAAGAGCTTGGGTTATAGAACCTTACCTTTTAGGAAGAAGACCTAGGTGCCTTTCTTGACAAATCTTCAAGGTTTAAGCAAGATCTTAGGATAAATATTGATGAAGAACCCCTTATCCCTTTAAGACCCTCTCTCTCTCTCTAAATGCATTAGAAAATAGGCCTAAAATAAAGGGTAGTGTATAATTTATCGACATGGGGTCGGGTAAGAAAATTAGAAATTTGGAGCCCTGAAACAGATTTGTGATCGCATATGTGATCGCATAATTGACATGCGGCCCGCAAAAGGGACCGCGCAATGGCACCCAAAACATAAACAAACTGCCCAGGTATGCGACAAGAATGCGGTCTGCATACCTGTTCTGCAGTTGCATAATGCACCGCAGAACTGTCACTCGCAAAATTCCAAGGAGATTATGCAATGACTATGCGACCCGCATATTGATTATGCAATCGCATAATTAGCCGCATAGTTGACCTTAAAATTAATCATCAAACTGCCCACTCTGCGGCGACTATGCGGTCCGCATAGCTTGGACCGCAGAAACGCGCTCTTCTGAAAAATATTATTCCTTAACTTTTTAACGCACATATTCCTATCTCGGCACTCGATATCTCAGGTTTTGAGCAAAAATTTTCACGGGGTCTTACAACGATATTATACTATATTATCTTTGATCAACGAGCATAATTAAATGTGTATTTTGCGCTCGTCATTTGGCGCCGTTGCCGGGGATTGACAATCAGTAGTATTTGAAATAGTTTGTAGTGCTAATTCAGAAATTTTTTATTTTATTTTATTTATTTTTCTCTTTTTGTGTTTGGTGTTCGTTGATTGTGCGCATGTTACAGGTTAAGCTTGGTGCATGACTCGAGCTTCTGCGAAAGAAGTGCTACCATATGAGCCAGAGTTAGAAAAATAACTGTGACAACTAAAAAAGTAAAGAAATCTCATCGAGACATTAGAAAAGGTTGGTCATTTCTCAACCAAAGAAACTATGGCCGGAAACGATGATGAAAATGTAGATTTGGCTGCGAGAGAGGCAGCACAACAACGAGAACAAGCAACATGGGATGCTGAGGAAGCAGTTATTAGAGTTGCACATATTATCTATGAAGAAGAGAGGGGTCATAGAATTAACCAAAATCAACCCTTGGCTGCAGACCAGTTCGGAAATATAGTTCCCGGTCGTGGGAGATCACTTGGCGATTATGCTAGACCGGTCTATAATCAAGGGTTATCAAGTGTAAGACCACCTCCAATTGCAGCTAACACTTTCGAATTGAAGCAAGGGTTGCTTCAAACTCTTCAAAATTGTTGTGTCTTTAGAGGGAAGCTAAAAAGATCCAAACACACATCTAATAAACTTCGAGGATATTATGAACACCTATCAATACAATGGGTGTCACAAGATGCAGTGTTCTTAAGGGCATTCCCTTTTATACTTAAACATGATGCAAAGTAGCGGCTTCGTAGCTTTCCCACAAGATCGATTAGAACATAGGATGAGATGAACAGAAAATTCCTTGATAAATATTTCTCCTCATCTAAGACGGGCAAGTTTATAATAGAAATCCATAATTTTTCCCAGAAAGAGACTGAAATTGTTTTTGAAGTATGGGAGAGGTTTAAGGAGATAGTTAGGAAGTTTCAACATAGCGAATTGAACTCTGGATGTAATTAGACTTTTGGGATGGATTGACATCGGCCTCGCATAGAACATTAAGCAATGCAGCCGAAGGCCCTTTGATGAAGAAGACTCAAGAGGAGATAGTTACAATTCTTGATGAGTTATCTGAAGATGCAAATCAGTGACCCTTTGAGAGTGCTGAAAGAAAAATATCAACTGGTGTTCACCAAGTTGATGCTAATACATCTGTACAGGTACAACTTGATGCTATGGCTAAAGAAATATGAAATCTGACCTTAGCCATGATATAAAGTGAACCTCATGCAGCTTGTGATATATGTGAAAGATAACACTCTACTCATGAGCATCAAGCCTCAACTAAGGAAGTGAATGCTGTGAGAAATTATAATTTTAATGCAATGGGTCAGAAGCACCCCGATTTTTTAGGGATTTTACCTAGGGTGCTACAAATCCATGGCAACAAAACAATCCCAAATTCCAGGAACAAGGAGATCCTGGTTTTATGAATCAGCCAAGGCAACAGTTCATCCTCAACAGCTTAATCATCCTGGTCTAGAAGATCTAGTGACGACCTTCATTGTGAAAACTGATGAAAGATTTGAAGTACAAGGGGTAGGAATTCGAAAATTAGAGAAACAAGTGCGACAGATTGCGACGATATTATCTGAGAGGGTTCCAAGAACTCTCACTGCTGATACTGAACGAAAGAAATAGTGAATGCTTTAACCTTGAGAAGTGGGCAAGTGTTGAAAGATCTCAACCCAGTCCAAAAAGATGTGAGACTTGAAAAAGAAAGTGGGAGCAACTCAAAGGTGATGTTGATAAAAAGAAGAAAGGACATATGAAAGCTGAGAAAAAGAAGAAGGAAGAAACTTCGAGAAAGAAGGAACCTGAGGAGAGCAAGCATATGCCTACGCTATAGAGAAAACCTAGACAAGCAGTTTGAGAGATTTCTAGATGTGCTAAAATAGGTTCATGTAAACTTACCTTTCACATAAGTGCTCAAAAAAATGCCTGCATATGCTAAATTCTTGAAAGAGATCCTTACGAAGAAGAGGAAAATAGAGGATACCTCAATGGTCGAGATCACAAAGCATTGTAGTGAGATATTGGAAAATAAACTCCCACAAAAGTGTGGATATCTAGGGAGTTTTACTATACCTTGATTTTTAGGAACTATTAATTTTGATAAATCCTTATGTGATTCTGGTGCCTCAATTAATTTAATGCCTCTATCTATCTACATAAAACTGGAGATGGAGATTGGAGAGATAAGCCCATCACCCATATCTTTGCAGCTGGATGACCAAACGACTATAATACCCGAGAGGATAATGGAAGATGTGTTAGTTCAGGTGGATAAGTTTGTATTTTCTTTAGATTTTATAGTGGTAAAAATGGAGGAAAAAAAGGAGGTCTCCCTCATCCTAGGAATACCATTCTTAGCAAAAGGCAGAGCTATATTAGATATACAAGAGAGAAAACTCATGCTTAGAGTGGGTGAGGAGACTGTGACTTTTAAGATGGATGTATCAAAGGGGGCACAAAAGGATAACCTAGATGTGAGTGTTGAGTGAAAAGTAAAGGGCTCGAAAGAGAAGGCTGCGGTGAGCGAGAAAGATAAGTGTGGGGTGTACCCAAAGAAGGCTGAGAATACGCTGTTTGCATGGTTGTGTGCACTAGTTCGGGCGCGAGTAATGGAGCCCCTCAATTCAGACCCCGACTAAATGTTCAGGAAAGTTTTCTTTACCTTATGCTTTTTAATTTTGTTCCATGGGAACATGCAACAACTTAAAGTGTGGGGTAGGGGATATTTGTATATATATTTGTATGTATATGTGTTTCTTTTTGTTAGTTCTCGTAGTTAGAGATAGAAAAAAAAATTAAAAAGTTTTCGATTTTTTCTGATGATGGATATCATCGACAAGTTTCTCGAGGGATCAAAGTCGAAAGAAAAAAAGACAAAAGAAATTCTTTTTTTAGGTAGAGTAAACATTCCCCTTCGGTTTTTCTTTGTGCTGTGGTTCTTTTTCAAGGGTTTTGTTTGAACCGGGTATAGTTAGTTTTTAATTTTTAGGAGTAGCAAACCTTGTGCTATGATTTGAATTGAAGGCAATATCTCTTGACTTTATTATGCCTTCAGAATAGTAAGTGCTTTAGTTGTAACGCTTAGGCTCAGTTTTTGACCCTTGTATAAGTATCTTAAATTGTATGATCTTAACTTTGCTTAACTGCTTTGACTAAAGTGTCTTGATGAGTCCGATCCAAGGTGAGTTATGTGTTATGTGTGTGCGACGTTTTGTATTATTCTGTGCATCACATTTGATGTCTAGAACTTGCCCTTTGTGTTTGCAAAGCGAAATAGTAGTTTTATTCAGTCTTGGGAGTGATATAGGCGTTTCTTTGTTGAGCCAGATATATGTTTACTTACTTAATTGTTATGTATCTTAGTTAACCCTTTTGAGCCTGTAATCTTGTTTCTTTGGCAACCACATTACAAGCCTTACCCATTTGTTTGAATTGACCATCTATTTGAACCTTTTACTTCTCATGAGCACTTGAATTTGTTATAAACTTTGTAAAAGTTAAAGTGTGAGGTGTTGGTTTGGCTTTTGAGTGAAACTATTGAAATAAGGGGAAATGTGCACTATTTTAAAAAAGTAAGAGCCACTTGAATTGAATAAGAAAAAAAAGGTAGTTGTATTGTTGTGAAGAAATATTCCTGGATAGTGGTAACTCTTGATGTAATTATGCTTAAAAAAATAGGTAATTGATGTATATTGATGTGAAGGTGGAGTTATGGTTTCGCATAAGTGTGGAGTTTTGAACGGTTAATTATATGTATTAAAGTACTTAGGGATGTGTAGTCACTCTTATATCTAAATCTATCATACACATCCCGTAACCAACATTACAACCAAATAAGTCCTACCTGATCCTTGACTGAATGAGCTTAATTAGTATAGTAGTGCACTGCGGGCAAGCCTATGGTACGTCTTTTGTGGCACATGAATGTTGTTTCTGAGAGTGAGTGAATTCTTTCTATCTTGAGTTCCTAATTGTTCTTAAATTTTATTATGTGTAGAACTACTCTCCATTGTTGTGTGAGGGCATTGGATTCATGAAAGAAATGTAATTTCATTGACCACTATGTTAAAGTAAGTGAGAGGGTTGTGAAAAATGCGTGGTGCTTTTGAGTCAAATATTGAGGCGAAGATGTTACGTTAGAGTGCTTAATTTGTTTTAATTATTCTTGGTGTGATGAGTTAGGAGAGTTGTTTAAAAAGGTCGTGTCTTTATAAAGTGTAGTTTGATTGCTCGAGGACGAGCAATGGTTTAAGTGTGAGGTATTGATGGTCGGCTATAATCTCGTATTTTAGACACTTATTGCATTCTAATTCATTGCAATTTACTTGTGTTGAGCTTTAAATGGTAGTATTTTGCACTTATTGTATGTATTATGCTTTGTAGGAGTAATTCCGAGTTATGTAGATGTTGTGGAGTTAATTCGAGCTATTTGGAGCTTTGAAGTCTGATTAAAAGCCCAAGGAATTAAGCCAGAATCGTGTTCGGAGGTCAAGAATCAAGTCTAGACATCAAAAATCAAGTTGCAGCCGAACTCTGTGGAAATTGGTGCCATGGAGCGTGGTGCGCCGCAACAGTGCAAAATCCTGCTGCCTTGCAAATATTAATCTCCCTGATAAGTCCCACTAATGGCTCGTCATCCCATGTGGCGCGCCTGTGTGTTTTTCCTGGAGCCATTTTTCTATTTCGACTAGGAAAGAGTGGTTGCGTCTGGGCCAAATCCTACTTGGTATAAATACATGAAAAAACGTTATTTTTTGGACTTTTGACATACGTTAGACCTAAGGAAGCTAAGGAGGAGTTGGAAGAATACAAGCATAAGGATTTCATCATTCCTTCCTCACTCAAGACCTGAGTTTGGATTGAATCTATGTTTTCCTATACTTTAATTATATTTGTGATGAATTTCTCCATGTCTATGGAATAGTGCCCTTTAGGGTTTGATGAATTTGGTGTATTGATGATTGTTTGTGGATTGTAACTCTAGTTTTATGTATTGAAGCATATTGGATGATTTAATTGCATCCATATTCACTTGTTCATATAATCAAGAGAGGCATAACTTGTGATATCTTTGCATTATATTGTTGGTTGAGTTCATTAATTCTTCTAAGTAATCAAAAAAGCCTAGTTGAATCATTGATTAAACTTAGTTAGGAGAATAATCGAAAGAGGTTTTCCTAAGGACCAATCCACTGTGCATTCTTGCATATCTTCACAGTGCTTAATTTGGTTCATCTCGTGAGGTTGAGACTTAATCGAGAGAGGAGTTTCTGTTGAACGTTTGAACTAATAATTGAGTGAATTCGAGAGACTCATTTGAACATTAAAAGTGAATTATCTAGAGTTAGATCCCGAATAATTATCTTACACCTATCCTATCAAAACTCTATTTTCTCTCATTGATAACCTTCTTTGCTTATTCCTTGTTTCGATAATCACTAGTCAATAGATTTAGATTCGTAGTTAATTTTAGTATTAATCATATAAATCTCAACTGTTGATCCTCTTGGATAGCAATCAAGGTAGAAACTACGAGAATACTGTTTAAATCCAATCCTTGTGGATACGATATTATACTATATTATCTTTGATTATTGAGCATAATTAAGTGTGTGTTTTGCGTTCGTTACAAAAGTCAAGTTTTCTTGAAAATAAAAATTTCAAATTATGTTATACTATTTTATAATAGTACTTTACTATAGCAGTCAAAAAATATTTGGAACAAAATGAAATTGTTATAGAGGGGTTTAGACATTTTAAGCGATAATTAAAAGTGAAAAGCACGCGCTATTAGGTCGAGTGAAATGAATGGGGTCATATAACTTTCCTCCTCGGTCTGAGAGTGACAAAGCTTTTCTCTGATGCGGGCATGTGCATGTCTCCGTTAATTGCTCCCTCAATGTGTATTACCCAATAGACACCTCCCAATTATTTGAAAGGCCAAACACAACCACCGAAAATCTCACTTTGTTTCAACCCTGTGTTGACGACCACAAGTGATTCCTGTTCCTGCCCCTTTACACCTATAAATAATCAGCCATTTCCCTTCCATTTTCCTCACCCCCATTGGGCCATAATCCATTCCCAAACAAAGATACATAGTTGTTTCTGATTGGCTTAGCTTTAGAACTTTCACCATGGGTGTAAAAGGACTTTTGTTTAGTATTGTTTTGATTAATTTGTCATTACTAGGACTTTGTGGGTATCCCAGAAAACCAGTGGATGTACCCTTTTGGAAAAACTATGAGCCCAGTTGGGCTAGTCACCACATCAAGTACCTCAGTGGTGGTTCCACTGTTGATCTTGTTCTTGACAGGTCTTCAGGTACTAATATTACTAGTACTAATATGGCTGCCTGTTTATTTTTTGTTATTGTTATTTTGTCTAATTTATTTTAATGAATGAAGGTGCTGGATTTCAGTCAAAGAAATCATATTTGTTTGGGCACTTTAGCATGAAACTGAAGCTTGTTGGTGGAGACTCAGCTGGCGTTGTCACTGCATTTTACGTAAGTTAATAGTTCAGTTGTTGCACCATACTAGAAAATGGACACTACTTAGATCTGCAATTTTCTCCATTTTTGCAGCAACATATTTTGCGTTGCAGAATTTTTTCATTTCTTTCACAATGAACAAACTAATTTATGTGTTTATGTACTGATTTTAATTATATTTTGGGGAATGTTTCAGCTGTCATCGAATAATGCAGAGCACGATGAGATAGATTTTGAATTCTTAGGGAACAGGACTGGGCAACCATACATTTTGCAGACAAATGTGTTCACGGGAGGAAAAGGAGACAGAGAGCAGAGAATCTATCTCTGGTTTGACCCAACCAAGGGTTACCATTCTTATTCTGTTCTTTGGAATACCTTCCAGATTGTGTAAGTACCTTAACCTTAGCTTTTTTTCCTGTAAATTTCTTGCCTTGTCTTTAAATTTCCTAAAACAGAAAATATTACTAATAGTTTAAGTTTTGATTATTGTATTGTCAGTCATATTTTCTTCAATGGTCCCATGTATTTCTTGGAGCGGGTGCACTTGATTTTATTCTACGTGGTCCCTGTCCTGCTATGTTTTAAAATAGTATGTTAACAATTGTTGTTTGAGAAAAAAAGCAAAATACACATTTCTCTAGGCATTAGTATTATTTAATTAAAATAAAGCATGAAAACTTGTAAGTTCACTATGGTCTAAAAATAGTCAAGATTATAGTAAGGACCTCTCCCATGTGAGCATCCTCTCGAGTATATATGTTGGTCTTTTTGTGTTAATCAAGATTTGAAGCTTTCGATATACTCTTATATATAGGGATAATATATGAAAGAAAAGAAGGGTAGTTCGGTGCACCGAGCTTCTATTATGTGCGGGGTTCGAAGAATGTCCGGATTATAAGGGTCTATTGCAGTAGCACGATGATCAGGATCATCTGTAGCAACTTTACCATTTTGTCAGGGTTTCACAATAATAATATATGTATATATTTCTCAATATTTACACTTAAATTTATGTGTCTAAATTGTTTATTTCAAATTATCTGGTCCACATACTTTAATAAAGCAGCTGGTGAATTGGTGTCCTTGCTACAGAATTTTTGTCTTCTATCTTGCACCTAAATCTTGAAAAAATAATGTTTCCTTGTCGAATGTGCAACTTTTTCTTTCAAAAGACCTGCGACTGTTTACTACTTAGCTTTGAAATTTGAGCACAATGGTGGAAATTTGGTCATGCTCGGGGGAGTTGCACGGTTCGTTACTCGGCCAAACATAATTACTAGTCAAATATACAAAAAAACATATATTTTACACTTTATTATTTTTTAGAGCAGACTCTATTGCGTAAGTTTTTATAAACACTCTATACTATTGGGCTTTATACTTTTCCTTCGGGCCACCACCAAATGGACAAGGCTAAATTGTCTTAAACATTGCAGGATCTTTGTGGATGACGTCCCAATTAGAGCATTCAAGAACTCAAAAGACCTAGGTGTGAAATTTCCATTCAATCAGCCCATGAAAATATACTCAAGCCTTTGGGATGCAGATGATTGGGCCACAAGAGGTGGATTGGAGAAAACAGACTGGTCCAATGCCCCATTTACTGCCTCCTACACATCATTCCACGTGGACGGCTGTGAAGCTGCCACCCCACAAGAAGTCCAAGTTTGTAACACCAAAGGCATGAGATGGTGGGATCAAAAGGCTTTCCAAGATTTAGATGCTTTACAATACAGGAGACTTCGTTGGGTTCGCCAAAAATACACTATTTATAATTATTGTACTGATAGGAAGAGGTACCCTACACTTCCCCCAGAGTGCACTAAGGACAGAGATATTTAAGTAATTTAATTAAGAGGGGGGTTTTTAAGCACTTAATATTATTTATGTTGTGAGTATTTTAAGGATGTTAATATTATAAACATCCATGAGAGAACCCCTAAAACAAAGAGCTTTTAATTAATCTCTATTTCCCTATTTTTTGAGTGTATCATTGGTGAAATCATGAAGATATCCATCTCATGCTAGGTCTTCATGACTCAGCGTGTAACGAGTGATGTATTGTAATTTATTGCACTATTTGTTTTCTCTGAATTAAAATATGAACCAATACTTATGAGTGTAGCACTATTGAACAACTTATATAATTACATTTTTTTTACATAGGTGTTGTATAAATTATCACCATTGAAATCAACAATATTGTGACTATTTTTTCTGAGCTGATTCATCAAAAAATAGTCTTTATACCTTCACAAGATAAAGTTAGGACTACATACACATTATTCTAGATTTTATTTATGAGATCAAATTGAGTTTGTTTTTATTATCGAATTTTTTGACTTACTACAAGAGGTAAAATTAAAGATAAGATAAAAAGCATTTAACGGCTAGAATGTTGATATGTGAGAAATTATACATTATGCACTTATTGACTACATGGAATTTTACTTTAGTTGTATTAGCACCATCCGTGACGTAGTCTTTTGTACGTGATGTTAGTATTTAAAGAAAATGAACAGATGTATAAGTCACTATAATGAGGTGATATTAGTATATCCACCCTTGAGCAGTATAGTTTATATATTTATATTTCATACTAAAATTTAACTTGTTCCTTGAAAATTTTATATATTAAAAGTGGTAGATTATATAGCAAAAAAATAGTTCTCCCTCAATGTTGCCAAATTGAAAATAATTTCATTAAATCATGAATAATTAATGCTTTATCACGTAATCATTACGTGTTAATATGGTTTGATAAAATACAAGTTTTACCCTTGTTTGCCATGCAGCTATAACACACGCTTTAATTGGTGGTGGTTTTTGGTTAGAGTTGATTGTGTCATAGTACAATTTTGTCAGCGTCTTTATATTTTGACGGTCTAAGCAACAAATAATGAGAAAGAAAGAGGTCTTTTAGGTCGTGCCATCATGAATTGGTCTGCCACTGCCTTAAAATTTTGACTGTTTAGTGGTTTTGCCTTAAAACAGGAGGCTCTAAGTTCAATGGCCGCTTCCCTTCTCAAACATAGGGAGTCTTACCAACTCCCATTTACTTAGTTAACAATTCCATGTATAATTGTCTAACTCTGCCTCTTTTATATTTCTTCTTGTTTATTCTTACTGTAATCTCCACTAGTTAGTCACATCATGATGAACACGTAATAATGGAAACTTAACAATTTGGATATTGTTTTTGTATAGATCTAAATTTGGTGACCACGATAACAGATAAGCAAGATATGAGACAGGGTTGACCACGACACAACGATTGACGGTCGTCCAAATAAAGGCCGACGACTCGAAGCGGGCAGCTGAGATAAGATAATAACGATAGCTTAAAATTAGAAAAAGACAGGAATAATATTCCTTTGGATATTCTTTATGTTGTACTTTTTAGAGTTTTCTTGGGGAATGTCCCTTATAAATGGAAGAGATAGTAAACAATGGGGGATCTGCCTTTTTAAGAACTGATACACACTGTAAAGTTGGGAGAAGAATAGATACGAAAGAGTTGTCTTATTTACTTTATTCAAGCATATGTTGTTCAACCTTCATCCATAAATCTCAAGATTCCACATTCATATCAACTGCTTACCTTTTCACGTCGTCAGAGAAAGGAAGTACCCAATCATACAATCATTGGGTGACAATTCCTTTACACTACAACCCTTGTCGTTTCTTGCATTTATTGCATATTTATGATATTATATATTTTGTCAATCGTAGCATATTAAGCTCGCTAGTTAATACTCCTAAGCTCTTCTCACTATACAAGAATTTCGTTCTATTTGGTCTAGGATTTATTAAGCCCAATTGAGATTCATCCCATTAACTTATTACTAATTGGTTTAGCATTTATTTACTCAAACAGTTTGACGCCGTCTGTGGGGAGGTTTTAGTTGAAACTCTAGTTCTTTCTAGATCATAAAAAAAATTATTTCTTCCACGTTTGCACAAACTAACGATGGCAGGAAAAGGAGATGCGAGACTGAAGGCGATAGCATGCATCACTACCAACATTCTGAACACCATCAACAAAAATGGCAGGGGAGACGACGAGAATGTGACACCAAATGCTACGCCAAGGCGAAGCATTTCATCTCCCCTTCATGAAAGCATGACAGTTTCACGCGAAAGGGGAGCCTCCACATCCATAGATAAAGAAGCACCACCAGCAGTGAAAAAACTACTAGAAGAGTGGCTGACAAACACTCTAAACAATATACTTGACATGCCTGCTCAAAGGGAGAATGGAAACACCGCGCAAGCAGATATCGTAGCAACTACTGGCGAGCAGCCCCTTCCTCAAACAGGTAACACTTACCCCACTGTGGATGAAGGTAACAATGTGCTTACAAGCGTCCTAAAGAAAATGGAAGAAATGAAAAACGAAAATAAGGTGCTCCGCGACCAGATGAAAGAACACTAAGAAAGGGTCGACAAGATACCAGGCACCCCAAAGTTATTACCAAAATGAGACGTTGGTCGATTTGTCGAACAACCGTACGACGAAGAAGCAACTCCACACGCCATTCCCAAAACCTTCAAAATGCCATCGTACCTGAAGATCTACGACGGTACTACAGATCCAGAAGATCATATCGTCCACTACGCTACAACGGTGAAGGGCAACGATCTTTTGAAGGAGCAAGTATTATCGATGCTACTGAAAAAGTTTGGCGAAACCCTAATAGAGGGAGCCCTAACCTGGTATTCACAATTGCCAGCGCGATCAATAGCAACGTTCGAGGAAATGGTCGACAAGTTTGTCATTGCCCATGTAGGGGCTAAGAAGGCTGAAGCCAGGGTGAATGACATATTCGCCGTTAGGCAATCGCCTGGCGAGGGGCTCAGGGACTTCCTCGCCTAGTTTAACAGGGTGAGAATGAGCCTACCAAATGTATCATAAGGGATGGCGGTAGCAGCCTTCCAGAACGGGTTGAGTAGGAACGGGTCGAGAGAAACTAGAAAACTATTAAGCAGGATCATGAAATACCCTCCTACCACTTGGGAGGAAATCAACAATGCCTATTGCGTCTAGGTGAGAGCCGACGAGGATGACCTTAACGGTCCAATCCAACGGCTGACGTCAGTTCAAATAGAATCGAGGAAAGATCATCGTAATGACAGTCAAAGGGATCAGTCGGGCCTCCATCTCAGCCGAGAAAGACATCAGCCCTATGTCAGAACAACCATTTCACCACCTCCTCGATATATGGAAGGGTCGCCCAGGCCGCACACAAAGACTCAACGAAACGAAAGAGGTATGCCTCCACTCTTTCCGTTCACAATTTTTGTGTTTCCCCTTTAGAAATAGTGTACGCACTAGAGAAGCTCGGTACGAAGGTGAAATGGCCACAAAAGATGAAGTCCGACCCAAATATTCGGAAGTCGAACGTCCTCTAAGAATTTTACCAGGAACGAGGTCACAAAACCGAGGATTGCATTGGTCTGCGATAAAAGGTAGTGAGAATGTTAAACCAAGGGCACCTGAGGGAACTAATGAGCGATCGTGGATGAGCCAACTTTGACCGCGGACGCGCACCACACCAGGGACCTCTAAAGCCTCCCTCTCCCGCTCGCACCATCCAAATGATCATTAGTGGAGGCGATGAAGCAATGATTAACCATGTGAAGTTCACCACTACGCATAAACTGAAATGTTCGATCACCCACAAACGGTACGACGACCTCGGAGACAGTATCATCTTCGATAAGTCGGATACCGACAATTTGACTTTCCCTCACTTCGATGCTCCTGTTATTACTTTATGTATTTTAGACACTGATGTAAGAAGAATAATGGTAAACGACGGAAGCAGCGGGTGTATTATCCACCATTGAGTCCTCGCACAAATGAGACTCGAGGACAAGATGATACCGCGTTGCATAATACTAACAGGTTTTAATAATGCAGTTGAACGGACCTCCGGGGAGATAACACTACCCGTTTTGGCTGAGGGTGTCACCCTAGAAATAACATTCCATTTCATGAACCAAGACACATCTTACAACGCCATCATAGGGCAACCATGGATACACGCCATGAGGGCCATCCCGTCGAGCCTCTATCAAGTAATCAAGTTCCCTACTCCATGGGGAATATTCAGTATCTGAGGTGAACAACGCACCGCCCTAGAATGCTATCGTATCACCCAGGATTGCGCGCACACCCAACAGATGAAGGGAACAGACGCAGAGGCATAGCAATTACCATAGTTAGGGACTGGACTTGACGTACAAACAGACGTCATCAAGGACCCCGACATCGTGGAAGTAGCTGAATCAATGGTAGAAGATCTCGATCCCTTCCAACTAAACAACAACGATAGCGGCAAAAAGGCTTACATCGGTCATAAACTCTCAGAACCAGGTAAATTTCACAAGTTTTTAATTGCCAACGCCGATTTGTTTGCTTTCTCCCATGCAGATATGTCGGGTATCCCGAAAGACGTGGCCACACATAAGTTGAACGTTGACCCATTCTATCTGCCAGTACGGCAAATAAGAAGGAAATTCAACGCTGTAATCAACGAGGCTGTAAGTGATGAAGTGGATAAGCTCCTCGTCAACGATTTCATCCGAGAATAAAATACCCCCAATAGATCGCCAACGTGGTCATGGTAAAAAAGAAAAATAGGAAATGGCGGATGTGTGTAGATTTCACAAACCTAAATAAGGCATGCCCAAAGGGCTCCTTCCCATTGCCGCACATAGACCAACTCATCGACGCAACAACATGACACGAGTTACTAAGCTTCTTGGACGCCTACTCGCGTTACAACCAAATCCTCATGGAGGAAGAGGACCAAGAGAAAACTACTTTCATCACTCATCAAGGAATGCACTGTTATAGAGTCATGTCATTTAGGTTAAAGAATGCAGGGGCAACGTACTAAAGGTTGGTCACCAAGATGTTCAAAGATCAACTCAGCAAAACAATGGAAGTTTACATCGACGACATGTTGGTTAAATCAAAAAGAAAAGAAGACCACATCGATCACCTAAAAGAAACCTTCAGTATATTGAGGCGGTACGGCATGAAACTAAATCCCGAAACATGCGCCATCAACGTAACCTCGGCCAAATTTCTTGGTTTCTTGGTATCACAAAGAGGCATCGAGGTCAATCCAGATCAGATCAAAGTCATTGAAGGGATACATGAGGTGTTGACTAGCAAGAAACAGGTGCAAAAACTGACTGGCCATATAGCCGCTCTGTCAAGATTCATCTCGCGGTCATCCGATAGATGCCACAAATTCTTTAACGTGCTGAGAAAAGACAACGGGCTCCAGTGGAACTCAAAATGCATCGATGCATTGAAAGAACTAAAAGCATAGATGTCCTCACCCCCATTACTTTCCAAAGCAGAGCCCGACGAGCGCCTCCTAGTATATTTGGTCGTCTCAGAAGTTGCGGTAAGTGCGGTGCTGGTCTGCAAGAATAAAGGTACGCAATCTCCAATTTGTTATATTAGCAAAACCCTGGTTGACACCGAAACGAGGTACCCCCACCTTGAAAAATTGGCCTTAGCATTGGTTATAGCTTCACAAAAGCTTAGACCCTATTTTCAATGCCACCCCATATCAATAGTGACTACTTTCCCCTAAGGAGCATCCTACATAAACCCGAATTGTCGGAAAGATTGGCCAAGTGGGCCATAGAATTGAGCGAGCATGATATAACTTATCAGCCACGAACGACAATAAAATCGCAGGTACTAGAGGTCCCAACAGGGGAAGTTATTCGCCAATCCATACGGTGCCCTGATATGACTAACAATGAGGCCGAGTATGAGGCCGTAATTGCAAGGTTAAAGCTAGCTCTCAAATATGGAGCAAGAAGAGTCATCCTCAGATGCGACTCACAACTCGTCGCTAACCAAGTTACAGGGACTTTCTAAATCAAAGAGCAAATGCTACAAAAGTACCAGGCAGAAATTCACAAACTACTGCCAGAATTCGATGAATACCGACTCGACCAGATACCCCGAGCTCAAAACATCGAGGCGAATGGCCTCGCCAAACTAGCAGCCACCACCAAATATATCACTAAAGAAAACGTGTTCACCCTCCTCCACTCGTCAATAGACCAACTCGAGGTACATTCCATAAATTTAACTTGGGACTGGCGCAACCACATCATGACATATTTGCAGGAGAGAACATTCCCACAAGACAAAAAGGAAGCAAAAAAGCTTCGAATGCAAGTGGCGAGGCACAACCTCATAAATCACAACCTATACAAGAGAACGTTCTGGGGCCCTTTGGCAAAATGCCTAGGGCCGAGTAAGAAAGGCATGTGCTCGAAAAAGTACGTGAGGGTCACTATGGTGCCCATACATGCAACCGATCCCTCATTAGATGCCTCATTCGGGCAGGGTATTACTGATCTACTATGAAAAAAGAAACCGCAGATTATGTCAAGAGATGCGACCAGTGCCAAAATTACGTGCTATGATACATCAAGCGGGCGAACTCCTCCATTCCGTCACTTCGCCATGTCCATTCATCAAATAGGGAATGGACATCGTCGGACCCCTCCCAGCAGGGCGAGGTAAGACACGTTTCCTTTTAGTTTACTGACTACATTTCCAAATAGGTGGAAGCAGGTGCGTTCACCCAAATATGCGAATAGGAAGTTGTCACATTCATATGGATAAACATTATATGCCGCTTCGACATCCCCAAAGAAATCAGCTGTGATATAATTCACCGGGAAAAAGATGACCGAGTTCTTCGAAATATGGCGCATCAAGTGAATACTCTCCACGCCATATCATCCCACTAGCAACGGTCAAGCTGAATCCTCCAACAAAACAATATTGAATCTCTTAAAGAAAAAGCTTGAGGACGCCAAAGGGATATGGTCGGAGTTGCTACCAGAGGTATTATGGGCCTACTGTACCACACCAAAAACAAGCACAGGCGAAAAGCCATATTTATTAGTCTACGGGACTGATGCCATGATACTTGTTGATGTTGGAGAGCCTAGCCTGAGATACTCCAGAAAACAAGACCGCGACGAAGCAGAAGAACGAAGAGACATGGATTATGTTAGGATGGTAGCCCAAAAACAACAAAGGAAAGATACTACAACAAGAAGGCCAAAATACAACCACTCAAAGTCGGAGACTATATTCTCAAGGCCAAAACACAAGTGACCAAAGACCCGAAAGAAGGCAAACTGGGAACCAATTGGGACGGGCCGTACAAAATCATAGCAGCAGCAAGCAAAGGGGCATTCCAACTAGAAACAATAGAAGGAAAACTACTATAAAACAACTGAAATGTCACCCATTTCAAATACTTCAACTTCTGAAAAAGGACACCTCTCAAGTCATACTCTTTTTTCCTCACCCAGGTTTTGTCCCAATTGGGTTTTCTCGGGGAGGTTTTTAACGAGGCGGCGAGGGGGACGTCTCAAAGTTCAAAGTATAATTTATCGCCCCGCCTACCGATGGCCTCTCCAGGCCGAACGATGAAGGGACTAGATACATGGAAACTTCTCCAATATATGTATGAAACAGACATGTATAGTACTCCAGTAAATGAAATAAAGCAGCATTTTGTACTCCATCAAGTTATTCTCCAACGAAGTGAAATAAAGCAACATTTTACTCTCCATCGTTTACTTTTGCATCCAACATTCGACCTTAACTCGAAATACAACGGGTTAACATTTCGACCTTAACTCGAAATAACACCCATACGACCAAAGGCAATCGCCAAAAGAAAACATTCGACCTTGCTCGAATTACAATGGGTTAATATTTCGACCTTAACTCGAAATAACACACATACAGCCAAAAGAAAATATTCGACCTCGCTCAAACTACAACGGGTTAACATTTCGACCTTAACTCAAAATAACACCCCTACGTCCAAAGGCCATCGCCAAAAGGAAACATTTGACCTCGCTCGAATTACAACGGGTTAACATTTCGACCTTAACTTGAAATAACACCCCTACGGCCAAAGGCCATCGCCAAAAGAAAACATTCGACCTCGCTCGAATTACAACGGGTTAACATTTCGACCTTAACTCGAAATAACACCCCTACGGCCAAAGGACATCGCCAAAAGAAAACATTCGACCTCGCTCGAGTTACAACGGATTAACATTTCGACCTTAACTCGAAATAATACCCCTACGGCCAAAGGTTATCGCCAAAAGCATACACTCGACCTCGCTCGAATCACTTAACATTCGACCTCGCTCGAATTACTTAACATTCGACCTCGCCTGAATCATTTAACATTCGATCTCGCCCGAGTTACCAAGATCTACAATCGACTACGCCAAAATGTTATACACAAGCGGCGGAAAAGCCGGCGACCTCCTCACATCAAATAAATAACAATCCGAAAAAGCACAACAAAAAGGTAATCATTCTATTACAACTATTGTATTATAAAAACTTTTTACAAAGGGCTCGAAGACGCCCTCACAAAAATAACAAAGAAAAACAAAATAAATACAATAGCCCAACACCGCGTCATCCCCCACGGCATACTCGTTATACCAAGAATCGGAGGCAAGCCTGTCTGCATCATCATCATTGATATCATCCCCACCGGGCGTACCAGGATCATAACCGCAGGCTTTGTGGGATACACGTGCTTTAACATGAACACCCTCGAGTTTTGCCTCGGAAACCTTCCCGTTAGCCTGTAGGTACTTGTACACGTCAAGCTGAGCCTCAGTATGGACCCACATCTCATACAACTCCCGCGACACGACGGGATCAACTGAGGTATGAGACGTGGAGGGTTGGGACTGTTGTCGCACCTCCTCCACCTTCAAAGAAACTACCTGTTTATTCAACACGGACAACTCCGCCTCCAGATCTTGGATTTGTTCCTCCAACCTCGCTACCTTGAACGCCGGCATCTCCATCTCATTGTCCCGCTCAGACCTACAAACACGAAGGGCGTCTTCCAGAGCCGCTACCTCAGATATGGCAGTCACCTTGCCCTTTTCAGCACGAGCCAATTCATCAGCCTTAACGCTCAGTTCGCCCCTCAGACCGACAAAAATCCTTCGCTAGCGGAGCGATAGAAGAGGGAGGGTATGACCAATCACGAAAGGATATACATAAAAAGTACAATATCTCGGTCTGTGAACCTCCACGATGTCCCCTCCAACCAAAACTATCTCGACATGAGGAAGAATATGGTACGTAGACCGGAGTTCATTTATCTGAGATGGATCGGTTTCAGAGATCACCGGAACGGGAGGAGGAGAAGGTTCCTTATGGAAATCATTCCTGGACAAAAGGTTTTTGGGGAGTATCTCTTTTACGGTAGGGAAATTGTCACCCTCCTCAACCGCGATATCCTCGCCACCGGAAGAAGGGGCCACTGGTAACGGAATGGCGTCAGAAACTTCATCGTGTGCACGAAAGGTTCAGAGAAACTCGATAACAAAAGGTGTGTTAGTAAACCTGAAGGAGAAACGGTGACTGAACGGGAAGATGAGAAGCAGAATCACATAAATAGAGCAAAGAATTGATAAAGATAATCAAAGGAGAATAATGTATACACAAGGAAGGAAATGGTGAAAATTTCTGAAAAAATAAAACCCTCACCTATTTATAGGGCTGGGTGGTGCGAGAATCGAAGTAGAAGACTTCAAATGGCGCTAAAACCAAAGTAAAACGCACATAGATGCTGTCTCGGGAAGATGCGTAATGATGACGCGCGTGGTAGTGACGTCTCATATTGATAACCACATCAATCAGGATTCCGCATGTTGTGCCGCTCTCTCGATCTTGATCAACCTAGTGTACGTTAATAGCCAAATTCTCCCACAATGGAAACGAATGATGTCCGCATATCGAGGACTTGCAGGGCTATGACCTCAACAAACGGAGGGACTAATTGTATAGGTCCAAATTTAGTAACCATAATAATGGATAAGCAAGACATGAGACCGAGTCGACCACGACACAGCGACTGACGGTCATCCAAATGAAGGCTGACAACTTGAAGTGGGCAGCTGAGATAAGATAATAACAGTAACTTAAACTTAGAAAAAGACAGGAAGAATATTCCTTTGCATATTCTTTATGTTGTACTTTTTAGGGTTTTCTTGGAGAATGTCCCTTATAAATAAGAAGAGATAGTGAACAATGGAGGGGGGATCTGCTGTTTTAAGAACTGAGACACATTGTAAAGTTGGGAGAAGAATAGATACGAAAAAGTTATCTTATTCACTTTATTCAAGCACATGTTGTTCAACTTTCATCCATAAGTCTCAAGATTTCACATTCATATCAACTGCTTTCCTTTTCACGTCGTCAGAGAAAGGAAGTACTCAATCATACAATTATTGGGTGACAATTTCTTTACCCTGCAACCCTTGTCATTTCTTGCATATTTATGATATTAAATATTTTGTCAATCATAGCATATTAAGCTAACTAGTTAATACTCCTAAACTCTTCTCGCTATACAAGAATTTCGTTCTATTTGGTCTAGGATTTATTAAGCCCAACTGAGATTCACCCTATTAACTTATTACTAATTGGTTTAGCATTTATTTGCTCAAACAGGTTTCTCTTGCTCGTTTTTCTAATGGAGTACCCATTAATTGTTAAGGATGCCTCAGTTAACACCGTTTCGAGAGATAATTTGACAAAATTTTGAAGTTAAATTGCATTAGATTTTCTTAATATTTTAAACTTAAAATTTATATATTCGGAAACTATATGAATAATACTATAATTATTTTTAATTTTCTCATATCAAATATGGTGAAAAAATATATGTTAAAACGTCGGTCAAAATTTATGTAGTTTGACTCCCGTAAAGCGAAATATGACAAGTAAAAGTGAACAGAGGAAGTAGTTAATATATTAGTGAGCCTAACACACCGATAATGCGATTAACAGATTATATGTCTAAACCTAATTCCCTCCAAAAGCATGGATTTCCTGACAAATGTAACCCTCTAGCATATTCAACCTATATACTTCAATTTTCACGATATTCTACGTACTTAATTTCAATTATAGAAATAATAATAGACGGGGAAAGGAAAAAGGTAAAAGAAAATTAAGAAGATGTAGACATGCAGTCACGTAGATATGCTGCTCTTCGATTGTTAAAGTGCATGTTCGCTCCATTCACGCTTTAGTTCGTGCGAGTCTTAAGCTAATTAGGATTATTTTCCCTACTTGACGTAGAGCGTTGTATTCCAAATCTCATTTGAAGTAATTAAGTATAACTTAGACACTATATTTTGCTAAAAGATATTGCTTAATAATTAAAAATCGTGAATCAGAGTTTATTGCGTGCATAGATTATTTTATCTAGTTACTTAAATAATCATTCTTAGCATATTAGTAATTTTCCACAATAATATATGGATCTGTTGAGTCTGCTTGTATTTCTGGTTTTTCAAAAGCAGTTCCTGACCTGTTCTGTGATGGTATATTGTTGAGTTTGTTGCTGTTGCTGTTCAAAGTAGGTGATTTCTTTCCTTCTCATATTTTCCTTTATCCAGGTACACAACTGTACCCCTGATGACTATGAGCTCAAGTGGGCAGAAATGAATTATGTGAAGAATAAATTTACATGCATAATTGAGTTCTGATTTAGCTAAATTTCCAGATCTACGTATTCAGTGTTTAATTCATGGATATTGTTTAAGTTTTGCTTGCTTTTGTGGTATTTCATATATTATTTTTTTTTATTATTAGAAGCAATTATTTTTGGTGTAGCTAGAAGTGGGAAAAATGAAAAGAGAAAAAAGTGAGGAGAATAAGGAGAGAGTTACAATTTGTCTTGTGATCAAGTTTCATTGATGATTGAATCACTTTGATCTAGAGTTGATCAACACATGCGAGAGCTTGTTTGCATTTCAAAAGTTAGGGCTTAATCCTGTGGGACCTAGCCAAATAAATAAAATAAAAAAAAAAGAAAAAAAATGTTGATTGGATGGATTTATGGCTGGGCGGTGGAACCAATTTGCAAGATATGCAAATTGGCAAATTATTGAAGTTGTCAGATACCAATCAATTTTGATTGGTTAAAATCAACTCTTCCTGCTATAAATAGAGGCCCTCGTTCCTCATTTCAGGTATACCAAAACAAGAGAGAAAAACAACTGAAGTTAGAGAGAGAGTAATCCACAGATTGTAGTCTGTGAGATAAATAATGAGTGTGAGTAATATTTTAGTGAGGTATTTAAAATAAAGAGTGTTATTTCTTTTGAAGTTGTAGTAGTCTTTTGGCACTACTAAGTTGTAATATTATAGTGGTAATATTGCTCCACTCGGGTATTGTATTTTACCCCATTAAAAAATTTGGTGTCTTTATTACTCTCTTGTGTTATCGTTATTTATCGTGGATATTATTTCTGGGCGGGATATTATTTTTTCCCAACAACGTGGTATCAGAGCCATGGCGAATAACGCCCCACTATCCTTTCAGTACCCTCGACTCACAAAAGATAATTATGAGAAATGATGTCAATGCATGAAAGTCATTCTTGGCTCCCAGGATGTGTAGGAAATTATAGATAGAGGGTATGCAAAACCGGATAACGAGGAAGCTCTGCATGAAAATGAAAAAGATGTCTTAGCAAAGACAAGGAAGAGGGATCAACATGCCCTCACGCTCATCCATCAATGTTTGCATGATGCCATATTTGAGAAGGTGGCCGATACTACCACCTCAAAGGAAGCTTGGGAGATTTTACAAAATTCTCTTCAAGGAGTTGACAAAGTGAGGAAGGTAAAACTTCAAACTCTAAGGGCTGATTTTGAAGTTTTAAAAATGAAAGTATTCGAATGCATTTCGGATTATTGTTCAAAAACGAAGGCTGTTGTGAATCAACTAAGAAGATACGGGGAGGACATAGAAGATATCCGTGTGGTAGAAAAGATCCTTCGCACTTTAACACCTAAATTTGATTTTGTGGTGTGTGCTATTGAGGAGGCTAAAGATTTAGACTCAATGACGGTGGGGCAATTGGAGGGTTCTTTACAGGCCTATGAAGAAAAGATCAATAGAAGACAAGAAGTGTCATTGGAGCAACTTCTTAAAATTCAGGCATCCTTTAAGGATTATAAAGGTGAAAAACGTTATCGAGGGAATGGACGGGGATGAGGCCGTAGCGGTCATGGACGAGGAAGAATTAACGGTAACAACTTCAACAATGAAGCTAAAATCCACCAAACATTCAGAGACCGTGGTCGTAGACATAGAGGAGGAAGAGGACGTGGCTACTATCAAGAAAATAATGGACAAAGGTATGACAAATCAAAAATTGAGTGCTATAATCGTCATAAATTTGGCCATTACTCTTGGGAATGTCGTAGCAATATTGAAGAAAGAGCTAACCTTGTTGACGACAAGAAAGAAGAAGTTGAGTCAACGTTGTTGATGGCACTCAAGGAAGAAGACATGAATGATTGCAGCTCGTGGTATTTGGACAATGGAGCAAGCAATCATATGTGTGGATGCAAAGAAAAGTTTGTGGAGATCAATAAAATGGTAAGAGGTAATATATCCTTTGGAGATACCTCAAAGATTCAAATCGAAGGGATATGTATGATTCTGATCTCCTGTAAATATGGTAGTCACAAGCTAATTCAAGATGTTTATTATTTGGCAAAATTAAAAAGTAATATTTTGAGTTTGGGCCAACTTCTTGAAAAGGAATATGACATCCACATGAAAAATATGCATCATTGGCTTAGATATTCAAGTGTAATTCTAATTGCTAAAGTGCATATGTCAAAGAATAGATTATTTTCTTTGAATCTTAAGATAATTGATACAAAGTGTTTGAAGGCTAATGTGCAAGATGAATTATGGTGGTGGCACATGCGGTTTGGGCACTTGAATTTTGAAGAACTCAAATCAATGGGTGAAAAGAACATGGTACATGGGATACCATCAATCAACCATCAAAATCAATTGTGTGAAGCTTGTCTTCTTGGAAAACATACAAGGAGGAGTTTTCCAAAGGAAGCCATGTCAAGGTCAACCAAGCCACTCCATCTTGTTCACACTGATGTGTGTGGACCAATCAATCCACCTTCTTTTGGTAAAAGTAGATACTTTCTGATTTTCATTGATGACTTTAGTAGAAAGACTTGGGTTTATTTCTTGAACCAAAAATCTGAAGCTTTTGTTGCTTTTAAAAATTTCAAAGTACATGTGGAGAAAGAAAGTGGTTATGAAATTAAAGCTCTAAGGTCAGATAGAGGAGGCGAATTTACTTCAAATGAATTTAATGACTTCTGTCAATCTCATAGAATTTGTCGTCGTCTAATGGTACCTTATTCACCCCAACAAAATGGTGTTGCAGAGAGAAAGAATCGAACGATTTTTAATATGGCTAGATGTATGTTGAAAGCTAAAAGTATGCCCAAGGAATTTTGGGCCGAAGCTGTTTCTTGTACAATATATTTGAACAACAGGTCTCCAACAAAAAATGTTAGAGATCAAACCCCTCAAGAAGCATGGAGTGGAAGAAAACCAAGTGTCAAGCACTTGAGAATCTTTGGGAGCATAGCCTATGCTCATGTGCCACATCAAGGGAGAGCGAAGCTTGACGATCGAAGTGTCAAGCATGTGTTTGTTGGCTATGATACGAGTTCAAAAAGCTACAAGTTATACAACCCAAGTAGCAACAAGGTAGTGGTAAGTCGTGATGTTGTATTTGATGAAGAATTGGCATAGAACTGGGAAGCTCAGGAAGAAACTTCATATGATTTTCTTCCATACTTTGGTGATGAAGAAGAACCAGAGACCGTGGAACCTGTGCAGGATATAACTCCACCTCCTTCTCTAACCAATGTTGCATCTCCTTCTTCTTAAGAAAGTTCAAATGAACAGCCGCAAAGGACAATGAGTATTCAAGAGCTCTATGAGGACACAGAAGAAATTACTACTTTTGATATTTTATGTTGTCTCTTTGCTGACAGTGAACCAATGAAATTTGATGAAGTTGTTACAAACAAAAGGTGGAGACAAGCCATGGAGGAGGAGATTGAGTCAATAAAGAAGAACAACACTTGGGAGTTAACAACTCTTCCCAAGGGACATCGAGCAATTGGAGTGAAATGGGTATACAAGACAAAGAAGAATGCTGATGGAGATGTGGAGAGATACAAGGCACGACTTGTGGCTAAAGGCTATAAGCAAAGGCAAGGCATTGACTATGAAGAAGTCTATGCACCTGTTGCCCGCATGGAGACAATTCGTTTGTTGATCTCTTTGGTGGCACAAATGAAGTGGAAGATCCATCAACTAGATGTCAAGTCAACCTTCTTGAATGACTATCTTGAAGAAGAAGTCTATATTGAACAACCATTGGGCTTCATGGTAAAAAAACCATGAAGATAAAGTGTTGCGGTTGAAGAAAGCTTTATATGGATTAAAGCAAGCCTTACGAGCATGGAATAGTTGCATCGGCAAATATTTTCAAGATAATGTATTTACTCATTATCTCCATGAATATGCTTTTTACCTTAAAATTTATACTAATGGATATATCTTACTTGTTTGTCTTTATATTGATGATCTTATTTTCACGGGCAATAACCCAAGTTTGTTTTAAGCTTTTAAGAAAGATATGTCATGTAAGTTCGAGATGACAGACGTAGGGCTCATGTCATATTACCTGGGCCTAGAAGTAAAACAGGTGGAGGATGGAATTTTTATCTCTCAAGAAAACTATATAAAAGAGATATTGAAAAAGTTCAACATGCTCGATTGCAACCCCGTGAACACGCCGATGGAAAGTGGGACAAAATTGTTCAAGTTTGATGAAGGAGAAAAAGTGGATCCCACATTTTTCAAAAGCCTTGTGGGAAGTTTGAGGTACTTGACTTGTACCAGGCCAGATATACTCTTTGCGGTTGGAGTAATAAGTCGCTTCATGGAAGCTCCTACCTCCACTCATTTGAAATTTGCTAGAAGAATTCTTCGCTACCTAAAAGGTACGATTGACTTTGGGGTATTTTATTCTTCTTCTAGTGATTTATATCCTATGGGATTTTGTGATAGTGATTATGCGGGAGATATTGATGATAGAAAAAGCACAACTAGATTTGTGTTTTTCTTGGGTGATTCTGTTATTTCTTGGAGTTCAAAGAAACAGTCCATAGTTACTCTCTCGACTTGTGAAGCCGAATATGTAGCAACAACATCATGTACCTGTCATACTATTTAGTTAAGAAGATTATTGAATGAGCTCAATTTGCCACAAATTGAAGCTACAGAGATTTGTATTGATAACAAATCCGCACAAGCACTTGCGAAGAATCCAGTGTATCATGATTGAAGCAAGCATATAGATACAAGGTATCACTTCATCAGATAAGCATTGCCAAGAAGGAAGTCCAGCTCAAATATGTGAAGTCTCATGATCAAGTTGCATATATCTTCACAAAGCCTCTCAAGCTTGAAGATTTTCAGAGATATATTGAGGTTGAATCTTGGAATGAAAAAAAAAATCAAAATTAAGGGAGAGATTTGTGGGACCTAGCCAAATAAATAAAATAAAATAAAAAAGAGAAAAATGTTGATTGGATGGATTTGTGGCTGGGCTGTGGAACCAATTTGCAAGATATGCAAATTGGCAAATTGTTGAAGTTGTCAGATAACAATCAAACACCAACACGAGAGAGAAAAACAAATGAAGTTAGAGAGTGTGAGTAATATTGTAGTGATGTGTTTAAAATAAAAAGTGTTATTTCTTTTGAAGTTGTAATAGTCTTTTGGCATTATTAAGTTTTAATATTATAGTGATAATATTGCTCCACTCAAGTATTGTATTTTACCCCGTTAAAAAATTTGGTATCTTTGTTACTCTCTTGTGTTATTATTCCTGGGATATTATTTTTTCCCAACAAATCCAACTCTAACTTAAAAAAACGAAAAACAACAACAACGTGATTCTACCTTATCCTAATATTTTCATTGTCGTCAAGGACTTTAATAGAACCAAAATGGGTTGTGCTTATCATTATAGGGAATTAGTTGGTCAAAACTTGCACCAGCTGATTGGCTTCCTTATCATGTGCTCAATTAAGTGATATTATCAAGTTTTTCAGAAAATGGGATAAGACTTCAATTGGATTAACAACCGAATAATTTAACAGTATAGCTTTTGATTATTTGAGAGATTTGGTAGCTAGCCTTAAGAAATCATTTCACATTCGTAATGGAAACTATTCGTTTATTTATTTGTTTTTGTCATACAATTGGTAATTAGTAGTTGTAGGTGTAAAATGGAACAGAAAAGGGAAGTTAAAACTGTGGGCTGCGCTGTGAAAAAGTCAGCCATATGAGCTGCAAACCAATTTGATGAAATTATAAGCAGGAAAGATTCTTTGCGTAAACTACCCACAAAATGCCATGAGAGTTTACAGTGCCATGGCGGCCCTCTTACGATCTCATAATTCAACCTTTTCAATTGGAAAAAAGAATTGTTTTCTGTTGATGATGATAATCACTCAGTCAAATAGTAATGAGTTGTGCCAAAGGACAAGATAACTGTTACTCTCCCAGACATCACATTATGAGCCCTTTTTGAAACCCCGGAAAAACTTGCAGTTTTTGCCTTTTCGACGAGCACTCTGTGTGCACTGGGTGAGCCCCTTATTATGAACTACATTAAGCAAGTTCTGTGCGACAGACTCGACCCAGAAGGCATTGAGGGGGATTGATCTCAGGTATCTATATGGATGACCACCCTCCAAACTAACTGGGCCATCCCTAAAGGAATATATGATCCTGTTTGAATTGCTTAATTCAAGTGCTTTAAAGTTAAAATAGCTTAAAAGCTATTTTGTAGTGTGAATAAAATAAAAAACTGATTTTGAGTACTTATTTCAAGTTAAAATGACCACAAAAAAGAAGAAGCTAAAAGCGAAAAAGGTAGTCTAACTCATGTCTTATACTTAAAAATCGCAAAGCGACTGGAATTTATTTTCACCAACTACTACAGTAAATTTTTTGGATGTGCTCGATTTACATCTTATGTAGCAAAAGAGTCATTATATTCAACTCCTACCAGTACTTATATTCAACAGCTATATATCAAGTAGCCATAGGCGTTAGATGATCATTTTGGACCTGTTCTAATTAATGACATTTCCATGTATATCGAAACCGTAAGAACTTCATTTGTCCTTCATTTTCTACCATCCAAATGGAAGAAATCAGTGAGAGCAAAATATGCATGTTGATTATTTGAAGAGAAAAAAAGCTAGCTAAAGTAGAAAACTTTTTCGTCTTAAGAATTGTTTCCTTATCTGTTAAACTAGCACAGAGTGGGTCTGATGTGTTATTCTCAATTTCATACATCTCATACTTAGATCCTTTAATTTATTGCTAATCATTTTGGTGTTAGTATTTATCATTCAACCATAAGTTGCTAATTTTTTGGATACTATTTTCTGCCTAGAAAAGCTTAGGCGCAATTTAGTGCTATCACTATATTTATATCAAGTTTCTATGTGTAATCACAAAGGAGCAGTAAGTATGATGGTATTATACATTTATTGATTAAAATCTTATATACGCCTATATGATGAGCATTTTACCTACGAACTTGGAAAAAGTTTAGCATTTTACATCCAAGATTAGATAAAGTTTACTTATGTAATAGGACTATCACGTTCAATTTTGACTTATTACATCCAGTTTCATCTAAAAAAGAAAAACAAATTTATTATTAAATATAAAGGGTGTTTGACCACATGAGTTCGTTATGTTTGGGAAGTTAGAGAGAAATGAGAAATACTCAACACCCCAACCTACCTGGACATTAATCAAGCACAACTAAATTCAAAAACAATGCAAAATCCGCCCCCTGATTTACTCTCTTCTCTCTGACTTCTCTCTTTTCTCATTTTAATTTAAGGCCATCCTTCCCTGTATACATATACATCACCATTCTTCTTGAGTTTCTCACCGTATAGTCTTAAACATTTTTTTATAAATTTCCTTTTTTTTTTCAAGGTTGATTCATCTCTTACAAAATTTACTTCGTACTTTTTCTCAAATATCATGAAGTTATTTACATCTTTCTCAGAAAGACCATATATTTTATTTCCTATTGTCCAAGGTAGGTGTCAAAAGTTCAAGGTGCTTCATGTGTTATTCTTGATTTGACAAAACTACTAAATGCTACTAGTAGTTCTTTCATTGCATTAGGCATCAAACGAACAGTCACACTTTTCTTACATAGGTCATTATTAGTTATTACAAGGGTCATCGATCATCTGATCAGTGCGAGTTACGATCATTTCCATTTTCAAACACACGAAACACGGCATATAGATCAAAATGGATATAGAGAATACAAGTGATTCAGATAGTGTTAGGGGCTCGAGGCGTGTAGGATTCAGTGGTCCATTAGTTAGTGGCAAGAGAAGTTCAAGGTTCAACGACGATGAATCCTACGTAGAGATCACTCTTGATGTTCGCGACGATTCAGTTTTGGTTCAAAACATTAAGGGTGCTGATCAGGAATCAGCATTGTTAGCTAGCAGGCTTGAAAAGAGGCCTAATACACTTGGCTCTCAGCTTTCTTTTCATCTAAGGCAAGTCTCAAAGGAACTTAAGAGGATGACTTCTTCAAACAAGTTTCACAAAATGGATAGGAGCAAATCTGGTGCTGCTCGTGCTCTACGAGGACTTCAGTTCATGAACAAGAATGTGGGAACTGAAGGCTGGTCTGAGATTGAAACACGATTCGATCAACTTGCTGTTAATGGAATGCTCCCAAAATCATTGTTTGGTCAATGCATAGGTTTGTTCATTACTATGGCTCTTCTACTTTGGTTAAATATCTTTCCACCTTATCATTTGGATTAATCGCTCTAATATTTGTTATACTGCTAATAATACTGTAACAGTTGAAGTGTGTGACCACCTCATCATATTCCCGCTGAAACTTCTGTCCTCACATGCGAGTTTGATTCTTTTAATTTATTGGACCAAGCACATGAAAATTGTTTTTGATAATGAACATGGTGACACTCAGACACTACATATTTATTTCTGCTTTGTCTTCAATAGTAACTGCTGACATAGTAAGAATATGTGTATAACATTTTGTCAATGTAATCAGGTATGAAGGAATCAAGTGAGTTTGCGGAAGAATTATTTGATGCTCTAGCTCGAAAGAGATGCATCACATCTGCAGCAGTGACCAAGGCTGAGCTGCGCGAATTCTGGGAACAAATAACAGATACTGGCTTTGATGCCCGGCTGCAAACTTTCTTTGACATGTAAGATCTTATCACTCTTTACATATTGAATTTCCCAATTAAGTTTGTTAGTAATCTGTATTTGTAAAACAATTTGGAGAAAATAAAATAACATAAACAGAAATGTAAATGAAATAACAAAAACAAAAACGACGGCGCGAGACTTGTCTTCTTCTCTAACTCTTTAAAAGTTAGAAGAAGTGCAATTACTTATATATCCATAAAAAACCTCTTCCTCTTCCAATATGGGACAATGCCAGGGGGAAACTTAAAATTTCACTTAAATTTTTTTATTTCCCTCCATTTCCCATTCACCTTATTTTAAGCATATCATATACTTAAAATCCCAACAGTTTTAACAAAAAACTATGTTTGAAAATCAACAATTGAATCGAACTTCTGTTATCAGATAAAACTATTTTTGACAAATTGTTAAAGAAAAAACAGGACAAGTTCCATTACAACTTGCTGTTCTCTATAGGAAAACTTGTACTGTAAGTTCTCACGTCGATGTTGTTGATAACTAACTGTGGCATGATAAAAAATAGGGTGGACAAAGATGCAGATGGGAGGATTACTCAAGAAGAGGTGAAAGAGGTAAGTCCCTAAAGAAAAGGAACTGATTATTGTACTAATTCATGCAATTATACAAACCTGAAGAACTCAAAACTCATACTTTGTTCAAATGTTTTATAGATCATCAGTCTTAGTGCTTCTGCAAATAAGCTCTCGAAAATCCAACAGAATGCAGATGAGTATGCAGCTCTTATCATGGAAGAATTAGATCCAGATAATGTCGGATACATTGAGGTTCGTTCTGTCTCTACAACGATCCTCCAAAACATACTTAAAACAAGAGTTTAAGCTATATATATATTCACGGTGTAAAGAATTTTCTACACAATCGTGCAGTTTAACATGTTGTATCTGAATATAATTATGTTTTCCAAGTTACCAAATCAGGTTTGATGTAAAGAGTTACATGTTGTAGGTCAACTAACGTGACAGTAAAAACAAAAGTTCACATAACAAACTCTTAAAACAAGGACATAAGCTAATAAGTGCATGTATCCGATGCAGCTTTACAACTTGGAGACATTGCTTATTCAGGCTCCAAGCCACTCGACGAATCTCACAACAAACAGCAGAGTTCTGAGTCAGATGCTCAGTCAGAAGCTTAAGCCTACGAAAGAGCGAAATCCCATAAAAAGATGCAAAAGAAGGCTGGAATATTTCATTGAGGACAATTGGAAGAGGATTTGGGTGATGGCTTTGTGGCTGTCAATCTGTGCAGGACTCTTTACGTGGAAATTTATTCAATATAAGCGGCGGGCTGTCTTTGATGTTATGGGCTACTGTGTCTCTGTAGCAAAAGGAGGTGCTGAAACAACAAAATTTAACATGGCACTAGTTCTTTTGCCAGTTTGCAGAAACACCATAACTTGGCTAAGAAGTAGGACCAAACTTGGGAAAATAATTCCCTTTGATGATAACATCAATTTCCACAAGGTATAAGGACTTCAACAGAAATAGAAACAGAAAATCTTTAAACTCAAATGACTTATTTTTGTGTTTTCTTGTTTAGGTGATTGCATTTGGAATAGCAGTTGGTGTAGGCCTACATGCAATTTCACACTTAACATGTGATTTTCCTCGGCTATTACATGCCACGGATGAAGAATACGAGCCAATGAAGCCATTTTTTGGAGATGAAAGGCCAAATAACTACTGGTGGTTTGTGAAAGGCACGGAGGGATGGACCGGTGTTGTGATGGTGGTCCTTATGATCATAGCCTATATACTAGCCCAACCATGGTTTCGTAGGAACCGACTTAATCTCCCATCAACAATCAAGAAACTTACTGGATTCAATGCTTTTTGGTACTCACATCACTTATTTGTTATAGTCTATGTCCTCTTCATTATTCATGGATACTTCCTCTACCTCTCCAAGAAATGGTACAAGAAGACAGTAAGTTCTTGACTAAGTAAATTATATCAAATTAATCATGCCTTGTCTTGCCATAAAATTGATCTAATATCTTTCTTTTCTGAAACATTGATCAGACGTGGATGTACATTGTGGCGCCTATGATACTATATGCTTGTGAACGTCTGCTTCGTGCATTTAGGTCAGGATACAAAACAGTGAGGATTTTGAAGGTACATCCAAAGCCTAAGACTATTTGAAGCATTAAGATTCTTAGTTTGATTACATGTGAATGGAGCCTTTATCTGAAATTTGAATTTTCAGGTAGCTGTATACCCTGGAAATGTAATGGCAGTGCACATGTCTAAGCCTCAGGGATTTAAGTACACAAGTGGACAGTATATCTTTGTGAATTGTTCCGATGTTTCTTCATTCCAATGGTAAGTTGATGGAGGAGGGAGAGAAACATAAAACTTAGTGCAAATTGGAGTATTACCTTTAAAATCATACTCTCTTTTTTGTTTTGCAGGCATCCTTTTACCATCTCCTCAGCTCCAGGAGATGATTACCTAAGTATGCACATTCGAACAGTGGGCGATTGGACATCTCAGCTCAAAACTCTCTTCTCTAAGGTATTGAATTAATAACACATCAAATACTTCATTTTCTAAGAAACTTACACTCTTTAGGAAATTAATGTACTGATCAAAATCTAGGTTTGTGAGCCTCCAACTGGTGATCAAAGTGGCCTTCTAAGAGCAGACATAGCGAAGGCCGACTATAAGCCTAGGTAAGGGAATAAAGGTTTAAAATGTCTAAGTGTTCAATGATTTTTTTCCTGAACTCTATGCACATTTTGATTCAAATCAATGTATAACAGATTGCCAAAGCTCTTGATTGATGGTCCCTATGGAGCACCAGCACAAGATTACAAAAAATACGACGTAGTCCTCTTAGTAGGCCTTGGCATTGGGGCAACCCCATTGATAAGCATAGTAAAAGATGTGCTCAATAACATCAAGCAACAAAAGGATATAGAAGATGGCGTAATAGAGAGTGGAACTAAGGGTACTAAGAGAAGTCCTTTTGCAACTAAACGAGCCTACTTCTATTGGGTAACTCGCGAGCAAGGCTCGTTCGAGTGGTTCAAGGGTGTGATGGATGAGGTCTCTCAGAACGATCAAGAAGGTCTAATTGAGCTCCACAACTACTGCACCAGCGTTTATGAAGAAGGCGATGCCCGGTCTGCATTAATCACAATGCTTCAATCAATCCAACAAGCTAAAAGTGGCGTAGACATTGTCTCTGGGACAAGGGTCAAGACTCATTTTGCTAGACCAAATTGGCGCCAAGTTTTCAAACATGTTACCATTAATCATCCTGATCAAAGAATTGGTTAGCTTTCTAACAATATCTTTTATGATAGTTAATTCTGATTAATATTGTTAATGTGTTCCATGTTTAACATTCTGGTTTTTAATCTTATGTGTTGACAGGAGTATTTTACTGTGGTCCACAAGGTCTGGTTGGAGAGCTAAGACATTTATCTCAAGATTTTTCACATAAGACGGGCACAAAGTTTGAATTTCATAAAGAAAACTTCTAGAGCTCAATACTTATAAATATTTGTTTATTATGTTAAGTAATTTCCATAGATATTTATTTTATTATGTAAAATAATATTCTTTTTTTTCCTTTCCTGCTGTATCTTTATTAACTTTTGGGATGCATGCTGAGCTTGAATCCAATTAATATAGAATGATGTTAGAAAGCAAATTGCAGTGTCAGCTAATATAAAGCTCTAAGCTGTAAAGCCAATGCTGAGAACTCAAATCTATCTGGAATTGCTTTAATAGCTTCCACTAAAAATTAGACTATTATTTTATATATATATATATATATATATATATATATATATATATATATATATATATATATATGCACCTTATCTCTGAGGTTTCGTCTCTTTGATTTGGATCCTAATATGCAAATAAAACAGGTGTCAACTTAGCCTCCATTATGGATTTCTTATGTATTTAATTTGGACTGACCAATAGTTTCAAAATGTATCTTTATGATTGGAAAAAAGAAAGAAGGAGAAATAAAGTAAAACCCAACAAGTTGGAAAGGGGGACAACCTACTCAAAACGAAAAGGAAATATTGAGCCCATAAAGCAAAGTTTGAATGAAATATTTTACTTATAATAAAGAGAGGGAGAAGTAATAACGTATACATTTATCTATAAAGTATTTATGCATGATTAGGTTCTGAAAAATATACTTGGTGATATTCACGGGTAAAGATAGCGATCGATTCAATATTAATTAGACTTTTTAAGTATATCCTAATTCTTGCTTACCTCCTATAATACTATCTTCATAATAATAATAAATAATAATATAAATTTACAGTCCACAACGAGCACTAATATAAGAAGGGCCTAATTAAGTGGACCTTCACAAGCAAAAAATGATTTAGAAGTAGACAAAATTTACTTTTCAGCTGAACAATTAGGTCTTTTTGCTTTTTGACCTAATTGCTTAATAATAATGATTTAGTCTCAAATTAAAGGCCACTAATTCTAAGAGTGTGGATTCTTATCTACTAATGAAACATGCAATTAGTCAATGTCTCGAGGATAAACGTCCAACTATAAAAAGTTTATAAGTCGAAATTTTCAAAGGCTAAAAGTTATTAGTCGATGTTTTTTTTATTTCGGGAAAACAACAAAATTAGTGGGTCCGTCGAAATTAATTATAATAGTCGAGACACACACATATATATATAGTCGACTATTATTTTTAGGGAACTGCTAAAAATATATATCTTTTGGGTAGATGAGTCGATGTTGAATTTACATTTGCCAACGATTTACTGCAAGAACTTGCAAAGTGAGACATTAAAGTCTGAATTTGGGCCAGCCAGCATAAGGGGAAATAGTCATAAATGAGAACTTAAAGAAGCAAATCAATGGATCCAGAAATTGATTAGATCCAGTCGCATCTTCATTCATCAGATTCTTCAGTCCCATCTTCACTTCACTCTTCAGTCGCATTTCTCAGCCGCATTCTTCAACTTCATCTTGCTCTTCGTGTAAGTTTTTAGTTGCTTCATTTTCATCTTTTTCTTAGTTTGTTTAAAAACATTCTAGCTCTAGATTTTTCTTAGTTTGTTTGAAAGCTTAAGTGAGATTTGTCATGTGCTTTAATTGTTGAGCTGTTACAAAGTTATCTCGTGTCAGTTGTTATAAAATTTGTATTTCATAACTAATAAACTTTTTAATCTATATACATAATTATGTACTAGAGTAAATAATTAGATATCAATGTACAAAGAGTTACTGCTAATCATTTGAACAAAGAAGATCTTAAGAACTCTGATTTTACCGAACTGTTTTATACATTGCAAATCTTATAAAATTGTTTTAGCAAAATAGTTTTATACCGAAACTGTTTTATACATTGCGAAATAGTTTTATACATTGCGAAACTGTTTTAGTTGTTTTATCTTATCGGGTAAACCAATAACCGAACCGATAATGATCAATAACCCATTAACCGATAACCGATAACCAATATCTTATCGGTTTGGTTATCGGGTTATGATATTTGTAAACCGATAACGGGATAATATTCATAACTGAACCGACCGATGCCCACCCCTACCCACAAGTACGGTCAAGGAACTTGTGGTAAAATAGTTAATATTACTTTATCCTTAACGAGAACTTTTGAGCTCGAACTCTGAGTATGGAGTCACCTTTGATAGTCCACCCAATCCTAAAATGGGTCGAATATGAATTAGTCGCATCCAAAAGCGGATACAGGAGACCATATAAAAAAAATCTTAACATTTTAAGAAGATAACATAAGAGTATTAAGGATCTTTTGTGATCTTTTCTGAAGTTGGGAAGTAAATTCGAATAGCTGAACCATTCAATATGCAATAAAAGCGCAAATTTAATTAAATTTATGTCCACAACTATCACAATAATAATACACACAGATAGAAAAGAGAAGTAGCTATAAAATTTAAGGATAGATCCAATAGTTTGATGTGCTTTTATTTCAGAAATACTTGTCTTTTTCATTGTTTTAAATTCAAAACCAGAAAAGAGTGTCAATTAATTTCTTTTCCATAGTATGTCTCCAACTTGCTACTGAAGGACTTATTATTGTAAAATCGTACATTGTCCCCTCCTCGTGCATGTGCACTGTCAAATACTCGTTTAAAGTTCATTCTTCTGCGATAAAGATTGCAAATAGCATACTAATTTAGACACCAAAAAAAGAAAGGTAAAAAAGAAATGAAAAGAAATTTGAGAAAAGAGAAGAGTACGTACAAAAAGATAAAGGATTAAAAAGAAGTAACAACATGCATGGAAATTAAGATTAATAAAGTAGGGGGAGAAATAGTAAAGCTTACTTGAATTTACGTAGAATAAATGCTGTAACTAATTGTATATCATAAATTAAATATTTTGACCATGTGTTTGCAACATGTTACAACTTCTTTTAGATCTAATTATTGCATGAATAAAAAATTTATGTATCTGCTTATTGAAAATTATCAATATACGTACATTGCCCTTAATTATGATCGTTAGTTTTTAGAAAAAGAATTGCTCATTTGCTTGTAATAAATAAATATAGACACTGCACATAATGGTGGTCTTGTCCAATCCATATTAGTTGCTAAGGGTGAAAAGATCTTTATGGTATTCAATGGTGATGTGAAAATGTAGTAGAGGAATAAAAATTAGTCGTATTCCGAATTATAATAAACTAATGAATATAAGATATATTATTTTTTATACAAAAAATTATCACTTAATTATAATTAGTTAATGCAATTTCACTTTAATTATTATAATAAAATTATTTCAGTTGACGTAAATATTGAATATGAGTAAGTATTTACTGAAATATTAGCATCTTCTCACGAAAAAAAATCAGAAAAATAAACTAAAAGACATTGGAGAGGAATTTCGCCGCTCGTGCATCATGATAGCTAAATTTTACAAAATAGGATAGACAATCATCTTATCGTTGCGTCCCTTAATTAGTTCAAAGTGTGGAAACAATTACACTCGCAATGACGACAATCAACAAGAGTGTTTCGAAAAAAGATATCTACTTGTAGAAATATTACACCGACTTACCGTTTGGTTTAGATTTTGATAATATTATGTTAGTTCTTGACGGGAAAAGTAAACTTACTGATTCAGTATACTTTAAACAAACTTTACCATTTCTTTCATTTCAAACTGAAAGTTTATGTTGTTTAATATTAGAGCGACACTTCATTGCTTCTCAGTTTCCGAGTTGAAAAATTCGTTGATCCAAATGAATCACTCGTTTTGCCTCTCTTCGCTATTCGTCTGAAATTGACCTCCTTCTTATTTTCAGTTATTTGGTCGTTTTAATTATAGTATGAATTCAAATCACAATATTCTGATCATAGGAAGAATGGAATAATAATTTTGAATGAACCTATAAGAGTTGCGGTGGAATGGTAAGTACTCCTTCGTCCTTAATCAGAGGTCTGAGGTTCGAGTCATGAGTATGAAATCGTCTTTTTTAGGGAGCACTTTACCCCCAATGTAGTACTTTCTTGCATGAATTCTGATTTAGTCGAGCCCCATTGTAGGTACCAAACAACGAGTTTGATGTTTTATACTTCAATACCACACAAGAGGGGGGTGATTTGTGTGGTGTCCAATTTTTTGCTTAAACTGATTATAGAAGGACCTGGTTCTTCTAAGTGTTCCTTAACCTACTATTGCAGAAATGGAAAACATCTGGCTTAAAAGGTGAAAAAACCACGACCTACTTTCTAGGAGAATTTTCCCAAACTCTCCACTAAAATCACTCAGCCAAAAATTGCATTTACAAAAACTCTTTTGTAAACCTAGGACTAACTCTAATCCCGTTGTAGCACACAACCTCTGACTATTGCGATAACTTCAAGTTAACTCTAACTTGAATACTCTGAGTACCTATTACAATTGCCTCTAGATAAAGCTGAAAGGCACCATATAAAAACACCGACTACAATTGAACTAGAATAAAAGATAGACATTTGGAACTGGTTCTTCTATCTGGTTCATGCAACTTTAGGTTTGCACACTTGAATCTCACACGAATTGCTTGCAAAATGCCTTGCTATTTTGCTCTCATTTCCGGTTTAACTTTTGCGTTTGTGCGTACCCTGTAAAAGAGAACAACATTGATATTTATGGAGTTAGTAAATAAAGATTAACTCGAATTCTTATGCTACACTCCTTAATGGAAGAGTTCTAGTTGATCTCCATCTCCAACTCCTTCCCTATCTTGAACAGTGTTTTCTTTGAGTAAGGAGTCCTTCTCCTTATCAATTATGCAATCTTTTCGATCAGGATCATGAGATATCAATTCTGTCAAGTTAGGTTTATCTCCTTCACGTGCATCCCACATGCTCAAATCTGTCTGTAACTGTGCTCAACAGGGAAGGACCTGGTTCATGCATGAGTTCCTTTGTTAGTCTTCAAAACTAACCTTTACGTGGGCCAATAAATTCCTCCTTTTTGATGATGACAAACTATGTGTTTTTCATACGCTTAGGCCCTGTTCAAACTCAGCTCAACATCAACACAATATTAGAAATATTTTTTCCTTTTTATCACTTATCATCAAGGACCAGGTTCATTAGGTTATAAATATCACTTGTTTAAAGCACAACCTATTTATTTTCTCCCTTTTGGCATCATCGAAAAGTTGCATAACAATGTGCAGAACCTAGATTATAAAGCTTACTCATTGCCACTGGGGCTATCCCAAATGCAATCATGGATTAATCATCATTGATCAAGCTAAGAATTTCATCCAACAAAGAAATAAAATCAAACAGTTAGAGCAAAAACCAACAGATTTCGTTAATTTCATTGAAAGTTGATATGATTCTACCATAATGCATAAAAAGAAAAAAATACTGAAAACATGAGCAAACAACAATAAAAGAAACATCCCAAATGGGGTCACTGAAGGAACTACACTAGGCTAGGGTTCAAGGCTTGGAAGAGGTAGGGGTGGGTTATTTGCTTGGAGAAGTTTCAGCATGTCTTGAAGAATTACATCATTCTTCTTGTTTTCCCTTGCAAGTTCGGTTCTGAGAACATCTCTCTCAGATTCTACCTCTGTCAACCGTGTCTTCAGCCTTTCTATCTCAGCTTTCTTTGCCTCACTCTCCTGTACCAAGACTCTGACCTTGCTAGTGATGGGTGTCTTTTTGGATGAACCAGGTTCATTAGGAGCGGCAAGAATCTCATAGTCACAAGCAATCAGAGTTTTTTGTGCCAAAGTGATCTTTGCTTGTAGCTAGCTCCCACTTCTTCAAAGGCACCTTAAAATGAGCAAGCACAGTAGTAAGAATGAACCTGTCACGACCCGGACATCACACCCTCGAGAGTCGTGATGACGCCTACTCGTAAAAGCTAGGCAAACCGAGTATTATATATCTTATTACCCTTTTTTCCTTAACCTTTTAGCAATTTTAAATCAACATGCGATTAACAACGGAATAATAATAATAATAATAATAATAATAATAATAATAATAATAAAAGAAATGTGAAAGACGAAATCTGATAACTTAGCCAAATACTAGTATGAAACATTCAAAAATACATCTCTACCCAAAACCGGTGTCACAATATCACGGACCATCTACGAATACTATAAACAGTTGTCTGGAAAGAAAGATACAATCTGTCTCTAAAATAAATGAAAACAGAATATAAAGATGGAAGGGGACGCTAAGGCCTGCGGACGTCTGCAGGGCTACCTCGGATCTCCGCTTGACTGAAGGCAGCAACCATTTTAAGGTCCAAAAGCTCCAATATCGAGATCTGCACACAGTGCAGCGTGTAGTTTTAGCACAACTGACTCCATGTGCTGGTAAGTGTCGAGCCTAACCTCGACGAAATAGTGAGGAGGCTAGGACAAGACTACCAAATAAACTTGTGCATTTTAAAGCATATACGACAAGTAATAATAACAGAAACTAGCAATTAAAGATGGGAAAGGAAACATGCTGCGGGGGAATATCCAGTACCAACAGTAACACAGGAGAAAACATAAAGAATATTTTAAAGTTCACATCAGTAGAATAAGGAACAGTAATAAATCAATATCCACTTTTTTTCTTTATTATTGCGGAGCAAAACCCGATCCAAATATATAACTCTGTTGCGGCGTGCAACCCAATCCAAATCATTTATCACTGTTGCGGCGTGCAACAAAATTCAATCATAAATCACTGTTGCGGCGTGCAACCCGATCCCTCCTATCCTCCCTTATTACTCCAAGTTACGGCGTGCAACCCGATCCCATATAATATTGTTGCGGCGTACAACATGATCCCAATATATAATTCAACATCAATCACAAAAGAATCCCGGCAAGGGAACAAGAAGGAAACAACAATATTCCGGCAAGGGAATGAACAATGAGATTAAACACATCCCAGCAAGGGAACCAACAGTAAGAGTGAAATACGTACCGGCAAGGAAATCAAATATAACCAAACTTGTACCAACATTTAACTTCACAGATGAAACCTCAACTAGAACCAATACTCAACAATAAGCAAATATCACGATAACAATCATAATTCTTGCCCAACACGGAGAATCAACAACTTAGGCATTTGTAGTACTTATTAAAAACACAACGATTACAATTTAAGACTCATGGGCATGCTTGACAACGACGTATAGATACTCGTCACTACACCTATATGTCGTACACTACATTAGCACATAACAAATAAAGCACAATACCTATTCCCTCAAGCTAAGGTTAGACCAAACACTTACCTCGAACTTTCACGGCCAACTCAAGCCTCATACACCGCTTTTCCTTTAGAATTCACCTCCAAATTACTCGTATCTAGTCCAAATTAATTTAACAACATCAATAAATGCTAAAGAATTCATACCCAATATTTAATTATAGATTTTCTATCATTCTTCCCAAAAAGCCAAAAATCGACCCCGGGCTTGCTTGGTCAAAACTCGAGGTTCGAACCAAAACCTGATCACCCATTCACCCACGAGCCCAAATATGCAATTAGTTTCGAAATCCAACCCCAAAATGAAGTCTAAATTCCAATTATTCAAAAAGCCCTAACTCTACCCAAATTCCCAATTTCTACCATGAAAACTCTTAATTTTTGATTAAAGAGTGATGAAAATAGTTGGGTAATTGAAAGAGTAAGGTTTATCATTGATTACCAATACTTTGGGGATGAATTTGTGTGAAGAAAATTACCTCTAGGCATTGGGAGTTCGAAAATATGGAGTAAATAGGTTCTGCCCGATTTTTTGTTCATTTTAAAATGACTAGGCAGGCCTTCATCGCGTTCGCGATGGGTCAGTCCTAGATGGCCTTCGCGTTCGCGTTGAACGACTCGCGTTCGCGGAGCTTTTGCTCCTCAATCCTTCGCGTTCGCGGTCAAGTGGGCGCGTTCGCGTAGAGCAATTTGGACTTCTCCCCCGGGGCCACTAACCCTATGTGTTTGCATAAGCCTGAAAGCGTTCGTGAAGGGTAACTCCCCCCAAAGCTTTGCATTCGCGTCCTGAGCTCCGTGTTCGTGAAGAACAAAGTTACTGAGCACCTGAGACAACAAAACTTGCAACTTTTCTAAGTGTAAAAATATCCCATGGCCTATCCAAAGCTCACCCGAGCCCTCGGGGCTCCAAACCAAACATGCACCCTAACTCAAAAACATCATATGGACTTACTCGTGCGATCAAATCACCAAATTAACACCTTTAACAACGAATTTAGCATCAAAATCAAAGAAGAATCTCAAGATACGGGCTCAACCTAAATACCATATAAGACCTGTTCCGGGATCCGAAACCAAGATATGGGCCCGATACCATCAATTTCAAATACATTTAAATTTCCAAAAACTCTTATAATTTCAGTTAAATGATTTTCTTCAAAAATTCATTTCTCGGGCTTGGGACCTCGGAATTCAATTTCGGGCATACGCCCAAGTCCCATATTTTTCTACGGACCCTCTGGGACCGTCAAATTACGGGTTCGGGTCCGTTTACCTAAAATATTGACCAAAGTCAACTTAAATTCAATTTTACAGGCCAAATTAGCATTTTCATCAAATTTTCACATAAAAGCGTCCCGGATATACGCCCGGACCGTGCACAAAAATCGAGGTAAGATAAAAGAAGGCTTTTAAGGCCTCAAAACATAGACTCGGTACCATTAATAACCTTATCAAGAAGTTGGACTATAAACACATGCCAATTTATCTGCTTCCCACTGTCTACACACTCCATCATAACCAAGTCTATGAAGTTTGCAATGTGCATCCTCTCCTGCCTAGGCAGAACATTTTTGATGATAAATTCAAATAGCACCTTATAGGAAGGCTTCGTTGCACTCTTGTAAACAGCCTTGGGCTCCCTTTCCTGCTCATGATCACTGAATTTTCTGGTGATGTCAAGGGCAGTCGGAAGATTTTCTAGGCTTGGCCACTTAAGCCTTGTGTATTCGTTGTACCCCTCAGCAGGTACACCTAGAATTTCACCCAACTCCTTCATATCAAAAGAGATTTGCACCCCTTTCACCAAGTTGGTAACTCTTCCATTCTGCACAGCAGCATTTGCCATAAACTCAACTACTTCATCCCTAGCTAATGTGCCATCCATTTGACTATGTCCTTCCATACCTCTAGATTTTCCAGCAGCAGGACCATCCCTTCTTCCTCTAGATCCTTTAGGAGTCTACCTTTCAAGATAGTTCTTTTGCCAAACTTGGCCAGATTGTCCACTTCACTGTCTGATCCATCCTCCTCTTCTTCACTTGATTCCTCTTCTTCAGTAATGTTTACTTGTTTAAGTTTCACTGCAGACCTGGTCCTCTTTGTCAGGGTAGACGGTTCAGCAGACTTGGATACAAATTTAGACTTCTTAGAAGAAGTCTTGGCTTTTTTGGGCTTGTGTAATACGCCATAAATTTCAAACAATGACATATTGGTCATTTAACAAAAAAAATAGAATTACTAAAAAAAAGAGGGCCCAATCAGCCCATGAGAAATAACCTAGTAGAGGCAAGAGTTCTGCAAACATAAGGAGTCAAAAAAAAATTTTGGAGAGGAGTGCTTGGCACTAAGTAGTAGAACGTGAAAGAGGAAAAAAAATTGTAAACTAAGAGAAGAGATGGACGCATAGGATCTGATAGTATTTTCCATAATTTGAAGCCAACTTTGGAATTTCTTGGTTCAAGTAATTCGCCGTCCACCATTGATTTTTCTTCCGTGAAGAAGAACAAGGTAATTTGATATTCTACTTACCTTAGATAATTTGTTTCAGATTCTCTTTCTTATTACTTAATATATATAATCTATCCTTTATTGGTTGGTTAGTTAATTATAGGTAGACATAAGAAAAGGGAATGGAATGGCTTATGGAATTTCTATCGACAAGGTACTTGTAGCAAAGTGCTTGTATTCATGAATTCAAGAGAAGAAATTTTCAAATATTGCAACAACATATATTCTTTTTCAACTAAGAAAGTCAAACCTTCTGCCTTGGAGGTGATAGTATCATCAATATAAGGACAAACATAGAAATAGGTTATCTCCTTTTTCATTCATGTACTCTTACATTAAGTAATTTTAAAAATATATATATATATATTAGTGATTAAACTCCAAGGAATTGACTCATGAGATCGATATCATGTAATTATAGATTGATTGGAGGAATTTGTACGAATTGCTCGAGATGAAGCATTTGGTATTCCCAACTTATAACTCGGTCACTCCCCGTCTTCATCCTAGACGCCACTGGTACTATTCATCTATACTATATATGGATGAATCCTGCTTTCTCCCCAATGGAATGATCTGGACCCTTGCGAAAGAATTTCAAAATCCGTCTCTCGACGGCGGGAATGGGAGATCACCGCTCGGTATGAGTACTGTGAGTAGTAATCTTACCGTAATTTATATTTTCATAACTTGCATGATTTACACATGATTTTTAATATGAGTATATTATCGATTAGTTTGAGTTGTATGTGGGACAAGTCTTTTACTCGATATGATATCGAAATAGTTATTTGACATGAGTATCGTTGTTTTAAATATTCTTGCTATCACTAGATATATTTTACCGTTACTTGAATTTACTGTTATCAAAATGAAATTATATGATTTGATAAGAATCGAAATACCTATATTGTTTTAAAATATTTTCCTATGAGTTTATACTAATACAGAGGTAAGTATAAATAGGAGTAGACTTTGAAGGATCTCATAGCTAACGACGGGTTTGTTAGACCTGGTGCACCTTGTATTTACCGACTACAGAGTATAGTTATAGTCCTCGCTAGTGGGAAGGTAGAACAAGCATACCGTTACCGATTTTCCTCGAGTAGGGACTACCGTTATATTTGACTTCTAGCGAAGAAATCCACATTTCTACCGATTACATGATCCATTCATTGAAACCTCCCAAAATATGAATATTGATATTACATTATGGTTACCGAGGTGATTACTGAATTGTTAAGTGTATTATACTACAAGAAAAACATGATGAGACTAAAAATTAGTTATTGTTTCTAAAAGGGCATTCTTATGTTATTTTCTGTTTGATATACTAGCATGTTTTCTGATTTGTCCCCAATAAAAATGGTTGTGGTTAAGTGTTATTACTCACTGAGCTAGCGACTCATTCCCTGCTAATTTTTTTACAGAGACAGCAGTTGACGCAGGCGAGGATTTCATTAATTAGAGCACACAGGTTGATAGTTCTTGGTGAGCCTCGCACTTGTTCGCGTGGGCGGAGATTTTATTTATTGTTATGGTCTTTTCTTTGAATTCTTAGAGTCGCTCCATAGTCATTCTTTTAGTGTTATGAGTATTATTTTATTATTATAGTCTTATGTTGAGTATCGTTCTTTATTATTAAAGTTGGAGATAAATTAGTATTTTTGGTTGTTAGTGGGTTGATTAATAATGGTGGAGGCTCGTTTTGGTTGGTTGATAAGTTGTCGATTATTTGGTATGATATTAGGATTTTTGGTTGTTGATTTAAGACAGAAATTTTTTTGGGATAGTCCAAAAACAGGAAAAACTCTGCCCGATTTTTGGTAAAATACCGATGAGGCTTACTTGGGGGCACTTACTCCTAAGTGCTGGTCATGATCCTAAATTGGGTCATGACAAAGTTGGTATCAGAGCTTAGGCTTTAAGTCTCGAGTCATGGAGCAATATTTAGTAGAGTCTTGTTCATGGGTATGTAGGCGCCCATACTTATAATCTTGAGGCTACTTAACATCTAGGAATGTTTTCTCTTCTTTCATTCTTTGATCGTGCGTTGAGATAACTTGAGATTGACTTTGGAATAATTCATTCGCAGATGGCTAGGACACGCACACTCTCATCTACTGGATGTGGTTTCGAATGTGGTACTACCCGGGGTAGCGGTCAAGTTGGGGTTGATCAAACTAAAAGACAGACTGTTCCTCAACCTGAAGTTGGGAACATGGGTCAACTCCAAGCTGCTATACCAGATCAAGTGCAAGGGCAGAGAGTCCAGGATGCTCCACCACCAGTGCCAACTGTTGTACCTACTGTTGCCTTACCTGCAGACGCAGTGTCAAGGTTATTGAATGTGTTAGAGGCATTGGTGCCTGCTCAGGGTGGAAGTTCAGTTTCTTAGGCTACTTTACAGACACAAGTACCTGCACAGACTCATACTTTCGGGAATAAGGACGTATCCCTACAAGAGTTACTGAAATTGAAATCACCAAAATTCACAGGTTCCGATAATTTAGTAGATCCTCAAAGTTTCTTGGATGGGACATTCAAGGCATTACATGCTCTAGGATGTTCTAGTGAGAGAGCCGTGGAGCTGGAAGCATACAAACTAGAGGATATGGCCAACACATGGTATGAAACTGTATTGCTACGAAGGCCAGCAGGAGCATCACCACTGACATGGGACGAGTTCACTAAGTTGTTCAAGAATCATTTCCTTCCGAATAGCCTAATGCAAAAATATGCTAGAGACTTTGAGAGATTGGTTCAGACTCCAGATATGGATGTGTCAACATATAACACTAAGTTTTGTAAGCTGGCTATATATGCTTCTTAATTAGTGCCTACCGAAGAATCTCGAGTTATGAGGTTTGTTGATGGATTGGTTGGTCGTCTATATATTGTAGTAGCCCCACATATGAAGAATTTATCCTATTCTGATATAGTCAACCTTGCTGGAAAGATTGAAAACAAGGGACGTGATGAGCGTGCAACTAGTGATTTACATAAGAAGGCCAAGATAGGAGGGGCTTTCAGTGGCGGTTTTAGTGAAAACAGAAGAGCAGGAAATCAGAGACAACAACAGGGTTCTCAGACAGGGACACACATGCCTTCACAGTCCACATACAGACCACACTACAGACAAGGTAATAGGGGACCATCATCTTTTGGATGTCGTAATTTGGGAAGATATATGCCACTACTCCAGTCTGCCAGACCTGTGGTAGATCACATTTGGGCCAATGTCGTGTTCTAACAGGAGAGTACTTTCGGTGTGGCCAGTTGGGACATCACTTGATAGATTGCCCTCAACCTCTAAGAAATTTCAACCAGGATTGTATTTAGTCAGTTGCACCGACTCAGACTACTCGTAATACTTCAGGTGCTACAGGTATAGGAAATAGAGGTCGAGGTGCTGGAGACCGTGCTACTATGAATCAAGGATAAGGGAATGCTAGTAGAGGTTAGGCGAGAGTTTTTGCATTTACTAGACATGATGCTCAGGCCTCGAATGCAGTGGTTATAGGTATTCTTTTTGTCTGTTCATTTGATGCACTTGCGCTGATTGATCCAGGATCTACTCACTCCTATGTGTCCTCGTACTTTTCTTTGAGGTTTAGTAGACAGCCTGAGCTATTGAATGATCCTTTTCTAGTTGCTACTCCTATTGGAGAGTCTCTATTAGCTGAATACGTGTATCGTGCTTGTCAGATTCGGGTTGAGGGTAGAGATACTCTAGATGACCTTATTGTACTTGATATGATTGACTTTGACTTGTTGATGGGAATGGATTGGTTATCTTCTTGCTATGCTATCGTTGGTTGTCATGCAAAGATAGTCAAGGATGAGATACCAAAGGAACCTAGTTATATTCTAAAAGGGGGTCGGGTTTCAAAGACTTGCAAAGTTGTATCTTTTATGAAGGCTCAACGACTTCTAAAGAAAGGTTGCTTGGGTCTCTTAGCTATTGTAAATAACACAAGAAAGGAAACAGTTAGTATAGAAAATATACCAATAGTGAGAGAATTTTCTGATGTATTTCCTGAGGATTTTCCAGTATTGCGTCCAGTACGAGAAATAGACTTTGGTATTGATTTGCTACCTGACACATAGCCATATCTATACCCCCATATCGAATGACACCAGCAGAGTTGAGGGAGCTAAAGCAACAGTTACAGGATTTGTTAGATAAGGGTTTTATTAGACCTGGTGTATCACCAAGGGGTGTACCAGTACTGTTCATAAAGAAGAAAGATGGATCCCTGGGAATGTGCATTGACTACATGCAGTTGGACAAGATAACAATACAAAATAAATATCCTTTGCCTCATATAGACGACATGTTTGATCAGTTACAAGGAGCTGCCCACTTTTCAAAGATTGATCTCTGTTCTAGTTATCATCAGCTTAGAATCAAAGATGAAGATATTTTTAAGACTGCTTTCAGAACTTGATACGAGCATTATGAGTTTCTTGTGATGCCTTTCGAACTGACTAATGCTCCAGCGACATTCATGGATTTAATGAATAGGGTGTTCAAGCCATTTCTAAATAGATTTGTAATAGTATTTATTGATGATATCCTGATATATTCTCGTAGCCAAGGAGAACGAGGATCATCTTAGGACTGTGTTGCAGACATTGTGAGAACATCGACTTTATGCTAAGTTCTCGAAGTGTGAATTCTAGCTAGACTTGGTAGCATTTCTAGGACATGTTGTATCCAAAGATGAAATTATGGTAGATCTAAAGAAGACAGAAGTTGTGCAGAAATGGCCAAGGCCTACTTCTCCTACATAGATTCACAGCTATTGACCAAGCTAACACAGAAAAATGCAAAGTTTCAGTGGATGGAGGAATGTGAGCAAAGCTTTCAGAAACTCAAAACGTGTCTGACAACTGCACCAATATTAGCCTTACCATCAGGTTCTGGAGGATTTTCAGTATTTTGTGACGCCTCGAGGGTGGGATTAGGATGTATTCTCATGCAAAATGGTCGTGTTATAGCTTATGCCTCGAGACAATTGAAAAAGCACGAGCAAAACTATCCTACACATGATTTGGAGATGGATTTAGTGGTATTTGCTCTAAATATTTGGAGGCATTACCTATATGGAGAAACTTGTGAGATTTATACTGACCATAAAAGTCTGAAGTATATCTTTTAGCAGAGAGATCCGAATCTTCGACAGCGTCAATGGATGGAACTACTCAAAGACCATGATTGTTCTATTTTATATCATCCTGGAAAAGCCAATGTGGTGGCTGATGCATTGAGTAGAAAATCTATGGGGAGTTTGGCACATATAGCTCCTGCAAAGAGACTTTTGGCCAAAGATATTCAGAGACTAGAAGATACATGTATCATATTTAGTGTCGGAAAGTCAGAGGTATTATTGGCTTGTGCTCAGCCTAAGTCTTCATTAGTTGAGCACATTAAGGCCACCCAACATGAGGAAGAGTGATTTTGCAAATACATAGATGAGGCCTTAGCTAGTAAAAGCAAGGATATGGTTGTTGAAAGTGATGGTGTGCTTCGAATGGGTGACAGGCTATTTGTAACAGACGTAGATGGGTTGATACATACTATTGTTGAAGAAGCCCACAACTCTAAATACATTATACATCCTGAATCCACAAAAATATACCATGACCTGAAGCAATTTTATTGGTAGGAAGGTATAAGAAAGATGTTGCTAACTTTGTTTCTAGTTGTTTGACTTGTCAGCAGGTCAAGGCTGAGCATCTGTGACCCGCAGGACTACTACAACAAATTAAGATTCCAGAGTGGAAATGAGAAAAAATTATTGTGGATTTTGTCACCAGTCTACCACTAACCCTTAGAGGTTATGATTCGGTGTGGGTAATTGTAAATCGACTGACAAAATCAACACACTTTTTGCCAGTGAAGACTACATAAGGTGGAGTGAGGTATGTACAGATATTTATGAATGAAATTGTCCGACTTCACGGAGTTTCGGTATCTATCATCTCTGATAGAGGATCACAGTTCACTTCACGCTTTTGGAAATATTTTCAAGAAGCATTGGGTACACGAGTAGATCTTAGTACTACATTTCATCCACAGACTGACGGGCAGTCTGAACGTACTATTCAGATCTTGGTGGACATGTTGAGAGCTTGTATTCTTGAGTTTGGAGGTAGCTAGGGCACTTATCTACCTTTAGTTGAATTTACTTACAACAATAGCTTCCAGTCCAGTATTCAAATGGCACTGTACGAAGTATTGTATGGTAGAAGATGTCGTTCTCCTATCGGATGGTTTGAAACTTGTGAGACTAACTTATTGGGACCTGACTTAGTACAAGAAACTATGGACAAAGTCCATTTGATCAGACAGAGATTGCTTACAGATCAAAGCAGACAAAAGTCTTATGCTGATAAGAGAAGAAGAGATTTAGTGTTCCAATTGGAGACAAAGTGTTACTACGAGTCTCCCCTATGAAAGGTGTAATGCGGTTTGAGAAAAGAGGCAAGTTGAGCCCCAGGTTTATAAGACCGTATGAGATACTAGACCGAGTGGGAGCGGTGGCTTATCATTTGGCACTTCCTCTTGAGTTGTCCTTTATTTATCCAGTGTTTCATGTCTCAATGCTAAGAAAATGTATATCAGACTATCTCAGGTGATTGAAGCACTGACTATACCGCTCGATGAAAAGATGTCTTATAAGGAGGAGCCGATGGCAATTGTTGATAGGCAAGTAAGAAAGCTATGGTCAAAAACAATTGTGTTCGTTAAAGTTTTATGGAGAAATCATACCGTTGAAGAAGCTACTTGGGAGGTAGAAAAAGATATGCAAGTGAAGTATCCCTATTTGTTTCAGTCTAGAGGTACGTACTTGAGTTAAATTCGGGGACCGAATTTCATAAGGTAGGGAGGGTGTAATACCCCCAATATTTTAAATGAGGTCATATGGGGTATTTAGTAAATAATTTAAGTTTTCCTAAAAAAAAAAGAGGGCCGAATTAGCCCATGAGAAATAACCTAGCAGAGGCAAGAGTTCTGCAAACATAAGGAGTCAAAAAGAAATTTTGGAGAGGAGTACTTGGCACTAAGCAGTAGAATGTGAAAGAGGAAAAAAAATTGTTAACTAAGAGAAGAGATGGACGCATATGATCTGATAGTATTTTCCATAGTTTGAGGCCAATTTTGGGAATTTCTTGGTTCAAGTGATTCGCCGTCCACCATTGATTTTCCTTCCATGAAGAAGAACAAGGTAATTTGATATTCTACTTACCTTAGATAATTTGTTTCAGATTCTCTTCCTTATTACTCAATATATAATCTATCCTTTATTAGTTGGTTAGTTAATTACAGGCAGACATAAGAAAAGGGAATAAAATGGCTTATGGAATTTCTTTCGACAAGGTACTTGTAGCAGAGTGCTTGTATTCATGAATTCCAGAGAAGAAATTTTCAAATTTTGCAGCAAAGTATATTCTTTTTCAAATAAGAAAGTCAAACCTTCTGCCTTGGAGGTGGTAGTATCATCAATATAATGACAAACATAGAAATAGGTTATCTCCTTTTTCATTCACATACTCTTACATTAAGTAAATAGAAGAAAAAAAATAGTGATCAGACTCCAAGGATCAGACTCCAAGGAATTGGCTCATGAGATCGATATCATGTAATTATAGATTGATTGGAGGAATTTGTACGAATTGCTCGAGGTGAAACATTTAGTATTTTGGCACGAGTACTGTGATTAGTAATTGTAAGCACGTGATTTTTGCTTTACGGACAATCGCTCCAAAAGAAAATAAAAATAGTGACAAATGGTTTCGCTGTACAATTTTTCGATCTGTCCGTGACATGTGTTTGTGGGTCTGTCCATTTTGCATCTAGTCATTATCAAACGAAAATAAAAAAAAAATAAAATAAATAAATAAATATATATATATAAAGTATATGTGTCGTTAAAAGAAAATTCAAAAATATGAATATATGTGCGTCGTTCGTTCTAGGTTGTGATTTAACTTACTTAACTATTTTGTGATAATTATGTGGAAATGTCACAGTGTTGTTGATTTTAATTTCACTATTTTTATTATTATTAAAAGAAAAAAAAAGAAAAAAAAGAAAAAAAAAGAAAAGTAAAAGAGTGAGGGAAAACCGGTTTGGGCCCAAAAGAAATGAAATAAAACAGGCCCAAACCAGCACTCTGATCCAGTCCAAAACAAGCCTGCCCAAACACGGACTCAAACGACGCCGTATCGGCATCCCTACCAAAGCCGTTGATCTGATTCAAACGAACGGTCCAGATCAGGCTGTTCAACTCGCCTCAACGACGTCGTTTCAGGCAAGATGATCTAAGCCGTCCAACCCCATTGATCCAACGGATCCAGGCCCTCCTCTAAACCCGTCAACATGGCCCGATCCATGCCCTTTACCCGGTCTCACCCACCATCACGCCCAAACGACACCGTCTTTCCTAAGTGGATGGATCCTGGCCATAGATCTCACTTGATCCAACGGCCAGGATCTAAATCCTCAATACATATATAAGTTCTCCATTACACCCCACGCCCCCAAACCAAACCCCACCTTCCCCACTGTACACCCTCGTCCTAAACACAGCCCCTTCTCATCCTCGAACCCTAGCATGCCGCCCCAGTATCCCTCGCCATTAAAACCGGCGGCATGGACGCCGGTGGCCACCTCCTGAACACCCTAGGACCACCTCACTGTCCTGAACACAAATCCACTAACCACGAGCCTCGAATCACTTCCGTTCGTCTCGAATCTTCATTTGAAGATTTGAGTCGAACCCGGATCTATGCCAAACCATCCCATCTTCATACCAGACACTCCCCTGACTTTCCTCGTGACCAAACCAAGCTTGGTTTGGTCCGAATCTACCCACAACTCCCTAAAAATCAGATCTGGAAATCCAGACTTTAGAACACATGCACCTGGGGAATCGGCCGGTTTGGACATGGGTTTGAGGTCTAATAGACCTTAATCAAGGTGTTCTCATGTGAGAACACCCTGATTAAAGTTTGTTCGGCCCCAAAAGTTCGAAGATGAATCAGATTTGGGTCTGTTTTGATTTAAACATTTTCGGTAAGTTTTCCTTTCTTTTGTGTTTAGTTTTGATTAAGTGGTCAGCATGCTTCATTGTGTTTGTTTGTTATTTTTTGTTATTTTTTTTCATTCGGATTTCTTTCATCTCTGTAAAGACCTTTTATTTGGTCGATTGTGTTCTGTGTATGATTCTGAATGTACTCTGTGATAAACATGATAACTCATATAGGCCCCAGTAATTGAACAAAAATTGTCTGATGCCCTTTAGATCCCTAAATGTATTGTTTATGTGAGCGACTGATTATTACCTGTTATAATTAGTATAGTCGACTCGATAAATGTCGTCGATTAGTTTGCTATAACTAATGAATCGAATGAGCTAGTATTTTCACGTAACTAATTGAACTCGGACACTGACTGAATGTCCCAGTAATGTTTGAAATGGTTTGTTGGCATTATAAAAATGACTAAAAGGGTTCAGTCTAGGCAGTCCTGAATTTGAACTCTCATCAGTTCAAAAATGCCCTGATGCTGCAAAAAGGTCAAGACAGTGATAACCAGGGTTTAACAGGGGTATTCTAGGGTGTCAAAAAGAACAGAAGTAATTAGTTTAAGTGAGCTGGCAAATGGGGTACGAAATTAGGATTAAACTAATGCTAATGGGGGGACAAGACACAAGAGTATGGGTTTAAAATGAATAAATAAAACGAGCCCATAACTCTTGATTAAACAAAGACCAGGCGTGGGGAGCAAAGGGGCTGGCACCAAAGATGCTTAGGCATGGGCTTAAAGGGTATGGGCATTCTGCCAATTGGCAGGGCAGGCAGCTCAGCTGTACTGGTTCATTTGGCCTATAAATAGGCCATTTGATAACTTAAACGAGGCTGGACTTTTTAGTCTTCAGAAAGAGAGAAAACAAAAGGGGGAAATTTTCAGAACACTTTAACCAATCACTGCCCAAAACTGCACGAGGGGTTAAATTGGTTGGGCTATCCTGGCCAAGCCAGTTATTCTAACCAGAGTCATTACTGTTCCATTAAGAGAAAGGCTGTGTGTTTTCTGCTGTGATTGTTACTATACTGAGTTTTCTGTGGGCTGTGGTTCGAGTCTTAGTCTTCCTGATTGCTGGAACTGTATCGGGTATTAGCTGAGCTTTGGGGTTATTGGGTTTTCTGTTGCTGTCACATTTGGTATCTTGGATTTTCTACTGGTTCATTACTCTTTTTCTGGGATTGTTTTTTTGGGCCTCGACCATCTGTGGTTTCTGTTGTTCTGGAAACTGTTGCTATTTGTCTGTTGGACTGTGGAGAGCATTTTGTGGCTGTTGGTTTGTTGTTGAGTTGTTACTGTTTGGTTGTTGTTGCTGTGTTTGTTGCATACCACTCAGCTGATCATTTTCTCCCTCCTGTTGTCCTCTATACCAGGTACACAAATATATTACCAATGTAACTTGAAAAGTTTGAGCATGAATGGAGAAGATCTGCAGATGTCTATATATACATAGAATATTATGTTAGACCTCATATAATGTATAATAGTTTACCTTCTTGTTTTGGATACTAAAGTTAGCTTACAGTCCTAGTAAACTGTCAATGAATGGTAGTTGAATGTTAGATTGTGTATATAGGATGGTGATAAGAGTATGCCCAAGGCAGTGGGTTGTATCTCAGATTTAATGCAATAGTGTAGTATAAACAAGTAATGTATGCGAAGCATGAAAATTGTACACTATAAATTAATTTCTTTCCTTTCCAGTACATGTTCCGTATATAACTGCTAAAACCTTTTTTAGATAAAGAACCCGGTTTACAATCTCAACCCCACGAGAAGTCGAGCCCGGGTCAAAACAGACCCGGCAGGCTCGCATCGAACAAACAGTGGCCCGGGTCTGGCCAATCATGCTTGGGCTGGATTTGGGCTCGTGGTTACTGGATCGGCTGACTATGTATGCAGCCCCGTTTCGGATTTTTTTTTAGCCTTTCTGAATGTTGTTACAATATCTTCAAACATGTAATTAATTAGGACTTTCTACTGTTTTCAATTGATAGAGACAAACACGACAAGAAACGTAGTTGCTATAAGATATCCCTTTAAAATAAGAACGAGATGAGCCTCGATGAAATAAACAAAACGCGCAGATGCGGGGCCCTTGTTAAATGTATATTATTGAAGCATTTAGTTTCCAGGACGGGTTGCTTAGCAAATCTCGCAACCTTCCTGAAATGACAACACGTTAGTCTCTTTAGGATACGCTTTAATAAACTTTACCTTCTTAAACTCGGGTGCACATTTATGTGACCCAAATCCAAATCTCGACGGATTCGAAATGCCTTTCTAATCACGGGTACATTGACTGTGACGTGGTTCGAGATGCATGTCCATGACGTTGCAAATTCATTAAAAATAAAGAACGAGATGAGCCTCGCCAAATAAAATACAAATTGCGGGGCCCTCAATAAATATTGCTTTAAAAATTGTTTAGACTTCGGGATGGACCGTTTAGTAAAATTTCACGGTCCTACCCAAAATAAATACGCTAGTCGCTTTAGACGCGCCTTTAATAATTTAATTTCCTTAAACTCGGGTGCACATTGATGTGACCCAAATCCAAATCTCAACGGAGTCAAAGCGTGTCGATGACCACGGGTACATTGATTGTAACGTGGTTCGAGATACATTTTATAACGTTGCAATTCTTGATAAAAATCACGGTAAATGATAAAAGCGGTTGAAAGATAAAATTTGCACATAAGTTCGTATTGTATTTAAAATCAGATAATCAAGCCGAATATAACAGTTGAGCGACCGTGCTAGAACCACGGAATTCGGGAATGCCTAACACCTTCTCCCGGGTTAACAGAATTCCTTATCCGGATTTCTGGTACGCAGACTGTAATATAGAGTCATTCTTTTCCTCGATTCGGGATTAAAATTGGTGACTTGGGACACCCTAAATCTCCCAAGTGGCGACTCTGAAATAAATAAACTCATCCCGTTTCGATTGTCCTTTAATTGGAAAAACTCCCTTGTACCCTCTCGGGTGCGGAAAAAGGAGGTGTGACAGCTCTGGCGACTCTGCTGGGGAACGAACCTAGAACCACTGGTTCAGGGTTAAGAATTCGAGCTTAGAATAATTGTTACTATTTGGTTTTATTTATTATCTGATTTTATTACATGTTTTGAGCCTAATGTGCTAAGTGTTGCTTTTACCGCCTTGATATTATTTGGACTGTATATATAAACTGTGCCGAAACCCTTCTCTTCTCTCTTGAGGAGCGCACGCTGGTCGTGGCTTCTTTCTGTTAGTGTCATATGCCAAAATAGAACGAGGATTCGGAGGAGTTGCAAAGTCGGATGGCCTTTTGGTTACCGGTACACAGCTCCCATCCTCGGCTCGAGTTGTCCGCTCGGGTAAGCCAGGTCTAGAACAAGCACCTAGGTTTTACAGCTTAGCATAACATAACTTCATGCCGGATCCCTAGTAGGAACGCTTATTTGCATCATGTTCATTTGACTTAGGGGACTCAGCACAGGGGCTGGGTCCGTCTAGGACAGGCAACCTGAGAATAAAGACCATCCTGCTACATCCTGTTTGCTTTATGCATTTACTTGTTTCAAGGCTTGCATGCTGACCGGTTTTTGAATATCGGGAATGTTTGGAAAAGGAAGAGGAATAACGGTTAAGGGGTTACTTATTTATTCTTGAAAAGTCACAAAAATGGTCAAAGCTCTGCCAGAATTTTGAAAAAATGTGTGTCTTATTAATTTGTTTTAAAAAGAAAAAAAGGAGTCTTTGATTCATTTTTAAGAGAAAAATAGGGTGTCCCCAAAATTCAATTTATGCCCGAACTACGTCAGTTTGATTCTCGCATGGTGCGGGATACGTAGGCACCCCCATCGGGCTCAACTTGTTTTTCAAAATATAGGTACAATCCAAAGAACGAAAGTTCTTAAGGTAACATCATGCTTTTTTGAAAAACAACCAAATTTCATTTTTTCTTTTAGAAGTGTGTCAATTTGGTATTTGAGTCTAATGAGTCTGGATCTTTGCTTAATCACCCCAATGCTCATGCAGAATGAGTATGAGTCCAAGTTTGCCGGTAACAGTTAGAAGCAAAATCCCCCTGGAAGTGCGATTATGGTGGGAGGATTTGGAAAGGTCAGAGCAAGACAAGATCAAACTGCACCTGGGAGGTTTGGTTGATTTGTTGAAAGTTAGGCCTCGGTGCGACATCATAAAGGCTTTAGTTACATTTTGGGATCCAGCCCACAATGTGTTCCGTTTCTCAGATTTTGAACTCACCCCAACCTTAGAAGAAATGGCGGGTTACATGGACGTCACTGAAGGTTTGAGACACAAATACCTGATCGCTCCAAGGGCTGTGAATTCACACAAATTCATGGATCTGTTGAAGATAAGCAAAGGAGTCCCATACGCTGAACTGGATAGAGGTTTTTCTACCCTACAATTCATATACCAGAGGTACGGGAGCAAAGGAGGATTTAATGATCCAGAAAGTGGTATTTGTAGCAGGGGAAATCTGGTAAAATGGAATGAGCATAGGCGGTTCGCTTTTATGGTGGCATTTTTGGGCCTTGTGGTGTTTCCCCGAAAAGATAGAAATATCGATCTAAAGGTGGCTGGAATCGTCAAAATCTTGATTACCAACGATAAAAGCATCCTTGCTCCCATGATAATGGCAGAAATATATCGAGCCCTCACAACTTGTAAAGCTGGAGCAGACTTCTTCGAAGGGTGCAACTTGTTGTTACAGATGTGGATGATCAAACACTTGTGTCACCATCCTCAGTATATGCACTACATGTCTACAAATGGGGGCTGCATCGAGGGTTATAGCCTAAGGGTTTCAGGTTTTCGATCACCGGGAGGGTTTGAAGAATGGATATCCTATCTCCGGATCATCACCGCAGACCAAGTAAACTGGACTTTGGGTTGGCTTTCTGTGGAAGAAATCATATATATGCCCGCCACTGGTCCTCACTTCCTCTTGATGGGACTCAGGGGTATTCAACCTTATGCCCCTTACAGGGTAATGAGACAGTTGGGAAGATGTCAAGTACTACACCCGGACGAAGATCTCAGCACTTATGCAGTCGAGGTCAGCAGTGACGGCCAATTTCCTGAAAAGACAGTTCGTTGCATATGGAGTGAATGCCAGTACTTAACGGCAAATACCCGGGTAAATGATGTGTCTAGAGGTGAAGTCTCGCCGGCCTATCTCACTTGGCAGAACAAGAAGAGCATCGTGAAACGACCAACCAAACGGCCTCACCTCCGAAGTTTTGTTGAGTCATCGCAAGAACAATGGGATTGGCTCGCAAAAGAGGAAGGTTACCTGGTTGAAATTAGGAAGTTGAAGCGACAAATTGAAAGGATGGTATTCGAAAACAACGTGCGAGTCGCCCAAGAGCAGGCTGAAAAAGACAAGTTAGCCCAAGAGAACCAAACCCTGAGGGCCCGCCTTCGCCAAGCCAGTAAGAATAACATCGACCGACAGAAGCGCTGCTCCGACGAAAGATTGATAGCCAGTTTGAGAAATCAGGTCATCCAGAGCCAAGAAGAATTAGACCAATCAAAGGCTTGCATAGCAAGGATGAGGGACAAATGGGCAGAAGGTACAATGGCCCGGAGGAAGCGCCTACAGCAAGTCATGAGGAATTGTGAACTGAGCGTCAAAGCAGCAAAGGAAACAAATTCCGCTTTGCAAGAGCGGATCTTCAAGCAAACACAAGATTCCCAGGCCGACCGGAGACGCTATTACAATACAATGACAAGGATGGAAAGGCAAATGGATATATTCCAGGATCAGCTCGCCGCCAATGCACAAACGCTAGGATTAAAGAGCCGACAGATAAGGCAATTGTTCGCAGAAAGGGACAACATTCGGGCAAGAATTGACGAAGTCGGGCATTACATCTACCTAAAATGTTTGGCATGCGAGCAGACACCTCGGGAAAACCTCATTGCTTCCATCATGGGCTGCGTCCATCGGATTATGAACGAGTTGAAGAGCTTGCAACGAGACCTTACACCCAGGGCCGCGAAAGGGCCGAAAGATGCCTCGTGGGTCCCTAAGTTGGAAAATTAGTTGTTAATCGAGTCCTGGTTGTTTTGTTTGTTGTCTCCCCAATATTGTTTTCTTTTCCTCAAACCAAGTTTAAAACCCTGGAGTCTGTACTGTTGCTATTTTGTTTGAAGTAATGTGTAATAGCAAATTTTGATAATGAAATTAAGTGACTCCGGAAGAATTTCTATGTGTCTATACTTTGAGGCAGAACTACGCCTGGTCTGATTCACGCGGGGACGTGATACGTAGGCAATCCCCATAAGATTCGACCGCTTTTAATAAATAAAGAAAAGAAAATGTAAATAAAATAAAACGCGGGGTTTCGCAGAATACTCTAAAAAGAGACGAATGAACAAACCGGGATGACGCATGTGGTTTGAAGCAAAGCATGTAGAAACGGTTAACTGCCTAGGTGCATTGCATCCTCTATGTGTTATGATCAAATCTGTTAAGCTCTAACACTAACAAAGTTTGTTGTTGTCTGATATCAGACAGTTAGTTGTTAAAGAATTCTGGCAACACATTCATACCAAACCAGATCCAAAGGACCGGTAGCGACAAGCATGACTACTTCAGAGAATAGTAATGAGGAAGAAAGGCCGATGAGCCAGCTGCTAAAAGAGGCAATGGAAAAGATTGAAAGGATGGGACTAGAGATGCATGCAATGCAGCTAGCCCTGGCCAAAACACAAAAGAGCCCTGAGACACTGGGACACATGCCGGAATACCCTCACTCTGGCCCCTCCACAAGCCGCCCAAATCCCCTCTATCATCAAGAAAGAAGCCCTCATGATTCCCAAGCTCCACCACCCCATCAACCTCTCCCAACACCCAATATTCCCATTTTTGTGGGACCTGCATCAGCCCCTTTGCAGCGAACGACCAGTGAGCCATTGTTTCAGGCTCACGATACACAATACTATCCCCCTGAGCCTACATTCCATGCACCCGAACCACAGGCTTACAATCCCCATTTGGAAGTTCCGGCAGAGGTTGAGAAGCCGGTTAAGGCCCCTGAACAGGATGAAGTGTTGAGAAAGTTCAAAAGCCTGGAGCAATCCTTCAGGAACTTACACGGGCTGGGCAACCAAGTCAGCGTGGCATACAAAGATCTGTGCCCTTTCCCAGATGTCCAACTCCCGGCAGGGTTCAAGATGCCCAAGTTTGATTTATATGAAGGGCACGGTGATCCCATGGCACATTTGCGGGGATTCTGTAGCAAAATGAGAGGGGCAGGAGGCAAGGATGAGCTTTTGATAGCTTACTTCGGCCAAAGTCTGAGCGGATCTGCACTGGAATGGTATACCAGGCAGGATTTCAGCAGGTGGTACACGTGGGATGATCTGGCACAGGCTTTTGCAGGTCATTTCCAGTACAATCTAGAGATAGTCCCTGACCGTCTCACGTTATTGAGAACTGGGAAGAAACCCGGGGAAAGTTTTCGCGAGTTCGGATTCCGCTGGAGAGAACAAGCAGCTAGAGTCGATCCTCCCATGAGAGAGGGAGAAATGGTAGACTACTTTTTGCAGACATTGGATCCAACCTACTTTGGTCACTTGGTGACAACGGTTGGAAAATCTTTCAACGAGGTGGTCAAAATAGGGGTCATGATAGAAGAAGGTTTGAGGTCGGACAAGATCTTAAACTATTCGGCACTTAAGGCCACAACCCAGGCTATTCAAAGCGGCACGGGAGGTGCGCTAAGAAGAAAGAAAGAAGAGGTTGCCACGATCGAGGCAGGCAGTTGGTCCAGGGCTGGCAGGCCGCACTACAACCAACCCAGGCCTCACAGGTCAAACTACCCATACAACCCACCACAAAATTTCTATCCACCTCGAGAACCACATTGTTCCGTACACCAAGCCCAGGTATACACTCAGCCTCCGGTTCGCCCACAATGGCACGCACCGGCTCCCCAGAACATATATGCACCACCACAAAACACTTACCCTCCACCAAGGGCATATAGAAATCCTTCGGGGGCAGGTTTCCGGGGAAATCCAGATGCCAGAAATGACAGGTTGCGGAAACAAAGAACCTTCACCGAACTGGGAGAAACCTACACCGCTGTGTTCCACAAGCTGCGGCAATTAGGTTTGGTTAGTCCTGTCCATACTCGGGAACCAAATCCCCCGCCTCAGAATTTGGATCGTTCAATCAGTTGTGAATACTGTTCAGGGATGCTCGGGCACGATACCGAGAAGTGTTGGAAGTTAAGGCATGCCATACAGGATCTTATTGACACCAATAAGATCGAGGTCCAGACACCGGAGGCTCCTAACATCAACCAAAACCCGTTGCCAGCGCACCACGAAGCTCACATGATTGAGTTGGTGTGTGAGGGAGGTGAATTAAGAAAACCCTCACAAACAGTGATGATGATCCAAGCTGCCCCAAAAGAAGTCTTAACCAGTGGAGGAACAAATGTACAGTCGCAGGGAGAAGGTGTCAAGCCGGTAGTATTATGGGGGAAGAACCCGTCCGTCATAGCAAGCAAACCCGAGCCAAGTAAGTTGGTAATACCAGGGATCCTGCCCACACCGGCGGTCGTGTTGAAAGGGGTATGTAGAGAACGGGTAACCATAAAGCCGGTGGTCCAACTGCCTATGCTTGACAGCAGGGCTGTGCCCTGGAAATATGAAAAAGCAGTGGTGACGTACCAAGGAAAACAGGTGGAAGAAGTCAGTTGTGAAGCGCAAGGGCTGACTCGATCAGGTCGATGTTTTGCTCCGGTGGAGTTAAGAAAAACCAACCCAGTGGCAACCAAGAAGCCAGTGTCAGAAGAAGAGGCTGAAGACTTCCTGAGGAAGATGAAAGTACAAGACTATTCTGTGGTTGAGCAGCTGAGAAAAACGCCTGCCCAGATCTCACTATTGTCATTACTCCTCCATTCCGAGGAACATCGCAGGGCCCTGTTAAAGATACTGAACGAGGCCCATGTACCCAGTGAGATTTCCGTAAACCACCTGGAAACCATTGCCAGCAAGATTTTCGAGGTGAACAGGGTAACATTCTCAGATGATGACCTGCCGGTGGAAGGAACGGAGCACAATAAAGCTCTATACCTAGCTGTCAAATGTGAAGACTCGGTGGTAACCCGAGTATTGGTGGATAACGGCTCAAGCGCCAATATTTGTCCATTATCCACCCTGGACCAGTTAAAGATTGACCGTGGAAGAATCCGGGAGAATAGCATCTGTGTCCGAGGGTTTGACGGAAACGGAACAGCCACTGTGGGGGATGTTGTACTTGAACTAACCATTGGACCGGTCCTGTTTACCATGGAATTCCAGGTATTGGATGCCACAGTATCTTACAATTTGCTGTTAGGACGACCCTGGATTCACGCAGCTAAAGCGGTGCCTTCCACCCTACATCAGACAGTGAAGTTCGAGTGGGAAAGACAAGAGGTCGTATTGCACGGCGAGGATACAACATGCACCATGGGCGGAACCATTGTGCCTTTCATAGAGACCACTGATGACAAGGGTCCCTGGGCCTACCAGATTCTCGATACAGGGTCGGCCAACAAAATTTCTGAAGGAGAAATCATCCCGCACCCTAGGGTAGCTGCCGCAACAGTCATGATGATATCAGAAATGCTGGGTAATGGGTTTGTGCCGGGCAAAGGCCTGGGAGTTGAACTTCAAGGGATAGTCCAACCTGTCTCCCTTCCTAAGAATCTGGAAACTTTCGGGTTGGGGTTCAAACCAACCGCAGCAGACAGGAAGCAAGCGCGAAAAATGAAGAAGAGAGTTTGGTTTCTGCCTAAACCAGTGCCACGCCTCTCAAGGTCTTTTGTTAAAGCTAGTGCCAAGGGGTCAGCGATCCCAAAGATTCGAGGACCTTTGATCGGCATAAGTGAAGACCTGAATCAAAGTTTTGAGAGACTATTCGCGGATGTCAGTATGGTGGAAGCTGGAGAGGGTTCCAACAGAGCAGAGATACAATTCGTGGGGCCCGAGGCCAAGACCAACAATTGGACGGTTACTCCTCTTCCTGTCCGAGGGGAGTCTTGGTAGTAGGCTTTGATTAATGTTTTGTTTGTTTATTTGTTTGATCGGATTATTCAAGGGTGTAATCCAAATTTTACTCCCGTTTTGTAAAAGTGTGAACCCTTTTTATCCTGCAAATTTAATAAAGTTCTTTTCTTTGTCCCATTTTAATTTCTTGTTTTGTTCTTTTTCTTTCTGAACAGTTCTCTTTTTACTGGTCCTAATGACATGGCATGCACAGCGGATCTTCGACCTAGTCTAAATAATCAATCTAAATCTGACTCAATGATGCAAGAGGTCGTTTGTGATAATGAATCCGAAGGTGACGAAGGGGAAGCCTTCGAAGAAATAAACCGAGAACTGTGCCAATTTGAAGAGAAACCCAAGCCTAACCTAAATGACACTGAGGCTGTGAACCTAGGAGACGCTGATAACATCCAAGAGACCAAAATTAGCATCCACATTGAGCCGAATGTCAAAGCAGAATTGATCGAAACTCTCAGGGAATTCAAAGATGTTTTTGCATGGTCATATGATGATATGCCTGGATTGAGCACCGATTTAGTGGTTCACAAATTGCCCACTGACCCGGCATACCCTCCGGTCAAGCAAAAACTAAGGAAATTTAAAACAGAAATGAGTGTAAAGATCAAAGAAGAAGTGATTAAGCAGTTGCAATCGAAGGTCATTCGGGTCACTCGATATCCCGAGTGGTTGGCCAATGTGGTACCAGTCCCAAAGAAGGATGGAAAAATCAGGGTGTGCGTCGACTACCGCAACCTTAACAAAGCAAGTCCCAAGGACAATTTCCCGTTACCCAACATTCATATCCTGATCGATAATTGCGCTGGGCGCGAGATCGGATCCTTTGTGGATTGCTATGCGGGTTATCATCAGATCCTAATGGACGAAGAGGATGCTGAGAAGACAACGTTTATTATGCCATGGGGAACCTACTGCTATCGGGTAATGCCGTTCGGGTTAAAGAACGCCGGGGCAACGTACATGCGAGCAATGACTGCGGTGTTTCATGACATGATACACAAGGAAATTGAGGTGTACGTCGATGATGTGATCATCAAATCTTGGCGTCAGGAGGACCATGTAGCAGACCTAAGGAGATTTTTCCAAAGACTCCGGAGGTATGATATCAAGCTTAACCCGGCCAAATGCGCATTCGGGGTTCCATCAGGAAAGTTGCTAGGCTTCATCGTCAGTCGACGGGGGATTGAGTTAGACCCATCCAAAATTGAATCCATCCGAGACTTGCCACCGCCAAGGAACAAAACAGAGGTAATGAGTTTGCTGGGTAGACTCAATTACATCAGCAGGTTCATCGCTCAACTCACAGCAACTTGCGAGCCCATATTTCGGCTACTGAGAAAGGACGCTGCAGAAGGTTGGACGACAGAGTGTCAGGAGGCTTTCGACCAAATCAAAGGGTATCTGTCTAATCCACCCGTGTTGGTCCCGCCTAAGCCCGGGAAACCCCTAATCCTTTACCTGACAGTCTTGGAAAATTCATTTGGTTGTGTACTGGGGCAACATGATGACACAGGAAGGAAGGAGCAGGCCATCTACTATCTTAGCAAGAAATTCACAGTGCATGAGGTCAAGTACACTCAACTCGAGAAAACATGCTGCGCCCTAACTTGGGTAGCTCAGAAGTTGAAGCACTACTTGTCTTCATATACTACTTATCTCATATCCCGCTTGGACCCATTGAAGTATATCTTTCAGAAACCTATGCCCACGGGAAGGTTGGCAAAGTGGCAAATTCTGCTCACAGAGTTTGATATCATCTACGTAACGAGGACGGCCATGAAAGCCCAGGCACTGGCAGACCATTTGGCAGAGAATCCCGTTGACGAAAAATACGAGCCCTTAAGAACGTATTTTCCTGACGAAGAGGTGATGCACACGACTGATTTGGAATTACCTGAGGAACCGGGTTGGAAGCTTTTCTTCGATGGAGCTGCAAACGCAAAAGGGGTTGGAATAGGAGCAGTACTCATTTCTGAAACAGGACGGCATTATCCTGTCACGGCTGAACTACGCTTCTATTGCACCAACAATATGGCCGAGTATGAGGCTTGCATTCTGGGTCTGCGCCTGGCCGCTGACATGGATGTCCGGGACGTCTTGGTCTTGGGAGACTCGGACCTCTTGGTACATCAAATCCAGGGTGAATGGGAAACACGAGATCTAAAACTCATACCATACCGACAATGCTTGCATGATCTGAGCAAGCAATTTCGATCGGTAAAATTCAAACACATCCCGAGAATTCACAATGAGGATGCGGATGCCTTGGCCACCTTAGCATCAATGCTGCACCACCCTGACAAAATGTATGTGGATCCTCTACACATCCAGGTCCGTGATCAGCACGCCTACTGCAATGCCATAGAAGAAGAAGCAGATGGCGAACCCTGGTTTCATGATATCAAGGAATACCTCAGAATGGGGATATATCCAGAACATGCCTCTGGAGACCAAAAAAGAGCCCTTCGGCGTTTGTCGAATGGTTTCTTCCTCAGTGGAGGAGTATTGTACAAAAGAACCCCGGATTTGGGATTGTTGAGATGCATAGATGCCAGTCAAGCAATGACGGTTATGGAAGAGGTACATGCGGGAGTTTGCGGACCGCACATGAGCGGATATGTATTGGCAAGAAAGATCCTTCGAACAGGGTGTTATTGGCTCACCATGGAACGCGACTGTATCACTTTTGTGAGAAAATGCCATCAGTGCCAGATACATGGAGATTTGATTCATTCTCCGCCAACAGAGTTACATACGATGTCAGCACCTTGGCCGTTTGTGGCATGGGGCATGGATGTCATTGGGCCCATCGAGCCAGCAGCGTCCAACGGTCACAGGTTCATTCTAGTGACCATTGATTACTTCACCAAATGGGTTGAGGCTAAAACCTTCAAATCGGTAACCAAGAAGGCAGTGACGGACTTTGTTCACTCCCATATCATCTGCAGATTTGGGATCCCAAAAGTGATCATCACGGATAACGGTGCGAATCTTAATAGCAGCCTGATGAAAGAGGTATGCCAACAATTCAAGATTACACACCGCAATTCCACCCCATATCGTCCCAAGGCGAATGGAGCAGTCGAAGCAGCCAATAAGAATATCAAGAAGATACTGCGAAAAATGGTGGAAGGGTCCAGACAGTGGCACGAGAAATTACCCTTTGCTTTGTTGGGTTACCGCACTACCGTCCGGACTTCCATAGGCACAACTCCTTATTTGTTGGTGTATGGAACTGAGGCCGTGATACCAGCGGAGGTCGAAATTCCGTCCCTCCGAATTGTCGCTGAAGCCGGAATTGATGATGATGAATGGATCAAAGCTCGCTTGGAACAGTTGAGCCTGATAGATGAGAAAAGATTGGCAGCAGTGTGCCATGGTCAGCTGTACCAGAAGAGAATGGCAAGAGCGTATAATAAAAGGGTGCGCCCCAGGAAGTTTGAAGTAGGGCAGCAGGTATTAAAGAAGATCCTCCCACATCAGGTCGAGGCAAAAGGCAAATTCGCCCCAAATTGGCAAGGGCCTTATATCGTGACCAGAATATTGTCCAACGGTGCTTTGTGTTTGACAGATGTCGAAGGTAGATGTGTCGACATGGCTATCAATTCAGATGCAGTCAAGAGATATTATGCGTAATTTCTTTAAGTATGGCAATTATTCGGTTTGTTTGTTTGTATTTGGCATTTATTGGATAATGAGATGACGGAGGCAATTCTCCTTCTACCCAAACACTGTTTAACCCTTGCTTCCCCCTTTTGAGCCTTAAGCAAATTCTTTCAATACCCCTCTTTTGGAATCACTAATGGGAAAGATACAAAAAAAAGAGAAGAAAAAAAAAAGAAAAAGAAAATAAAAGAAAAGAAAAAGACATGAAAAAGGAAAAGAAAATGAAAAGAAAGAAAAGAAAAATCAAGAAATACAAAACCGTGGGAACTACGTTTGACCTGATTCCTCAAAGAGGATACGTAGGCGCCTCACGGCTCGGTCATAGTATGCATCATAGTAAATATAGGATGCATAATGTACATAGTGTGCATAATAGGCACAGCGTGCGTAACGCACATAGCACAACATAAGAGTAAAAAATAAATTCCCCAAGCAAGAAAACTGGGGCAGAAGTTATGTTTTAAAATTCCAACAAAGGTTTGATTCCAAAAGTTGTAGCACATCACCCATCAAATTATTTTCATTTTCATAGCCTTTCTTTAACTCCACACCAAAACCAACGTCAACATCCAAAAGACCTCCTGATCAATGTTCGAGAGATGCCAAATCCGGCAAATAAGACCGAGAATGATACACTGATCCCCAGCAAAGAAGAGGATCGTGAGACTGGGAATGAATTGATAGTCAAAGGAATCTCCAGAAGAGAGGGTCGTATCTACAACGCCCCGATTCATCAAAAGAAATAAAATGAGAGAGTCTCATCGGTGGAAACCTTCGCAGGCACCGAGAGGCGACGTAAGACGAGGGATATGAAATGAGAGAGTCTTATTGGTGAAAACCTTCACAGGCACCATAAGGCGCCGGGAGATGAGAAAAGAGAGAGTCTCATTAGTGAAAACCCCTCGAAGGGCACTATGAGACAACAAGATAGAGCAGCAAAAGCTACCACATTCGCAACAAGATGAACATCCATTTATCATCCCCAGCAAGTCAGACCGTCGGACAAATCGATTGATACAAATAGACTGGGTCGGGAATCTATGGTGCACGTCATGATCACGGGGACCAGTTGTGTCCTCCAGATAAGTTCTTTGGATTGTCTCCTCCCACAAAATATTGGTTCAGAAAGTTTTTTTTTTTTTTTTTTCTCTTTTCCATATCTTTATTTCTTTTCCTAAAAATGTGTCTTGAAAGGATTTTTCAAAGCTTACTACCAGAAACCAAAGGGGAATTCATCCAATGCAGGATAATACAAACAGTCTTAAAGGCCGGTCCCAGGCAATGCAGGGATTGTGCCCGGAAATTTTGGAAGAAGTAAGCTCCAAAAGGGAGTGGTTTCGGGGGTTAGAAGCAGACTCCCACATCATGTGTTTAAAAGGGGATAAATTGAAAACCAATCCCCAGCCGGCTAGAGACCCCCAACAGGCAACTTTGCCCGCCAACCAATTATGGGGACAAAGAGCAAGAAAAGAGGAAGAGAGAAAATTGCTCGCCAGAAAGGCACCCTCTACCACCACGATTAAAACTGACCAAATCCTTTTGTCTGTTGCAGGGGAACAGAGGATTGATGAGGGCAGCAAGATGCAACGCCACGGAAGTCACCAAAAACCGGGGCAGAAAATTTTCTGCCGATTGTCGAAAATTTTCTCGGAAGAACGGGGAAACAGTTGGAATACATTTAAGTTCTAGGTCGCCCACCAGTATAATGCGGGAATACTTTTAAGTTCTAGGTCGCCCACCAGTACAATGCGGGAATACATTTTAAGTTCTAGGTCGCCCACCAGTACAATGCGGGAATACATTTTAAGTTCTAGGTCGCCCACCAGTATAATGCGGGAATGCATTTAAGTTCTAGGTCGCCCACCAGTATAATGCGGGAATACATTTAAGTTCTAGGTCGCCCACCAGTATAATGCGGGAATACATTTAAGTTCTAGGTCGCCCACCAGTATAATGCGGGAATACATTTAAGTTCTAGGTCGCCCACCAGTATAATGCGGGAATACTTTTAAGTTCTAGGTCGCCCACCAGTACAATGCGGGAATACATTTTAAGTTCTAGGTCGCCCACCAGTACAATGCGGGAATACATTTTAAGTTCTAGGTCGCCCACCAGTATAATGCGGGAATACATTTAAGTTCTAGGTCGCCCACCAGTATAATGCGGGAATACATTTAAGTTCTAGGTCGCCCACCAGTATAATGCGGGAATGCATTTAAGTTCTAGGTCGCCCACCAGTATAATGCGGGAATACATTTAAGTTCTAGGTCGCCCACCAGTATAATGCGGGAATACATTTAAGTTCTAGGTCTCCCACCAGTATAATGCGGGAATACATTTAAGTTCTAGGTCGCCCACCAGTATAATGCGGGAATACTTTTAAGTTCTAGGTCGCCCACCAGTACAATGCGGGAATACATTTTAAGTTCTAGGTCGCCCACCAGTATAATGCGGGAATACATTTAAGTTCTAGGTCGCCCACCAGTATAATGCGGGAATACTTTTAAGTTCTAGGTCGCCCACCAGTATAATGCGGGAATACATTTAAGTTCTAGGTCGCCCACCAGTATAATGCGGGAATACATTTAAGTTCTAGGTCTCCCACCAGTATAATGCGGGAATACATTTAAGTTCTAGGTCGCCCACCAGTATAATGCGGGAATACTTTTAAGTTCTAGGTCGCCCACCAGTACAATGCGGGAATACATTTTAAGTTCTAGGTCGCCCACCAGTATAATGCGGGAATACATTTAAGTTCTAGGTCGCCCACCAGTATAATGCGGGAATACTTTTAAGTTCTAGGTCGCCCACCAGTACAATGCGGGAATACATTTTAAGTTCTAGGTCGCCCACCAGTATAATGCGGGAATACATTTAAGTTCTAGGTCGCCCACCAGTATAATGCGGGAATACTTTTAAGTTCTAGGTCGCCCACCAGTATAATGCGGGAATACTTTTAAGTTCTAGGTCGCCCACCAGTATAATGCGGGAATGCATTTAAGTTCTAGGTCGCCCACCAGTATAATGCGGGAATACATTTAAGTTCTAGGTCGCCCACCAGTATAATGCGGGAACACTTTTAAGTTCTAGGTCGCCCACCAGTATAATGCGGGAATGCATTTAAGTTCTAGGTCGCCCACCAGTATAATGCGGGAATACTTTTAAGTTCTAGGTCGCCCACCAGTATAATGCGGGAATACATTTAAGTTCTAGGTCGCCCACCAGTATAATGCGGGAATACATTCAGCTCTAGATTTTGGAATCAGTCGCCCCACCTGAAGACGGAAGGGTACAACAGAGATCCCCAAACGGGAAACAATGAAATCCCCAGCACCAAGAAGCAGACAACTGCAGAGGCAAGCGCACAATTCAAAAGGAAAAGGAACGCGTCTCAAAAGAAGCAGTTTGGGAGCGTTGTAGCATGCCCAGTATGACGATGCTGATGAAGAAACATACCACTGGAGAAACCATTAGAAAATTTAAAGAAGAAAGTCGTGTCCCCAGCGGATCAAGCAAAGTGATGAAACTGGCATTCAAACGTCAGCAAAGGACCAGCATCATCTCCCAAAGTCACAAGATAAAGGCATCGGAGGAAAGTGGTAGCCGACAAGAAAGCAAGGCAACAAGAACAAGTTGAAGATGGATGAGATTTCAGGATCCTCAGTTTAGCTTAGCTTCTTGTTTTCCTTTGAGCAATGTAATAGGGAAATCGGTTGAGCAGTAGCATCCTACATCAGCATACAACAGCGCACAACAACAACAACAAGCACTACAGTCACACGGTAGTCCCAGCTACCAAATTTCCCGAACTACATTGACCTGATTCCTGTTCAGCCCAGGATATGTAGGAAACCTCTGAAGCAAAGGTTCGGTCAAATCTTTTTCAAAAAATGCTTCACACGGAGTATTCGGACGGGCAAAAATCGCTCGCTTTATCTTTGCGCGAAAACCCTTCGTGTCTTCGGGCAAAGAGGGGCAGCTGTAAGCACGTGATTTTTGCTTTACGGACAATCGCTCCAAAAGAAAATAAAAATAGTGACAAATGGTTTCGCTGTACAATTTTTCGATCTGTCCGTGACATGTGTTTGTGGGTCTGTCCATTTTGCATCTAGTCATTATCAAACGAAAATAAAAAAAAAATAAAATAAATAAATAAATATATATATATAAAGTATATGTGTCGTTAAAAGAAAATTCAAAAATATGAATATATGTGCGTCGTTCGTTCTAGGTTGTGATTTAACTTACTTAACTATTTTGTGATAATTATGTGGAAATGTCACAGTGTTGTTGATTTTAATTTCACTATTTTTATTATTATTAAAAGAAAAAAAAAGAAAAAAAGAGAGAAAAAAAGAAAAGTAAAAGAGTGAGGGAAAACCGGTTTGGGCCCAAAAGAAATGAAATAAAACAGGCCCAAACCAGCACTCTGATCCAGTCCAAAACAAGCCTGCCCAAACACGGACTCAAACGACGCCGTATCGGCATCCCTACCAAAGCCGTTGATCTGATTCAAACGAACGGTCCAGATCAGGCTGTTCAACTCGCCTCAACGACGTCGTTTCAGGCAAGATGATCTAAGCCGTCCAACCCCATTGATCCAACGGATCCAGGCCCTCCTCTAAACCCGTCAACATGGCCCGATCCATGCCCTTTACCCGGTCTCACCCACCATCACGCCCAAACGACACCGTCTTTCCTAAGTGGATGGATCCTGGCCATAGATCTCACTTGATCCAACGGCCAGGATCTAAATCCTCAATACATATATAAGTTCTCCATTACACCCCACGCCCCCCAAACCAAACCCCACCTTCCCCACTGTACACCCTCGTCCTAAACACAGCCCCTTCTCATCCTCGAACCCTAGCATGCCGCCCCAGTATCCCTCGCCATTAAAACCGGCGGCATGGACGCCGGTGGCCACCTCCTGAACACCCTAGGACCACCTCACTGTCCTGAACACAAATCCACTAACCACGAGCCTCGAATCACTTCCGTTCGTCTCGAATCTTCATTTGAAGATTTGAGTCGAACCCGGATCTATGCCAAACCATCCCATCTTCATACCAGACACTCCCCTGACTTTCCTCGTGACCAAACCAAGCTTGGTTTGGTCCGAATCTACCCACAACTCCCTAAAAATCAGATCTAGAAATCCAGACTTTAGAACACATGCATCTGGGGAATCCGGCCGGTTTGGACATGGGTTTGAGGTCTAATAGACCTTAATCAAGGTGTTCTCATGTGAGAACACCCTGATTAAAGTTTGTTCGGCCTCAAAAGTTCGAAGATGAATCAGATTTGGGTCTGTTTTGATTTAAACATTTTCGGTAAGTTTTCCTTTCTTTTGTGTTTAGTTTTGATTAAGTGGTCAGCATGCTTCATTGTGTTTGTTTGTTATTTTTTGTTATTTTTTTTCATTCGGATTTCTTTCATCTCTGTAAAGACCTTTTATTTGGTCGATTGTGTTCTGTGTATGATTCTGAATGTACTCTGTGATAAACATGATAACTCATATAGGCCCCAGTAATTGAACAAAAATTGTCTGATGCCCTTTAGATCCCTAAATGTATTGTTTATGTGAGCGACTGATTATTACCTGTTATAATTAGTATAGTCGACTCGATAAATGTCGTCGATTAGTTTGCTATAACTAATGAATCGAATGAGCTAGTATTTTCACGTAACTAATTGAACTCGGACACTGACTGAATGTCCCAGTAATGTTTGAAATGGTTTGTTGGCATTATAAAAATGACTAAAAGGGTTCAGTCTAGGCAGTCCTGAATTTGAACTCTCATCAGTTCAAAAATGCCCTGATGCTGCAAAAAGGTCAAGACAGTGATAACCAGGGTTTAACAGGGGTATTCTAGGGTGTCAAAAAGAACAGAAGTAATTAGTTTAAGTGAGCTGGCAAATGGGGTACGAAATTAGGATTAAACTAATGCTAATGGGGGGACAAGACACAAGAGTATGGGTTTAAAATGAATAAATAAAACGAGCCCATAACTCTTGATTAAACAAAGACTAGGCGTGGGGAGCAAAGGGGCTGGCACCAAAGATGCTTAGGCATGGGCTTAAAGGGTATGGGCATTCTGCCAATTGGCAGGGCAGGCAGCTCAGCTGTACTGGTTCATTTGGCCTATAAATAGGCCATTTGATAACTTAAACGAGGCTGGACTTTTTAGTCTTCAGAAAGAGAGAAAACAAAAGGGGGAAATTTTCAGAACACTTTAACCAATCACTGCCCAAAACTGCACGAGGGGTTAAATTGGTTGGGCTATCCTGGCCAAGCCAGTTATTCTAACCAGAGTCATTACTGTTCCATTAAGAGAAAGGCTGTGTGTTTTCTGCTGTGATTGTTACTATACTGAGTTTTCTGTGGGCTGTGGTTCGAGTCTTAGTCTTCCTGATTGCTGGAACTGTATCGGGTATTAGCTGAGCTTTGGGGTTATTGGGTTTTCTGTTGCTGTCACATTTGGTATCTTGGATTTTCTACGGGTTCATTACTCTTTTTCTGGGATTGTTTGTTTGGGCCTCGACCATCTGTGGTTTCTGTTGTTCTGGAAACTGTTGCTATTTGTCTGTTGGACTGTGGAGAGCATTTTGTGGCTGTTGGTTTGTTGTTGAGTTGTTACTGTTTGGTTGTTGTTGCTGTGTTTGTTGCATACCACTCAGCTGATCATTTTCTCCCTCCTGTTGTCCTCTATACCAGGTACACAAATATATTACCAATGTAACTTGAAAAGTTTGAGCATGAATGGAGAAGATCTGCAGATGTCTATATATACATAGAATATTATGTTAGACCTCATATAATGTATAATAGTTTACCTTCTTGTTTTGGATACTAAAGTTAGCTTACAGTCCTAGTAAACTGTCAATGAATGGTAGTTGAATGTTAGATTGTGTATATAGGATGGTGATAAGAGTATGCCCAAGGCAGTGGGTTGTATCTCAGATTTAATGCAATAGTGTAGTATAAACAAGTAATGTATGCGAAGCATGAAAATTGTACACTATAAATTAATTTCTTTCCTTTCCAGTACATGTTCCGTATATAACTGCTAAAACCTTTTTTAGATAAAGAACCCGGTTTACAATCTCAACCCCACGAGAAGTCGAGCCCGGGTCAAAACAGACCCGGCAGGCTCGCATCGAACAAGCAGTGGCCCGGGTCTGGCCAATCATGCTTGGGCTGGATTTGGGCTCGTGGTTACTGGATCGGCTGACTATGTATGCAGCCCCGTTTCGGATTTTTTTTTAGCCTTTCTGAATGTTGTTACAATATCTTCAAACATGTAATTAATTAGGACTTTCTACTGTTTTCAATTGATAGAGACAAACACGACAAGAAACGTAGTTGCTATAAGATATCCCTTTAAAATAAGAACGAGATGAGCCTCGATGAAATAAACAAAACGCGCAGATGCGGGGCCCTTGTTAAATGTATATTATTGAAGCATTTAGTTTCCAGGACGGGTTGCTTAGCAAATCTCGCAACCTTCCTGAAATGACAACACGTTAGTCTCTTTAGGATACGCTTTAATAAACTTTACCTTCTTAAACTCGGGTGCACATTTATGTGACCCAAATCCAAATCTCGACGGATTCGAAATGCCTTTCTAATCACGGGTACATTGACTGTGACGTGGTTCGAGATGCATGTCCATGACGTTGCAAATTCATTAAAAATAAAGAACGAGATGAGCCTCGCCAAATAAAATACAAATTGCGGGGCCCTCAATAAATATTGCTTTAAAAATTGTTTAGACTTCGGGATGGACCGTTTAGTAAAATTTCACGGTCCTACCCAAAATAAATACGCTAGTCGCTTTAGACGCGCCTTTAATAATTTAATTTCCTTAAACTCGGGTGCACATTGATGTGACCCAAATCCAAATCTCAACGGAGTCAAAGCGTGTCAATGACCACGGGTACATTGATTGTAACATGGTTCGAGATACATTTTATAACGTTGCAATTCTTGATAAAAATCACGGTAAATGATAAAAGCGGTTGAAAGATAAAATTTGCACATAAGTTCGTATTGTATTTAAAATCAGATAATCAAGCCGAATATAACAGTTGAGCGACCGTGCTAGAACCACGGAATTCGGGAATGCCTAACACCTTCTCCCGGGTTAACAGAATTCCTTATCCGGATTTCTGGTACGCAGACTGTAATATAGAGTCATTCTTTTCCTCGATTCGGGATTAAAATTGGTGACTTGGGACACCCTAAATCTCCCAAGTGGCGACTCTGAAATAAATAAACTCATCCCGTTTCGATTGTCCTTTAATTGGAAAAACTCCCTTGTACCCTCTCGGGTGCGGAAAAAGGAGGTGTGACAGTAATCTTACCGCAATTTGTATTTTCATAACTTGCATGATTTACACATAATTTTTAATATAAATATGTTACCGATTATTTTGAGTTGCATGCGGGACAAGTCTTTTACTCGATATGATACCGAAATAGTTATTTGACATGATTATCGTTGTTTTAAATATTCTTGCTATTACTAGATATGTTTTAACATTACTTGAATTTACTGTTATCGAAATGAAATTACATGATTTGATAAGAATCGAAATGCCCTATATTATTTTAAAATATTTTCTTATGAGTATATACGGATACAAAGATAAGTATAAATAGGAGTAGACTTTGAAGGATCTCGTAGCTAACGGCGGGTTCGCTAGACCTGGTGCACCTTGTATTTACCGACTATAGAGTACAGTTATAGCCATCGCTAGTTGAAAGGTAGAACTAGCATACCGTTACCGATTTCCCACGAGTAGGGACTACCGTTATATTTGACTTCTTGCGAAGAAGTCCATAGTTATACCGATTACATGATCCATTCATTGAAACCTCCCAAAATGTGAATATTGATATTACATTGTGGTTACCTAGGTGATTAATGAATTGTCAATTTTATTATACTACAAGAAAAACATGATGAGACTGAAAATTAATTATTGTTTCTGAAAGGGCATTCTTATGTTATTTTCTGTTTGATGTACTAGCATATTTTCTGACTTGTCCCCAATAAAAAACGGTTGTGGTTAAGTATTATTACTCATTGAGCTAGCGACTCATTCCCCGCTAATTTTTTTACAGAGACAATAGTTGACGCAGGCGAGGATTTCGTTAATTAGAGCACAGGTTGGTAGTTCTTGGTGAACCTCGCACTTGTTCGCATGGGCGGAGATTTTATTTATTGTTATGGTCTTTTTTTTGAATTCTTAGAGTCGCTCCATAGTAATTCTTTTAGTGTCATGATTATTATTTTATTATTATAGTCTTATATTGAGTATCGTTCTTTTATTATCAAAATTGGAGATAAATTAGTATTGTTGGTTGTTAGTGGTTTGATTAGTAATGGTGGAGACTTGTTTTGGTTGATTGATAAATTGTCGATTATTTGATATAATATTAGGATGTTTGGTTGTTGATTTGAAACATGAAATTTTTTGGGATAGTCTAAAAACAGGGGAAACTCTGCCCGATTTTCTGTAAAATATCGATAAGGCTTACTTGGGGGCACTTGCTCCTAAGTGCCGGTCATGATCCTAAATTGGGTCGTGATAGCTTGGGTGTCTGAACCTCCATCTCAGCAGTAGCTTTTTAAGCTTTCTGCAACTCCTCCTCACTTTGCTTCAGCTTGCTCCTCGTGGCTCTCCCTCTTGGGAGAGGAATTTCAGTAGTGTCAGAAGGAGCAGCCTTCCTTTTCTTGTTGGCTCTTGCTGTTCCAAGGGTCTTTGTTTTTGGAGTTCTCCTTTTCTTGAGTTTATAACTGTCACATACCCTTTTCAAAAGATCTGCTAGGGTTTTTTCAACGCATGAACCAGGTTCATTTGTATGCTTTCCAAGATTAACCAGCCCTTCAGCGGCTTCTCTTGATACACTTCCCCCTGTTTTCTTGCCACTATCTTCTACCTTTTCTGACTCTGCTCCATAGATAGACATTCTATCAGCTTCAGAAGTAGGTGAAGAATCAACCACTTCTTTCTCTTTTCCCTCTCATCACTCCGCACACCCTCACTTTCTTTTTCTTTTTCTCTTTTTTTTACCTCCTCTCCTTCTAGACTCAGGGGTTTGCACATCCACCACAGACCCAACCAATATAAATCTTTTTTTTTTAATTTTCAGCCAAATTAGAGATGACTTCAGTAGAAGGGCTTGGCACAGATTTTACCTGCTCAGAATCGGAAGACCCAGTTCTTTCCCCCTCAGTTGCAGACTTGAAAGAGTCGTTAGAGTTTTGGGGCTCTTGGGCTTGACTCACCTGTAGCTGTGCGTTGAGTTTCCTTGAAAGAGCACCTCTAGCCACAATTTTTTGCGCAAGCATTTTTACTCGTCGTCTCCTAAGTTGAAAGGTAGTAGAAGATGAGGAACATGGTGGGGGTGCACCAGGGTTATCTTGAGGATTAGTCATTGTTCTTGATTCTGTGAGGAATGGGATGGGTAGGTTGCATTTTGGAAGAATAGAGAAGAGAGAAATTTTGACGGTTTTTGGGAATTATGAGAGAATGGTAGGGATGATGATGAATGATTTAAAGGAAGGGGTAATTAACGAGTAACGACAAGTTTAGCAGTCAAATAGAAGTCTAATAAAACTAAAATTTCAGTTTTGAAAAGACCGTTGAGGCGTCCTATAATCTAGGTGAGTTAATTTGGGCGGGAGTCTTTGAACAGAACTGGTTCACTTATTGGACAAGTTCAAAAGAAATTTAGCTTAGGTAGGACTCTGCTCATGATTCAATTATTATTATTTCAAAATATGCAAAGTGTAGAAAATATACCGTGTTATCTTGCTTCCTGTCATATGCTTTGAGCAGCCACTATCTATGTACCATATTTGGCTGCTTTCCTTCACTTAGACCTGCAAAACAAAATCAGGAGTTAGTCTTAGGAACCCAAACTAGTTTGGGGCCCTTTCTATAGGCAAAAGGATGAATTAAGTTCTTTTTAGCCCAACCTGGAAGCCTACTTTTCCCTTGAACAAATTCTTTATTCTTTTTACTAGCCTTTTCTTTTGCAGTACATTCACTTTTATAGTGACCATTTTTTTCATAGTGTGTGCAAATTTTGTTCTCAGGAAATGTGAGGTACTTGCTTTTGGGATCCCAGTTAGGTGCAGGGGTCCCGTAGCCAATTCCTCTCTTATTGCTATTATGCTGCTCATGTAGCTATGAAAGTGCATTGGAGAACCTGTTCCATTTACAGGTTTTGTCTAGCTCGTGCTTGACCTTACTCATATCCTCCTTTAGGACTCTTATCTACTCATCTCTTTTGTACAACTCATCTTTCATTTTTCCTAAGTTTTCTTCTAAGGTGAGTTGTGTGTGACCAACTTTATTTTTACATGTTCCTAATTTCAGTTTTACATTTTCAGATCTAAGATCTACGATAGTGGTTTCAAGTTCAAGAACTGGTTCTTTAACTCGGTGTTTTTACTATCACTTTCACTAGCCCTAAGTTCCATATTTTTGCACATAGCTTTTAAAATCACACACTCCTTAGACACTTGTTCCTTTTCATTATTTAGATCCTCAAATTCATCAATAAAATCCAGGAGTAACTCAGATAGCCTTTCTTTGGACAAAAATTTAATCTTGTCTTTTAGATGAATTACACTTACCTCAGATTCCTCATCAGATTCTCCAATGGCCATAAGTGTTTGTTCATCTCCATCTTCATCCTCTAAATCCTCATCTAAACTTTCTCTCCAGGCATCAACCATAGCCTTTGTTGATCCTTTGTTCTTCTTGGGATGAACATGTTCTTTCTTCTTGTCTCTTCCGTTCAGCTCTTTCCTTCTTCTATTCAATTTCCCACTGAGGATAGTTTTGATGTGGTGATCAGTCTTCCCACACTTTTAGTAGCCCTAGTTGGTTTGTTTTTCAGGAACCCTTGGTTTATTGTAGCTTGCACCTCTTGAGGAACCCTTTCTTCTCATTAAGTACTTCTTGAAGTCCTTTGTGATCATAGCCATTTCATCTTATTCTAGATCAGCACCTTTAGTGATTCTGAGTGCCAAACTTCTTTCCTTCTTGGGTGTATCCATCTTCATGGTTTACTTTCTAAGTTCATAGGCAATGAGATTTCCAATTAGCTCGTCCAACTTAAGAGTGGCAATTTAGTTCTCTTATGATGAACCAGGTTCTTTGTCATAATAATGGCACTAGTGTTATCACAAAAAATAGGGATGCAACCAACATCAATTCCAAAGTCCATTAATTGATGTTTGTCCACAAAAATTTAGCATAACATGAAGCAGCGGCAATATACTCAGCTTCGGTGTAGATAAGGCCATTGAATTTTGCTTTTTAGTAGCCCATGACACAAGACATACCTGAGGTGCTCTTTCTGAGGTGTGCCATACCTTTGGTGCTCTTCCTGTCTACAAGGAAACATGCACAATCAGCGTCAGCATATCCCACAAGGTTAAAATTACTACCTTTTGGATACCAAAGGCAAAGGTCAGTGGTACCTTTCTACTATCTCAATATTCTTTTGACATCAGTCAAGTGGGACTTCTTTGGATTTGCTTGAAATCAAGCACAAAGACCTACACTGAAAATAATTCAGGTCTACTAGCAGTAAGATACAAAAGTGAACCAATCATTCCCCTATACAACTTCTGATCAACAGATGAACCAAGTTCATCTATATCCAATTTTGTGGTTATTGCAATAGGAGTATCGGTTTCCTTTGATTCTTCCATTTTAAACTTTTTAAGCAACTCTTTCACATATTTCTGCTGATGGATCATAGTTCCATTTGAGTTTTGTTTAGTTTGTAAGCCTAAAAAAAATTAAGCTCACCCATCATACTCATTTCAAAATTACTCCCTATTAGTTTAGTAAATTCCTTACTTAGTTTTTCAGTAGTTGCTCCAAAGATTATGTCATCAACATATATCTGTACTACTAGAAGATCTTTACCTTTTTCCTTCAAGAATAGAGTGTTATTGATTCTACCTCTCTTGTAGTCATGTTCGAGCAGAAATTTTGATAATCTTTCATACCATGCTCTAGGAGCCTGCTTGAGTCCATAGAGTGCCTTGTCAAGTCTGTACACATGACCAGGACACTCCTTGCTTTCAAACCCTGGAGGTTTCTTTACAAACACTTCTTCCTTTAAATAGCCATTGAGGAAGGCACTCTTGACGTTCATATGGTGAAGATTAAATTCCATGTAAGCATCAAAGGCTATGAGAAGTCTTATTGCTTCCAACCTTGCAACTGGAGCAATGGTCTCATCATAGTCTATGCCCCCTCCTGGCTATATCCTTGAACCACTAATCATGCCTTATTCCTTGTGACAGTTCATCTATATCAAGTTTATTTCTGAAGACTCATTTTGTGCTAATTACTGATCTGCCCTTGGGTCATGGAACCAGATGCCAAACTTGACTCCTTTCAAACTGGTTAAGTTCATCTTGCATTGCATTTACCCAGTCTGTATCCTGCAAAGCCTCAGCAACATTTTTAGGTTCAATAAGAGATAAGAAGGCATCAAAAGCACACGGATTCTTTAATGAAGATGTAGTTTTAATTTCAGAGGTTGGATCAGTAATTATGTTCTCAATGGAATGAAAACTTTTGTACTTGTAAGGTTTCACAACCAACTAGTTTTCTCTTAATGTTTCTCCAATGTTTTGTTGCTAAGGAATATGATCATGGATAGATTCCATTAAGGTATTAGATTAAGTTCCTCTTTGTTCAATTTCCCCTGTCATGTTGCCCTGAATATCAGAACATGTTCCGTCACCTATTCCTTATTCTAGTGCAGCTCCAACCTAGCCTGTGATTTCATTTAAACTTCTTAACAGCCAAATAGCTTCATTTTTATGTTCCCGTCTCTCAGAAAGAATGTTAGTTTCATCAAAAACCACATGTATACTTTCTTCTACACACAGTTTTTTTGTTGTAAACTTTATATGTTTTGCTATATGAAGAATATCCTAAGAATACTGTCTCATCACTTCTGAGATCAAACTTACCTAGGGAATCATTTCCATTATTGTGCACAAAGCACTTTCATCAAAATGCCCTAAGATGGGATATATTTGGTTTTCTCCCTTTAAGTAACTCATAGAGAGTCTTCTCTACAAAATGTCTAGTCATGCACCTATTGATGATGTAGCATGCAGTATTTACAGCTTCTGCCCAGGAACTATGGGGTAGTTTACTAGAAAGAAGCTGATGGATTTTCAATGTCTTTGTCTTATGCTTCTTATGTTTTGATGATCTAACAAACTTATTGCGAAGATACAGATAGAGAACTTGACCCACATGGTATACATTTCAAATGAATAATGTCCAGTCTGATCTCCAGTAAATGAATGAACAACCGCAAGGAGGAACATAACAGGGACCTGGTGACATGGTCCCTTAGGGTTCTCCGATAGAAGTACAAGTCAGTGACTGTCTGCAACCATTATAAAGAGGAACACAACAGGGACCTGGTCCCTTAAGGTTCTCTAATAGAAGTACAAGTCAACTGTACATTTGGAACACAACAACAGAAAGTGACTATCTCGCAACCGTTACACATGAGGAACACAACTGAGACCTGGTCCCTTAGTGTTCTCTGACAGAAGTACAAGTCAACTATACAGCTGGAACACAACTACACAAAAGTGACTGTGCAGCAGACAGTGCAACAGTCACTTCTCATTGGGAAGAAGCATGTACCAAGAATTGACATCACTATCTATTGTGATGTCATTTGTGATATAACAACCTGGTGCAAGACACAACATTTCACTTGTGCATTCAGTGATATTCTCTCAAGCATAACAGTGTTCAACCGGCATTGAAGTCACTGGTGTGTCAAGAACAAGAAGACAACTCCACTAAGGATCGGTTTCATAATGAGTTTATGTATATCCATAGTTGAGTTGTAATCTTGTTATTTGTTCTTAATTGTAACTCCTATTTTGCTTTCTTAGAAGCTTTGTCTTAGGAAAACCAAAATCCGTAAACTTTCGAGTTTATGTTGTGACTAGGATTAGTCATAAGATTAAAGTCTTTGTAACTAGAAGAGTCACAAAGTGGTTTGTGGTGAGAGCATCACAAGTTAGTTGAAGTCTTTGTAATAGGGTTATTACAAAGTGGCTTGTAATAGTGAGATTGCAAGTTAGTAAAGTTAAAAGCCTACAAGTGTAAGTCGTGGTTTTTTGATCCTCTTGTGTGGGATTTTTCTACGTAAAAATCCCTTGTTTTCTTTACTTACAGTTTTATTAGCATTCTCTGCTTAACCTCATAGATGACCAGGTACTCTACTATTTGGTGGACTCATACAGACTAATAATTGGTATCAGGGCAGGTTCTTTCTAAAATGCTAACACCTAGAAAGGATCTCAATGGCTGCTCCACCCAACTTTGAGGAAGGACAATCAACCTACAGACCTCCTAGATTCAATGGTCAATACTAGGGCTGGTGGAAGACTCATATGCATGATTTTATAATGGTCGAAGACTCAGAATTGTGGGACATCATTTGTGATGGTCCACATGTTCCTATGAAGAAGCTTGAAGAGACTGGACCAATGGTGCTGAAAGACAGAAAAGAGTACAACGACATTGACAGAAAAGCCATAGAAAAGAACTATCATGCCAAGAAAATCTTGGTGTATGGCATAGGACCTGATGAGTACAATTGAGTCTCAGCTTGTGATACTGCCAAAGAAATATAGGAAGCATTGCAAACCGCACACGAAGGAACTACTCAGGTTAAACAGTCCAAGATTGACATGCTCACCACAGAGTATGAGCTCTTTAGGATGAAGGATGATGAGTCTATACAAGATATGCACACCAAATTTACCTCCATCATAAATGAGCTTCATTCACTTGGAGATGTTATTCCCAGAAACAAGCTTGTAAGGAAAATCCTCAGTGTTTTACCTGGTTCTTGGGAAAGTAAGGTAAATGTCATCACCGAAGCTAAAGATCTACAAACTCTAAAGTCTAACCATGAATGAGTTGATTGGTAAGCTGAAGACATACGAGATGAAAAGAAAGAAAGACAGTGAAAGGAGAGAGCCGAACAAGGAAAAAAACCTAGTACTCAAAGCTGAAAGCAGTGACTCGAGTGATAAAGATAGTGACATGGCCTACCTTACTAAAAGATTTCAAAAGATGGTTCGAAGAAATGGTGGTATACCAAAGAGGGGTAGTTCAAGTAAAGCAAGGAATAATGATCTCTGTCAGAGGTGCGGAAAGCCAGGGCATTTCATCAAAGACTGCCCACTCGCGAAACAGGAGAAATACAAACAAAATACTGATAAAGCAGCAAAAAGGAACTTGGTTCCAGACAAACGATTCAATCGAAAAAGTGTTGCTGACAATATTGTGAAACAGGATCTTGTTGCTTGGGGAGACTCCTCCAGTGAATCAGAAAGGTAACCAGATGCAGAAAACAGTTGCATGATGGCAGTGGAAACTAAAGCAACAAATTATGACTCACTGTTCACGCTGATGGCTCAGTCTGATGAGGATGAGGAAGATGAAGACGATGAGGTAAATTTCAGGGATGTTTAGAAAAATCTAAAATCCTATTCTTCTAAGAAGTTAAGATCATTAGCCAATGTTTTAATTGATGCTTATTATAGCATTGATAATGATAAGGAGATCCTGACCTTAGAACTAGGAGAAGCTGCACAATCTAGAGATGATCTGGTGGTCTGTGTAGTGGACCTAAATGAGACCATAGCTAATCTTGAAAAAGAAAAGGAAGCTCTAAATGAAAAGATAACTAGTGTAGAAAATGAGAGAAATGACCTGATGGTTGTGGTGGTTGACTTGAAGGAAACAATAGAAGGTCTCAGTAATGAGAAACACACTCTAGAAGAAAAAATTTCAGCTACTGAGCAAGAGAGGGATGATTTCTTAGTGATAATCACTAACCTAGAGGAAACCATTGAGGGACTCAATAGAGAACACAGGATCGTGAGTCTTGGGAAAGGGAAGGAAGTAGCTAGTGAGACACACATCAAGCTCGAACATAAATTAAATGATGTGATAACTAGTCTATGTGGTGAACTTGAGAAAAATCGGCAATTTCAAGCTGAATTGGAGAAAGTAAAAAATTGATCTTGAGAAATCTCTGAAGTGGACCTAGTCCTCAGATGTTGTCACTGCCATGTATTTGAATAATAGTGGAAATAGGCAGGGAATCGGGTTCTAAAGGGAGAAAACTCCTTACAACCCTTACAGCAAGTACGCCACTATTCTTGATAACTGGTTGTGTCCACTGTGGGAACAATGGGAAATTCAAAGAAAATTGCCAGGCTAGGGTTCAATCTGTTCAAAAAAACAAAGTGTTTACAGACAAAGTGATCACTAACAAGGGATCAGGTACCGGTCGCAAGAAACGAATATTGCCTGCATGGACTAGAAAAGCCCTTATCCATCCTTTTTATCATAACAAGGGACCCAAACTAGTTTGGGTTCCTAAATCTATCCCATAATTTGCATGTGCATGGAACAGTGAGAGGAAGTAGACTGCAATGAACCAAGGACAGTGGATGCTCAAAGCACGTGACTGGAAGCACCATAAATTTCTTCTCACTAAAAACCCTGCAGGAAAGGAATGTATCCATTGAAAAAGGAAAGGGTACATTCTCAGTGCTGAAAAAATTAGAAAATCTCTCTATTACTCAATTGAGAATGTGTACTATGTGGATGGCCTGAAGTACAGTCTCCTGAGTGTCTCTCAAATATGCGCTAAAGGGAACAAAGTAGAGTTCTTGTCAAAGAGTGCACAGTTACCAATCCGGTGACTGGCAAAGTGGTCTTAGTAGCCAAAAGAAACAAGAACATCTACGTTGCTGACTTTGAATCTTTACAAGCTGGTGATATGAGATGCTTGAGAAGGACCTCGTTCGTGGTCTGTCAAATAAAAGATTCACCTGGACACTGGTTCTTAGAACAAAGGATGAGCGTTTCGAAATGTTTAGGGCCTTTATCAAAAAGATCCAAGTGAAAATAAACTTGAAGGTAGTATGCATCAAATCTGACCACGGGATAGAATGTGACAACGCCAAATTTGATGAGCTTGTAATAAAAATGGAATCACACACGACTTCTCACTACCAAGGACTCCACAACAAAATGGTATTGCTGAAAGAAAGAACAGAACTGGAAGGCATGGAATGGACAATTCTCATTGACAATGGAATCTCCAAGAGTTGCTGGGCAAAAGCAGTAAATACTGTTTTCTACATGGCGAACAGGTGTATGATCAGGTCCATCCTGAATCAAAACCCACTATGAGCAGCCAAATGGAAGAAAACCAAAGACAACTCATCTAAGAACCTTCTTAACTGAAAATGCCAAGTTCTCGACAACAGGAAGGACCAGCTTGAGAAGTTTAATTTAGAGGCAATGAAGGAATCCTTCTGGGATACTCTCCATAAAGCAAAGTCCATAAAGTCTACAACAAAGGGCACACTGAGTGGAAGAAAGTGCTCATGGGGAATTCAACAAGATACCTTCTTCTAACCAAGGAAGAAACATCAATGATCAATATAATGAACCATCTCTGGTCCCTAGGAAATATCTGAGATTTTAAATAAGGAGGCTGACATGATGAGTAAGATGAAGGAGATAGGTGAAAGACAATGCAACATCGTCTTTCACTTTTCACAAGGAACCTGGTACTTCACTTACTACCACTGAGGCTGAAGAACGAGTGGAGATGCAGTTCATGGCACTCCACAAGTAACAGAACAAAGAGTATAGGGAAATCAAATTAACCTCCCAAGTTCCCCTACAAATCAAGCCTCAGTCCCAAACTGGAAACACAAAGGCTCTCATCTAATTGATAACCTAATCACTCTCTTTTTCTAGAGTTAGAAAAGTATTAAGAATTTAATTTTTTTTGTTTTCTTAGTCCCTTTTGTATCTCCACTCCAGAATAGAATCCAAAGTCAAGTCCTTAGGAATCATCTTGAGGGATGCCAAAAGAAGTTTGAGATACCTTAAAAGAACTCAGGACCTAGTCCTGTATTACTCCTCAGGTGACAGTTTTAATCCTGTTGGGTATGATGATGTTAAACTGTGCAGATTTTCTTATGGACAGGAAAAGCACTTCTAGAATGGTTCACTTGCCATGTTCATGTCTCATCCCTTGGGGGACAAGGAAGCAAAACTTAATTGCCTCGTCAACAACTGAAGAAGAATGTGTAGTGGAAGCACCCTACTGTGCTCAAACCCTATGAACTGAGTAGCAACTGGAAGATCTTGGGGTATCTTCTGATGGTATATCTTCTCTATGTAGTTTAGAACAAGAGGACCAAGCACATTGAGGGGTGACATTATCTTCTGAGAGTCAATATGGAGAAAGGGTTGATATGTGGAGAGTCTTGCAGAACAGAAGACCAAATTCCAGATATCTTCATCAAAGCCTTGAGTAGAGAATATTATAGAAGAAACAAGGTGAAGATGGGGTCATAAGAGTCTAATGGAGAACCTGATTCTCCATCAGTTGGCTATGCAAGACACCCTCAGGTAAAATTAGCTACAGTATTTTCTGACCAAGCCTAACTCACATCGATACTGTTGCAGGTAAACACGCATGTCGATCATAGAAGCTAAAGGTACAATCATAAACTGCGAAAGAAGAGCTACTAAAACCTTTTTAAAAAATGTTTAGGCATCAGGTTCTTGTACCACAGGTTAGTAGTAATCTATTTTTCTCTACATGGCGTCCCAAAATGGTAACATAATTAACTCAACTACCACATCATCCGACTTTTCAAAGTCTGCATGACATGTCTTGTCTTTCAAATCCCTTCATCCCCTATGCACAATAACGTTTTCCCACAAACCTACCGCCGTTCTTAAAAATATTAAAAACACATTTCTCTCTCCTCTCATCATTAGTCCTTTTTCCAATAAAACTTTACTTCTCCCTTACAGCAAGTCATGAACCTTCATCTCTTCTGTATAGTTGTGATCCTCTCTTCATCTATCTCTCTCACTCTACTTGTCTTCCAAATACTCCTATAATGGCTATCGAATGATCTCTTCCTTCTCGCACCGTTAACACCACCCCCACTTCCCTATTACCCTTAAAATCATTCCCAGATATTCACTATTTCACTCCTTCCAATACTACTGTATCAACACCTGGTTCCTCCTATTTTTCTATAGTCTTTCCTTTTCTGACATACCCTATTTTTCTCCCATGTATTAAGAACTCTATGTCTCGTCACTCCTCTGATCTCATCAAAGAATACTCATGGGGTTTCACCTCTCAAGTGTCAGAGGTCTCTGAGGATGATCCTGATCAATATCTGAACTCCTCCATTTTGGACTTAGTAACTCTCACAGAGTCACCAGAAAAGGAAGCAGCACATAACATCATGGCTATCGCTGCTGAGAGTCTGATGAATGAAGGAGCATATCTCTTGTCTGAGTATCAGGGTGAAGGCACTCCATTCCTAAGCGATGTAAGAACAATAGTACTCCTCGAGTCTTTGGCTCATAAGACATTCCCAGAAAAACCTATTGAAGAACCTGATTCTCTTCCAGGCAAACCCACTTCTGTACCTCCTTATCATCCTAAGCTCTTAGAATCCTCCTCTAAGTCACCCACTATCAAGTCATAACAAAGAGGGTTTTAAGTCTACAGTGCAGAAAAGTAGGAGGAGTGTCAAGACAAGGAAAAAGAGGTTGATGAATTAAGGGAAATTTGTTACTGACAAGAGTGTTCCAAAAAGTGGGATTGACAAAAATTCTCCAAAGGAACCTGGTTCCTTAGTGTAACAATCTATGAAAGCTTAAAAGTCTGTGGATAAAGCTTCTGATGAAACTATTGGGAAACAAAATAGTACATCCGTGAAGGGCAGCAGCAAGTCTAAAAAGAGTCAAGTTGAGCAAGCCATGTCTGAAACTGATACTATAGGGTTAGTAAGCTGGAAAGGAAAGTCTATTGAAGGATCTAGCAAACGAAAACAGGAAACTGTTAGAGAACCTGGTGTTATGAGGACCATGCCCAGTGATAGTGGTCTTTGGTAGCAAAGATTAAGAACTCAGAAAGTCTTGTGGGGTTGTACATTTGACCCAACAATTTCAGAGATGGCCGGTATGAGACAAATTCTGGAGATAGTGGAATTTCAACAATGGGAGCACTTGTTTGAAGGGAGCATGCCTCTAGTGTACGAAGATGCGGTACAAACTTTCTAAACATTTATCTTCACTGTTGAGGGGCATCACATTTGTGCACTAGTACATGGAGTAGATATTGTACACGACGCTTCAGCATTGGGAAAAGTTCAGAGAATTTCGTGTGAAGGGATGTCCTCGATCAAGAGTATATGTGGTGTCAACTTTAGGAGAGCCATCATGAAAGAGCAAGCTATTTAGTAGGGAGAACAGGTGCATAAGAAGGTATTACTTCCTGAATATCAGCTTCTTTTTGAACTGGTCAATAAGGTGCTCTTACCTCGTTTTGAGAGGTGGTCTATTGCTATAAAATCGGATATGGCCTTAATGGAAGCGCTTGATAAGTTTGTCCCAATCAATGTACCAGCAATCATGATAGATCATATGCAAAAGGTGGCAAACTTTAAAGGTGGAAATCAGGGGCTACCATATGGCTTTCTCCTCACTCAGGTGTTCAGATTCTACAAGGTCCCCTTGGGGAATCCCAGAGTGGACACATGCAAGCAAACCTTCTCTAAAACCACTTTAGAAGAATGTGAATGTGTAGAAAGAGTTGGTGGAAGCATCTTGACCATTTCTCAGCTGATTAACGCTCAAAATGTAGCTTCTGAAGAGATCAGAAGGTTGAGGGCTCAAAATGCCATATTGGAAACTCAGCTCAGTCAAGCAGTTAATGGACCTGATTCTTTTAATGAAGAAGTTGCCCGACTGACAAAGGAAAATGATAAACTTCGGGCACAATTGCTTGAAGAACAATTGTCTGCAAATGATCGACTGGACCTGGTTCTCAAAACCATTGTCGTCTCTTCTTCCAAGCCTCCTTCTTCTAGTGTCCCCTAGGATCCTCTTAGTGCCCAGCTATTTTTGCTCTAATATTTTGTGGCTGTTGTTTTATTTGTGTTTGTTTTTTTTGTAATGGCATGCTAGAATTCACCATTACTGCTCCTGTCATGTTCAGTCCATTGTTAATATTAATGAAACAACTCCTCTTTTTGCCTGTACAATGCTGTATTCCAATGGCTTCTCTTTTCTGTCATGTTGTGTGCACATATGTGACATGAGTTAGCTGTGTTAGACTTATTTATGCTAATTACCTGCTTGTGTTCTTTTTAATGATACCAAAAGAGGAAAAAAGAGATCTGAGATTAAGGGGGAATAGATTTAAGGAGAGCTTTGAGATTAAGAGGGAATCAAAAAGAAAAAGAGAATAAGGGGGAATCAAAAAGAAAAAGAGAATAAGGGGGAATCAAAAAGAAAAAGAGAATAAGGGGAAATCAAAAGCAAACGATAAGGGGGAACCTGTGTAGTTTCTGGTATCTTATATGGTTATTTCTGCTCTAAATAAATAATATCAATGCCTATGTTTGTCATCATCAAAAAGGGGGAAATTGATGGGTTTTCAATATCTTTGTCTTATGCTTCTTATGTTTTGATGATCTAACAAACTTATTACGAAGATCCAGATAGAGAACCTGACCCACATGGTATACATTTCAAATGAATAATGTCCAGTCTGATCTCCAGCAAATGAATGAACAACCTCAGGGAGGAACACAACAGGGACCTGCTGACCTGATCCCTTAGGGTTCTCCGATAGACTACAAGTCAGAGACTGTCCGCAACCATTATAAAGAGGAACACAACAGGGACTTGGTCCCATAGGGTTCTCTGATAGAAGTACAAGTCAACTGTACATCTGGAACGCAATAGCAGAAAGTGACTATCTCACAACTGTTACACATGAGGAACACAACTGGGACCTGGCCCCTTAGTGTTCTCTGACAAAAGTACAAGTCAACTATACAGCTGGAACACAACTTCACAAAAGTGACTGTGCAACAGACAGTGCAACAGTCATTTCTTATTGGGAAGAAACGTGTACCAAGAATTGACATCACTATCTATTGTGATGCCTTTTATGATATAACAACCTGGTGCAAGGCACAACACTTCACTTGTGCATTCAATGATATTCTCTCAAGCATAATAGTATTCATCCGTCATTAAAGTCACTGGTGTGTCAAGAACAAGAAGACAACTCCACTAAGGATCAGTTTCATAATGAGTTTATGTATATCCGTAGTTGAGTTGTAATCTTGTTATTTGTTCTTCATTTTATCTCCTATTTTGCTTTCTTAGAAGCTTTGTCTTAGGAAAACCAAAATTCGTAAACTTCCAAGTTTATGTTGTGACTAGGATTAGTCATAAATTTAAAGTCTTTGTAACTAGAAGAGTCACAAAGTGGTTTGTGGTGAGAGCATCACAAGTTAGTTGAAGTCTTTGTAATTGCGTTATTACAAAGTGACTTGTAATAGTGAGATTGCAAGTTAGTGAAGTTAAAAGCCTAAAGTGTATGTTGTGGTTTTTTGATCCCCTTGTATGGGATTTTTCCACGTAAAAATCCCTTGTCTTCTTTACTTACAGTTTTATTAGCATTCTCTGCTTAACCTCATACAGGACCAGGTACTCTACTGTTTGGTGGACTCATACAAACTAACAGAAGCATAGTCTTAGCCATATCTTCAAGTGTCCTATTCTTTCTTTCAACTACTCCATTTTGTTGTGGAGTCCTAGGAGCAGAGAAATTATGATCTATGTCATGCACATCACAAAATTCAACAAACTTAGCATTTTCAAATTCAGTTCCATGATCAGACCTAATTGATGCAAGTTGATTACCTAGTTGTTTCTGAGTTTTTCTAACAAAAAAAGTAAACATGCCAAATGTTTCATCTTTAGATGTTAAAAATAATGTCCAGGTAAACCTAGAGTAATCATCAACAAGCACCATCACATATCTTTTACCACCCCTACTTAATGTTCTCATTGAACCACAGAGATCCATATGGACCAGTTCCATCGATCTGGTGGTGCTTACCTCTTTCTTGCATTTAAAAGAGGATCTTACTTGCTTCCCCTTTGCACAAGCCTCACAAACTTTGTCTTCCTTGAACTTGATGTTAGGTAGCCCTATCACCAGGTCCTTGGAGACTAATTTGTTGAGTTGACTCAGACTTGCATGTCCAAGTCTCTTGTGCCAAAGGAGGGGATCATTGTCCAACACACTTAAGCAAGTGAGTTTATTTTATGAAATTATGGATAGATCTACAATGTATATATTGTTTACTCTTTGTTAGAAACTAAACATCCACCAGACTGTATAGAGAATTGGGTTCTCTATGAGTTTCCTCTAAAGATACTAATGAACCAAATTGTATAGCGATCTGGTCCTATATCAATTTGGTACAATGCTAACTACTGAACAAGTATGTAAATGGGACATAGGATAAGTTTCCACTGTATAGAGAACCAGATTCTCTATAAGTTCTCACTGTAAGCAACAGACTGTAAAACCAGCCAGTATAAGGAATTGGGTTCTCTATTTGTTCCCACAGTAGCTCGGCAGTAAATAAAGAACACAGAGGATTTTTACGTGGAAAAATCCCAACTCAAGGGAAAAAAAAAACCACGACTTACACTTGTAGACTTTCAACTTCACTAACTTGTAAACCCCTATTACAAGCCACTTTGTAATGACTTTGTTACAAAGAATTCAACTAACTTGTAGTACTCTTACCACAAACCACTTTGTGACTCCCTAGTTACAAAGGATTTTACTAACTTGTGATACTCTAACCACAAGCCACTTTGTCACTTTACAATTACAAAGGCTTTTGACTCTCTAACTTATAATAACCCTATTACAAGCCACTTTGCAATAACTCTATTACAAAGGCTTTACAACTCGACTAACTCTAGCCAAAACACTAACTTGGAGGGTTTGTGATTTTGTATTTCCTAAAACAGCTTCTAAGAAAGCAAGATAGGAGTTAAAATTGAAGAACAAATAACAAAGACTCAACAAACCTAAGGACTTAAGACATCTTCAATCTTGGATCTGATCCTTGAGGTTGAAGTAGCTTTGTTCTTGAGAGAGATTGTTGCAAGCACTTGAGAGAGGATTTTTGTTCTGTATTTGCAAGTGTTGAACCTAAATCTTGTGCCTTGCATGAGGTTTATAGACATTACCTTAGTGATGTCAATTCACAATGGTGATGTCCAATCTCAATGGAAAGTGACTGCTGCAATGTCTGCTGTATTGTTGTAGGCAGTCACTTTCTGTAGTTGCTTTCCAGTTGTACAGTTGACTTATACTTTTGTCAGGGGAACACCAAGGTATCAGGTCCCTAATATGGTTCCTGTGAATATATAGCACACTGCCCAGATTATCTTGAGTCGATTAACTTGAATGATTGTACCAGACATGCTTCAGGTCCTTTATCTGGTTCTCTCATGAAGTAAGTCATTGTACCTTCTTTGATTGTATTTATACGTGTGTGAAATCACTTATAATGATGTAAGCAAGGCAGGTGAAAAGCCTTCCTCAGAAAGTTGACTGTTGCACTATTCTTGTACAATAGCGTGAGAAGGTAGCAAATTTCCTGCTGGAGAGTTGACTTCATACAGTCTTCTCAGGAACTGGTAGGGACCTATTCCCTAAGCTATTCCTTGTACTCTTCCTCACTTGAGTAATTGCTATCAGCTTTGAGTATCGGGTTCTTTTCTTTCTTTGGTTCTCTTCTTTCACTGTCTATCTTCCTCTTCATCTCATAGGTCTTCAGATTTCCAACCAGCTCTTCTATGGTCAGCTCCTGCAGGTCCTTTGATTCAGTAATAGCATTCACCTTGCTTTCCCAAGGGCTGGATCCCAACCTGGAACTTTGTGATCTCAAGGTCTTGTAGATGTGTAACAGGTTCCTTATCAGGTATTGAATGGTAAGTTTGCTAGATCATCAAAACATAAAGTAAAGTACTTGTGCCCAAGGTACTTGTAACCTATCACTCTTTTTCCCTGCAAAAGAATCTTGTCAGTGATAAGATTAATCACAAAACATTTGGTAGTGGTGAAAGCTACCAACCTCTATCACGCAATTGTGATACACTGATTAGACTGTATTTTAGGCCATATATCAAGTAGACATTCTCAATAGAGTGAGAATCAATCTTACCTACCTTTCCAACCCCAATGATCTCACCTTTCTTCCCATTTTCAAAGGAGACATTTCCTCCTTTGAGGTCCTCAAGTGAAAGGAACTGGTTTTTGTTTCTTGTCTTATGCTTTGAGCAACCACTATCCATGTACCATATTTGGTTGTTTTCCTTCACTTGGACCTGCAAAAGAAAATCAGGGGTTAGTCTTAGGAACTCAAACTAGTTTTGGTCCCTTTTTATAGGCAAAAGGATGAATTATGTTCTTTTTAGCCCAACCTGGCAACCTACTTTTCCCTTGAACAATTTTTTTATTCTTTTGACTAGCCTTTTTTTTGCAGTACATTCACTTTTATAGTGACCAGTTTTTCCACAGTGTGTGCAAATTTTGTTCTCAGGAAATGTGAGGTACTTGCTTTTGGGATCCCACTTAGGTACAGGGGTCCCGCAGCCAATTCCTCTCTTATTGCTACTATGATGCTCATGTAGCTATGAAAGTGTATCGGATGACCTGTTCCATTTACAGGTTTTGTCTAGCTCGTGCTTGACCTTACTCAGATCCTCCTTTAGGACTCTTATTTGCTTATCTCTTTTGTACAGCTCATCATTCATTTTTCCTAAGTTTTCTTCTAAGATGAGTTGTGTGTGATCAGTTTTATTTTTAAATGTTCCTAATTTCGGGTTTACATTTTCAGATCTAAGCTCTAGGACAGTGGTGTCAAGTTCAAGAACCTGTTTTTTTAACTCGGCATTTTTACTATCACTTTCACTAGCCCTAAGTTCCAGAGTTTTGCACATAGCTTTTAAAATCACACACTCCTTAGACACATATTCCTTTTTTAGATCTTCAGATTCATCAATAAAATCCAGGAGTAACTCAGATAGCCTTTCTTTGGACAAAAATTTAATCTTGTCTTTTAGATGAATTACACTTACCTCGGATTCCTCATCAAATTCTCCAATGGCCATAAGTGATTGTTCATCTCCATCTTCATCCTCTGAATCCTCATCTGAGCTTTCTCTCCAGGTAACAACCATAGCCTTTGTTGATCCTTTGTTCTTCTTGGGATGAACCTGTTCTTTCTTCCTATTTCTTCGTTAAGCTCTTTCCTTCTTCCATTTAGTTTCCCACTGAGGATAGTTTTGATGTGGTGATCAGTCTTCCCACACTTTTAGTAGCCCTCATTGGTCTATTTTTCAGGAACCCTTAGGGGTCATTTGGTTTGAATATGGCTTATGTCGGGATAAGTTATACTGGTATAAGTTATGCTGGGATTGTTTTTTATTCGTTATTTGGTATGTTGTATTAAATATGACAATTACATAATTTATAAGAAGAATGCATAAGTTATACCGGTGCTACTTACCCCACCCTCTATAAGGTATAAATTATCCATGTGTTAATTTTAATTATGGGATAACTTATACCTGGTTTGCTAACCAAACGAATTATTAAGGTGGTATTAAATTTTTATACCAGCACTATACCTTCTTATAGTTCATACCAAATGACCCCTTAGTTTGTTGTAGCTTGCACCTCTTAAGGAACCCTTTCCTCTCATTAAGTACTTCTTGAAGTCCTTTGTGATCCTAGTCATTTTATCTTCTTCTAGATCAACACCTTCAGTTATTCTGAGTGCCAGACTCATTTCCTTCTTGGGTGTATCCATCTTCATGGTTTTCCTTCTAAGTTCATAGGCAGTGAGATTTCCAATTAGCTCGTCCAACTTAAGAGTGGCAATATTCTTTGATTCCTGAATGACAGTGATTTTGCTTTCCTAAGTGACTGGCAGAACCCTTGTCAAAATCTTCTCAACTTTTTTCCCTTCAAGGATAACCCTTCCAAGAGACTTAAGTTTATTTGTTAGTATGGTGAACCTTGTATACATCTCTTGGATGGTTTCGCCTTCATTCATGGTGAAATTCTCATATTGAGAATACATCAGTGTTCCTCTTGACCTCTTCACTTGAGATGTTCCTTCATGAGCCACTTGCAGAGTGTCCCAGATTTTCTTAGCAGTGGTACAACTTTGAATTCTACTGTACTAGTCTGGACCAAGTTCATACACCAGCCATTTTTTGGCCTTATCATTCTTTTCCCATTTCCTTAAGTCCTCAGCATTGCAGTCATCTCTTATTTTTGGCACATCTACTCTTTCAACATTTTTCTTCATGGTAGCCAGGGGACCATCAGTGATAGTGTCCCATAGCTCATAGTCTTCTCCAATGATGTGATCTCTCATTTGGTTTTTTCACCAAAAGTAGTACTGGCCATTAAAGAGTGAAGGCCTAGCAGTGGATTGCCCTCCAGTTTTCAGGTGGTGCACTCATCTTGATCTGTTCCTAAGGTGTTAGTCTCTTCAGGGATAACCTGCTCTAATACCAATTGATATTTTATACTTCAATACCACATAAGAGGGGGGATTTGTGTGGTGTCTAATTTTTTACTTAAACTGATTATAGAAGGACCTGATTCTTCTAAGTATTCCTTAACCTACTATTTGCAGAAATAGTAAATGCGGAATATAAAAGAACACAAGTATTTTACATGAAAACACTTGGCTCAAAAGTTGAAAAAAAATCACGACCTACTTTCCAATAGGATTTTTCCAAACTCTTCACTAAAATCACTGAGCCAAAAACTGCATTTACAAAAATTCTTTTGTAAACCTAGGATTAACTCTAATCCCGTTATAGCACACAACCTCTGACTGTTGAGACAACTTCAAGTTAACTCTAATTTGAATACTTTGAGTACCTATTACAATTGCCTCTAGATAAAGCTGAAAGGTACAATATGAAAATACCTACTGCAATTGAAATAGAATAAAAGACAGACACTTGGAACTGGTTCTTCTATCTGGTTCATGTAGCTTCAGGTTTGCACACTTGAATGTCACACGAACTGCTTGCAGAATGCCTTGCTATTTTGCTCTCAATTCCTGTTTAACTTCTGCGTTTGTGTGTACCCTGTAAAAGAGAACAACATTGATATTTATAGAGTTAGTAAATAAAGATTAACTAGAATTCTGATGCTACTTTTCCTTGGTGGAAGAGTTCTAGTTCATCTCAACCTCCAACTCCTTTCCTATTTTGAACAATATTCTTTTTGAGTAAGGAGTCCTTCTCCTTATCAATTATGCAACATTTTCAATCAGGATTAGGAGATATCAATTCTGTCAAGTTAGGTTTATCTTCTTCACGTGCATTCCACATGCTCAAATCTGTTCGTATCTGTGCTCAACAGGGATGGACTTGGTTCATGCCTGAGTTCCTTTGTCAGTCTTCAAAACTAACCTTTACTTAGGCTAATAGAGTGGAAACCAATAAAATAATAATTTTGAATGCACTAGAATACCATGTAGAGGAACGTTGTTCTTGAGATGTATCTGATAAGGTGAATTAACCGTTAGTAGCCGACCTAAGTTTCCCATAAGCTTTTGAGTCCTCCGGGAAAAACTTCCGACATGTTAAAGAAAAAAATTCCTTCACTCCTAAAATTTGTACTTTCCACATTCACACGCTTTCTTCTTTACAGTTCTGTTTCTAGTACAGTTTTTTCAGGGCAATTGTGTTAAGGAATTTAAAGTGATATTTAAATGGCAAGATCCATTAACAGTGGATACGGGTGAAATCGGAAATAATGCCTTACCCGATTTTCCAATGAAAATGACGGAAGAAGGGCACGAACATACGAGATTGAAATGGAGAATGAGAGCCTTTCTTGCCGAGTCCTATAACTGGTGAATGATGTGCTCATCGTCGAGCCTGATGAAGCAATACTCCCCGAGCCTAGAACGTGCAACAAGACCTCGGAAAATATGGCAAGCGTTGCACATGACTAACATAGGGTTGTGATATCCACACCCAACGGGTATTACGGTGCAGATCTCGTCCGATGTCGATTACGGATCAATAATTTACAAGAAAGGAAGATTTTTATCTTTTTTAGAATTGTACTAGGGATGAAATTCTCTTACTATATAATGAGAAGCTTTTTCTTTAATAGAACACATTATAACACGCGAATTAAGGCAATACAAATTCATTTTTCTTTCTAGCTATTGCATTCTTACTTTACTATTTATTCTTCATTCATAACTGATTTCGAACCAGGGACCCGAACAAGGCCAAAACTAGTGTTCAATCTAAGTCCGAGTTGGGCCTTGACATTACAATTGGTTTGATAACTCATTTTGTCTTTAACTCATTTATTCAATATTTTTGATTATTTGTATTGAATCTATCCACTTATCCTTAAAATAGTGTACAAATTTAATTGTTATCAGTCTTAAGGGCAAACAAACAGAAATTAGGAAATTAACAAGTTGTGTATGTAGATTAGTCTGTAATTATAACAAGTTGATCATCAATTTTTATTAGATTATCGTTTAAGTTACCATTTACATTAAAGACTTATTATTACTATCTTGTAAGTGTTTGATGGTATAAAATAATATTAAACCGACAACATATAAAATGTAACCTCAACAAATTAAAGTGATTGCACATATATACGATTTTCTAGAAATTGAAGTCTTAACCCAATATGTAACTAAAGTTTTTTCAAGTGTCAGGTGAAACAAACCGCTTTCTTGTTTTGTATTTCTTGAACATTCGTACAAAGTACAAACACAGTGTAATAAGTTGTACGGGATAATTTTTTTATCTCACAGTTTTGTGGACCCAGATTTCTGTGGATCCAGATTTCTGTGGATCCAGAAGTGTAAGATTGGAGTCGACAAATTTATAAGACAAAAAAGAGCATCATACAACTAGCGTAAGTTGTACGAGACACAAAATAAAACATCTCGTAATAAATATATGTTCTTGCAAGTCAAATACTTAGTGCTTTTTTGCCTGCAACGGGATAATTCAAATTCTTGCAAATTAATTTTAGCAAACTTTGAAAATTTTCCCAAACACTGGAAAATTTTATCACCAAACAGACACGTGGCAATGGTGTTTGCTCATGCAAAATTTTGAAAAAATCAATGGTAAAGTTATCTTAATAATTTAAATTACATTAGCTGAAAAACAAAAAAGTTACTCCCAAAATACGGTTTTCAAAAAAAATCTAATTTTTTTTTTTTACCATTTTCTCAAATAGATTCTTGTTGTCTCATTATTCCATTTACTTTCCAATTTTCGAACCAAGCAAGGTAATCAATCTAAAGATATTTGTCAAAAAGAAAACAAAATGATTCAAGAAAGATTTATTAGTAACTTACTCTATTTTCATTCAATTTGTCCGTTGGTTAAGAAACCGAAAATTTCCGAATTCGCAGTATAAATTACCCTCCGTGTAAAGAACCGAGCTTTCCCTATAGATAGCTTCGCGCCTCCCTCTATGTACTCCCTTGCCACTCTCCCTCACTTTCCCCTTTTTCTTTCTCTCTTAAAAGCCAATCTCTCCCTTAACACTTTCTCTTGATCACACAAATCTTTTCCTCCTCTTCTTCTTCTTCTTCTTCTCCTTGGCTTATATAGTTTAGTAATGGCAGCACAAGACGTATCAGAAGACCCCCCAGAGCAGCTCATGAACTACAAGGTTTGTCTTGTTAATGGAGTACTAAATAATTCCATTTTTTTTTAATTTTTTCTCAAATTAAAGCACCTCCCTTTATCATGGTATTCTAACATCTTCATGCGTATTATTTCTACAGACTTGGGTCTTGAAAGTTTCCATTCACTGCGAAGGCTGCAAAAGGAAAGTCAAGAAAATTCTCCAACAAGTCCCTGGTATTTATATTTCCTTTTCTTCATTTCTCTTCATAACATGCTCTTGTTAATCTTTTTATGTTTAAAAAATTGTCTTTTCAAATTTCTGTATTTGGTTAGAGATTTAAATATTTTCAGTTCTCCAGTCTTAAAACTTTATTTTGTCTTTCCTTTTTCAGGAGTGTATGCCATTGATATTGATCTCAAGCAACAAAGAGCAACAGTCACTGGTAACGTAGAAGCCGAATCTTTACTCAGGAGGCTACAAAAGTCCGGTAAGCACGCCGAATTATTGCCACAACAGTCTGATCACAAGGAGAAAAAGCCTCTTAAAAACAAGAACAAAGAGAAACCAATTGACCAACAAAGCAAAGAAGCTACAACTAGTCAACCGGATACTAGTATCAACAAAGAGGTGAAACCAAAAGTTAAAGTTGTAGTACCAAAAGAAGCTTCTGGAAAAATTCAAGCTGCCAGCGGTGAAGTACCCACAAAAAGTGAGAAACCCAGCTCTGGTTCAGTTAAACCGGAGGATGAAGCCGGCACCGGCTCAGGTGACGGACAGGCGGGGGCTCAGGGTAGTGAAGCTGGCGGTGAGAAAGGGAACAGCGACGAAGCAGTAAAGGAGTCTAAATCTAAGGGGAAAAAACCAGAAACCGCCTCCGTCGGTGAACATATTCCGGTGGCGGCGGAGAAAAAAGGTGCTGATAGTGATAATGCTTCTGTTAGTGGCGAAAAAAGCGGTGGTGGCCCAGGTGTTGAAGCAAGTGGCAGTACTGGTAAAAAGAAGAAAAAGAAAGGGCAAAACAGTAACACCACGGAGGGGACGCAATCAAGTGTTGCTCCGGCAGGTGCAGAATTCGAACATCATGATATGGGCCCGCAAGCTTTTGTTCCGACAAATGGTAGCCCTCCACGTCATCCAGGTTATCATTATTACCCGCAGCAGGGCCCACAGTACTACGCCCCACCACCAGCATACGTCGTTAGCTACAATACAGCGCAACCTACGAGTACTTATACGGCATCGTATTATGCTCCGGCACCTCCAACTTCGTATGCGTATACGTATTCTGGTCCTGTCACGGAACCTCCACCGTCAGATCTGGACTCGTATCCACGCCAGCCGTTGGATTCATTTGAAATGTTTAGTGATGAAAATCCAAATGGGTGCTCTGTTATGTGATGAAATTACAAAATCCAGGCATTATTATACGTAGGATTTTGGACTATATACGGCTTATACTGCTTGTATAAGTACAAGTATAAGAGGGTTTAATTTTGGGGTTTTATGTATGTAGATAAATATAAAAACGGAGAGAATTAGGGTGAAATTTAGAAAATGCCAGGTGTTAGGCGTTGGGAGCTTTAATCTTTAAGTGGGTTGTTGCTTCTTGTTGAATGTTTTAGCTTTATTTAGTAGACATTTTCGTTTTTAGCCTTGTAATGCTTAGTTGTACTTTGGCCCTTTTGCCTCATTCATCTCTTTTTTTCTCTAATTCTGTGTAAAATAGATTTGCAATTTGTGTTGCGTTGGTGAATAACTTATGATTAAGTAAGTATTCAAAATAAATCACCAAAGAACAAATGTGAAAATTTGATGTTTTTATTAACTCATGAAGTCTAAGGGGGAAAATGATGTTTTTAATAAACAAATAAATACAAAAAATTGTTTTTTATAGGCTATCGCTAGCCATAAACACTTTTGTTGCTAGCCATAATTAATTAGTGTATATACTCTTGCCTAAACCTATCATTTAATTATGATATATCAATGTGATTTGGCGTAAATATTAGTGTGAAATGTGAATTAAGTTTTTCCCGAAACTATAATGCCTAGGAAAGTAGAGTTACTCTTTTCCTATTTTAACTTTCTAGTAATCAGAGATGCAAACAATATATTCTTGGAAAACTTATACAAATGTCTTAAATAAGTACCAACATCTAGCCATTAGTCATAGATTTACCAAAACTAACCAAGTATATATAAAAATTGAAAAACTAAATAAAATAAAGTCTTTCTCTCAAAGAATCACATGCAAAAATCACCTTTCATATTTTTAAGCGTAATTAACAATATTAGATGCAAGACGGAAAGGAAATTTCATAGATGAGGTAGCAAATAAGGTGATGAAATTCCAAAAAAAAAAAAAATCCAAAAATTTAAGCAAAAAATGAACTTTTTCAATGGGTATCGCTGAAATTCATTTAAAACATATAGATAAGTCAATATACAAAATTTGAGGAAGATTGGAGGTGATTTGGATTGGTTTTGTATCAAAATTTGTAATTAAATCGAGTTCAAAAAATTATTTTGCGACACATGTATTCACGCAGGTATCTCACACAGGTATCTCACACAGATATACATAGATATACATGTGATACATAATTGATACAAATATGATACATATGTGATACATTTATCATTTTTTTCCATGTTCAGTTTTTACTTCGAATTTTCAATTCAAGTCACTTCAAAACTTCACCAAATCATCCCAAAACTGAGATTTAAGCTCCTTAAGATGTACCCAATCTATTCTAATAATAGTCATTCAAAAGAAAGCAAAAATTTGACATTTTTTTTTTACAAATAGTTAATTGGCTAATATTACTAATATTTGGCTAATAGTAATATTTTATGAATATGCCATTTTTTGTAATGAGGTACTTATAAATAAATATAATTGGTAGTTTTCCCTATATTCTTTTCTACTTATGTTAATTACAGAAGTAAACAACATTTTCTTTTACAATAAATTTTTCAAGTACATTTGCTTAAATATTCAGAATATTGTATAATGTCATGTTTTATAATTTTTACTTCAAAAAGTGGAGCAATCAATTTAGGAAGTTTGACTTAAATGTTGTAGAGGAAGTAAGTATTAGTTTGATGTCAAATTTGATTTTGCTGATCTTGTCCCATTATATATTGGTGAGTCTCACTATATTCCTCGCTGTTTAGCACGTTTCATATGAGAGCCGGAATATATGTACATGTGATTCGTATTATTCCCACGACTGTGTTCAACAAAGACATGAGAAAATCTTACAACATGAAACTCAAGCAGTTTTTATTTTTTGTTGTTACAATTCGACTTCTAAGTTTATTAGCATGTGCAACTGATTATTTTTATGATCACTTCTTTTATCAACATTATGTTTAGTTTATATTATTATTAAGCGGTATTAACTTATTAATATACACATAATTTCTTTTTTCCAAAAATTATGTTGAAGATAAATAAATAGAACAGTCTGGTGCATAAAGTATCTTGCATTCACGTGAAGTTTGGGGAAGGGCCGCATCTAGGGGTGTGATATAGATAATCTAACCTAATAAAAGCACAAGTAGTTGTATCCACAGTTCGAACCGTACCCCCTAACATATAGGTCACACATAGGAGTGTATAATGCACATGAGTCGGGCTAGTTCCATAAATATTATTTCAATCTTACTTTGTTAAATTTTTTAGAACTAAATATTTGTTCAGTAAAAATTAAAAAATTGACAAACATATGATATATTAAAATATTCTTATGGGAGAATTTTCTTAGTAACACATGACTTTTTTTAATTGTCTGACAATAATTTTTCGTTGATGTACACTTTTAAGGTTAATCAGATTTAATAATTAACCATAAAAATCAACATGATACCTAAATAATGATACATTCTATTTAATTTTTAATTATAGAAATATCACTTCTGTGATGACCCGAAAGGTCATCTCATGTTTTAGAACTTAATTCTGCCCTTTTAAGCTTTGAACACCTTATTTTATAGTGATGACACAAGTTAGAATCAACTATTATTTAAAGTAAACATAAATTGATGCACTTTATAGTTTTATTAAATATTACATCCTCCAATCCACTTTAAGTAATTTTTTGGCCGTTTTTTTTGTGATCCAAAATATTTAATTTTTTCAGATATTAAGAAGGAACTAACTTTTTCTTTCCAAAGCTGCCCTTGGAGTAAAGAGTTTAGGTGTAATTTGTTATATTTCCAATGAGCAAACTAAGGTTAATATGATGAATTTCATTGTTAATTAATGCTAAAAGGTGAATTTCTTAATATGTGTGAAAAGAGCCAAAAAAAATTATTTAAAGTGGGGATTATCTATGAGAGGATCATAAATATTTCTAGACATTTTTTTAAAATATATATATATATATATTTATATATATATATAATTTTAAAAGTATATATAAAAATTATATATTCATATATCGTTTTGGTTTAGATTTTTTTTTATTTAATACCAAATTAAACAAAGCCTAATCAGATTTTTTTATCAGTTTGATATAACCAAATTTTTGGTTTGATAGAATTTTTCGATTCGATTTGAACAACCCTACTTTAAAAAAAATGAATACGAGCAAAGATGTTGATGGCTACTAGAATAGATGTACATGAATTAAATGATATACTAGTAAGTGAATTACTATTACACATTAATTTAGTTTCTCAATTTGGCCTAGCAAATCCACGAGACCTTTTATCTGATGTGTAAAGTGAAGGTGGTGATGACTAGGGAAGATCAAAATTAGGTCAGGGAAAGAGGTACTTGTTTTTGGAAAGAGACAACTTTCATCAAAAGTCACAAAATACTAGTTGAGGTTTTGATGGTTTCTTTTGTCTTTTGTCCTTGTTGCTTAATCTAATTATGACATTAACCACTTTATTCTCTTTTCTTCTTTCTCTCTCCCCATTTTTTTTTCCTTACAACTATAGGAATCCTTTTTGACCGTGTATAAACCTATAACTACACCAAGTTAAGCTAGGGTTGTACACCAAATTTTATCCCCTAGTCAATATTACTGCTCTTTCTTGGACTCATATGAGCTCTTTTATTTTTCATGAGTTTAATATCTATGCAGTCATGATGTAAATTTTAAATAATTTTTAAATAAATATTAATTAGTAATATATTAAAAGTCATAACTAATCTATCACATGTTAAAATTTAATAATAATTAAAAAAAATACTTTGTTGTTATGATTACTTTTAACTTTGTGGTAGTTACTTTGATGCTTGAGACCACTTTCCCCATGTGATCCAAAGTAGTTTGTGTTGTTTGGTTCTAACCTTCACTTCTTTTAACAACCACTCACCTTGGTGACCAAAAATGTCCATTTTGACTCAAATTGAACCGTTTGACGGCCTATTTTAAGAGCTTTCCGTTAGTATCAGAATTTCTTGAGATCTGATTCTAGTTCTAGTTCTAGTTAGATGCTAGTCACTAGTCAAAATCCAGAACTCCTATACCCAAATGACCAAAAAAGAGTTCTTATGGCGAAAATCCTTAGATAGGTTTTGGAAAGAAAGACAATGTTACTTTATCATTGTTCTTTTTTTTTTTTTTTATTTCTATATGTACCGCAATACTTAATTCAAATACATAAATTCTCCCTTTGAAGAATAACAATTGTGAGGAAAAGTTGCGGATTTTGGAATTTTTTTAGGAAGTATATTTTTTAGTAACTTTGATTTGGTTTTTTATTTTTCCCTATAAAAAAAATGTAGTTTCATTTCTGAAAAGAATATTTTAGAAAAAATAAAGACGATGGTTTTGAAATGTAAAATTTTTCCTTAAAGCCTTGATAACAATATTGACCCGCAAAAGTGACGCGCACTTCTTGACTGAATAGGGAAGTGTCCAAGAAAGTTTTTATTGGCTCTACATCATATTTTCCATGAAAAGAATGAATAACATCTTGGAGTCTCCTATCGCACTCATGCTTGGAAATCAATGAATCTTGGATGCACTTCTTTCACGTTAGATGAAAATCATTGATAACGAGAATAAACATTTATTCATATATTTATATTTTTTTATCCGTAAAACGGTACAATTAAATTTGTAATATGATTTATAGATACATGGATTAAATTATGAGAATATAAAGTAATCTGAAAAAAATACAAGCCTGACTTTGAATTGAGCTTCTCCGGAAGCAAGAATACGAACAAAGTATTTAGCAAAATGATGTTAACAGAACTAAACAAGAGGAGTTGCTCTGATGGTAAACAACCTCCACTTCCAACCAAGAGGTTGTGAGTTCGAGTCTCCCCTAGAGCAAGGTGAGAAGTTCTTGGAGAGAAGGATGCCGGGTTTCTATTTGGAAACAACCTCTCTACCCCAGGGTAGGGGTAATGTCTACGTACACACTACCCTCCCCAGACCCTACTAAATGGGATTATACTGGGTAGAGTAAGCCTTTTTTCATACAAATATTCCGTCCCCTTCCATGAATACAAATATGAGATTATACTGGGTAGAGTAAGCCTTTTTTCATACAAATATTTCGTCCCCTTCCATGAATACAAATTTCTCTATTTATTGTTAAATTAGGACATACAAGATCCCCAAATAAAACTCCTCTTTAAAGTGAATAAAGACTTTAAAGATCCAACACTGGGCACATACTTAGATCCAACGTTATTTTTTTGCCAGACTCATTTCCTACTTGTGTTTACTCCCACGTATTCACTTGACGAACATCCACCTGCCATGTTCACTTAACGATAAAGTTTTACCTTATACAATTTTGATGATAAAGTTATCTGATATTGTGCTAGTAATAAATACTTAATCCAATAGTCAAATTACTTTGAAGTAGCAAATACTTAATACAATAGTCAAATTACGCAAAAACTGGCTCGAATAATGTTGTTGTTAGGTTAAAAAATCAATGAAACTTTTGTTTTATGATTTGACTTTCAAAGCTTCACAGCCATATAGTTTGCTATCTAGCCCTTAATAAAAGTTGGGTTGTCTAATCCTTGGTGATTCAATAGTATATTGAGGGTAATCATAACATTGGGAAAGAAGGGAATGATATGCAATTTTTATCTCAGTGCAACTCATCATCAATATAATTGAAGGATAAGCCCCTGGAATAATGGGATCTGTTGGGGTCCTCAATGTTTTGGAAAGTTATCTTTTGCTCCTCTAATCTTATAATCATTCACTTTAATTTGATGGTCCTAGTGTTAGGCTTTGCCCTAATTTTCTTGAAATATTTAATTTTACTTATTATTCGAAGGAAGGACAAAATATTTGTCAAAATTGATTTTACCTTTCATAAAAAATAAACGTATAAATCTCTTCAATATTTGACAAATTCATTCCTTGTAGAAAAAATATTGTGGATCTTTATAAATTGAAGAACCCTCTTTCACAAAATAACATAGTAGCATCCACAATGTAACCATTAAAAGAGTCTTGTTTAGGTGAAGAATTTAGTATCTAATTAACTTTTATATATATATTAGTAGATTGGTGTAGGCCAATTAATCAAAATCATATTAAAGTATATTATGTTTTTTTTTTGTATTATTCTCTTTGTCCTCTGATTTTTCGTCCCAAAGATTTTCTTTGTTAGTTTTTACAGAATGCCTTGTTATTTTCGATCCCAACGCTTAAAAAGTTCAAAACTCTCACTAATATGAAATAACTTAGCTTGATAGTTTCTAATTGAAAAAGAAATTTAAAGTAATAGAATCAAAGGGTACATTCTTCTCATTTTAAGACCAAGCACTTGTTTGTTCTCCATCCTTTTTCTTATTTTGAAAAAAGGTCGGTTGCCTAGTCTAGGTAAGTACTGAATGACAACCTCCTAATTAATTATATATATTTCTAAAAGTCGATCTTTTTCTTTAAGTAGAAAATCTCGTTTCTCCAACAATCTAAAGTAATGTACATACAATTTTTGCATCTTGTCAACTAACTATTCTGTTTAGTTAGTTTTACTAAACCTCTCAAATTTGTAATCCTTCCATTAATTATTGTGAAAAAGTTTGAGCATCTAAGCTACGAGTGAGATTGTCCAAGATTAATATAAACTTTTTTTGAAATCGTTACACAATTAACGATGAACAAATTATCTCTTCTCTAACAAACACCCATGTATAACCAGAGGCGGATCTAGAATATCAAGAGGATGGATGTACTATTGTAAAGAGGTAGATCTAAAATTCTTATTTGACGGGTTTAACTTTAGTCTCTTACCCTGAACCCACTACACTTTTAAAATTAAAGGTTCAAATTATACTTTTTGAAATTTTATTGATATTCACATATATATATCTATACTAAATGCCGAAAACAAAACCGTCTGGAGTGGGTTTTAAATCGATAACTTCACTTGTAGCTGTGCACCCAATAATTATTGTACCACATGAGTTCTTGAGCATGTGTGCACACAACATATTTAAATAATTTTGAAAAAATATTATATTTTTATACATAATTTAGGGAGAGGAGCATGAGTTCACGTGAACCCATACATTAAGGGCTAGATACGCCCCAGTGTATAACTCGGCTATAGCTTTGTTGTTGTTATTGTTATTGTTATTGTTATTGTTATTGTTATTGTTATTATTATTATTATTATTATTATTATTATTATTATTATTATTATTATTATTATTATTATTATTATTATTATTATTATTATTATTATTATTATTATTATTATTATTATTATTATTATTATTATTATTACTACTACTACGTTGCAAGCAGAAAAGAGTAAGCCCAACATGCTAAGCAGGTGTAGTAAAGTTAGTGACACTGTTTTAAAAGGCATGGGCATAAGGCAAGACGTTTTATATATGCCTCAGCGAGGCGTAAGTTTCGAGGCACGGGGCGTAAGCCCCATAGGTATTTAATTTTTAATATTTTATAAAATAATATAATTAATTACAGTATATATTTATAAAATAATAAAATTGCATAAAAAAATAAAGAAAACTATATGTGTGTGTGTATATATATATATATGGGTGTGTGTGTGATTCATCCCCACAAAAATCTAGTCAAAATAATCTATTATACGCTACTTAGAAGCTCAAGTAACTTGAGTCGAAAAGAATAAAGTTTTCTACGTGAAGAAACAAAAAGGATGACTAACCTGCAATTTGAACTTTGAACTTGCTGCTATGAAGGAGAATGGACTTCTCTTTATATTTGTAAAAAAAAAAAATATTCGTTGCTTTTGGGAGATATTAGCAGACTAGCGGACAAGATAAAGAATTGGAAAAAATTAGGGTCTTAACTTTTAAATTTAATGCATTTCAATTTTTTTTTAAAATTTTGAGTAATTACCAAGCTGAATTTTGAGATTTTGGGTATTATATGAAGGACTTATCCAACCAATTTTGTTTTAATTTGAAAAAATCTTTGGGGCTTACGCCTCACTAAGAAAATGCGCCCGAACACCTGGGTGTACGCCCCGAATTGCTGGGCATACGCCTCTTGAAACTTTCGCGCCACACCATCACCCCGGGGCATTTTTGGTGCGGCTCGCCCTGAAAACGCCTTTTGAAACACTGATTAGCGGTTCAATTGACTGAACTGAGAAAGAGAAGACCAAAACAACTCAAATACGCTAGTGTCAAAGTCCATACTTAGATAGGAATTTCTCCCAAAGAGTAGATTAGTTTGTGAGATTTGCATTCTGATTAATATATATATACATATATATAGCCATATGCAACGTGAATTATGCAACCTTGTTGGGCCATCACTGTAAAGTCCTTCAGATTGGGCCTGAGTAGTCTGGAGTCCAGCAATTGACTCCAAAAGAAAATGAACCCAATTAAAACATCATGACCAAAGTTCCTGTTATTCAACAAAGTCTTCCTACTCCTGATGCTGTCAAAGCTGTTTACAAGGGGTTCAAAGATGCAGCCTCGGCTGGTGCTAATTGAAAAGATTAAGGGGTGTGTTTGATACAGTGAAGTTACTCTTTATCCGAACTTTTTAAAAAGAAAACAGACCCCTTTTAGGTTCTTGGTATTTTTGTTTTGTGCAACCTGAAAGTGGATTTTAATGCGTTTTGGATGGTTATTACTGGAGGTATTCATAAAAATCCGAAAAATCGAACCAAATCGAGCAAAAAACCGATACTTTTTGGTTTGGTTTGGTTTTGGTTTTGAATTTTAAAAAACGATCAAATTTGGTTTGGTTTGGTTTTGGTTTTAATCAGAAAAAAATCGAACCAAACCGACTATTGGAGTAGCTATTCCAAATTTATTATTACATCTATATATATGTATATTGTTATACAAAGTTTCAAAAAATTTAAGGTAAATGTTAATAGTTTGCACTTTTAATATAGTTTGATTGGTAGTTTTCTTTTGTTTAGTGTAAGAATCCATTTTGTGTTAAAAATAACATATTTTTAATTGAATTCTTAAATTATTCATCACTATTTGATTCAATTATCATCAATATATTTTGGTAAATAATAGATTTCTCAAAGAGCAATTGATTTGATAATGTTATATTGAAAATGTGGTCGCCGGAATATGTGTTTGGTAGTGTATGTTTTATATTTAAGAAAAAAACCGACAAATAACCGATAAAATCAAAAAACCGACATAAACCGAATCGAGAAAAACCGACTTAATTGATTTGGTTTGGTTCTAATATATGAAAAACCGACTTACTTAGTTTGTTTTTTTTTAGGAAAAAACCGACCCAAACCGAACCATGAACACCTCTAGTTGTTACTCATCATTTCATAATGTATTATTTTGTTAGAACAACGTTTGGCAGATTATATTATGTGTTAGTAGTTTATTGTTTCATTTTTTGTATAATAATTGGTAAATTTTACTAAAATGTTCTTAACGGATATATATATTAGATTTATCAACAAATTACTCAAAATTGTCCTTAGCTACGTTAAGCGCATCCCTGCAATTGGAGCATTTATATATTAAAATGTTTTTAAAAAACTACCTATAGTTTACAAATATTTGGTTCAATAAACTAGTTAAGAATTAAAACAGTGATTCAAGCAAAAAAGAGCGTATGGAACTGTTGAGAAAGGGGTAACTTAAGTGTAAAATAGGAAGGGTAGAATAATCATTTCACTGTCTATGTTAATTAACGGAGAATTTGGATTCTCTTAGTTAGTTAATTACCTACCTATATAATATAAATCAATAGATTTTCTAACACACGCAATAGATATGATTTCATTTCCTACTGCTTACTTCTCTCTCTAACTTATCTCTAATTCATCTCTTATTAACTCTTCTTCATCTCTAGGATTCATACCCTATTAATTCTTAATTAATTTCATGGTATCAGAGCCTACGAGCTTGAAAGTTTATCATAAAGTTCTTGTGAATTCATGTTCAATGGAAAACGAGCAGAATCAATAGGGTCAAGGTATGGTTCATCAGCAACATGCAAGGGAACAATTGAATTCTGGAGTTGGAAACTCATTAATTGGAACTGAAAATCAACCAATTAGAGTCGATTATAATCATCCATTGTTCTTATCTTCAGCTGATGTAAGTGGTATACAAATTATCTCATTTCAACTCACAGGTATTGAAAATTATTCTATCTGGAATCGATCTATGCGAGTTGCCTTACTAGGTAGGAACAAGTTAGGATTAATTGATGGTACATACAAGAAAGAACTGATTTCAGAAATTTTATGGAATCACTGGGAAAGAGTAAATGTAATTGTACTCTCTTGGATTATGAACTCTGTTTCTAAAAACCTTCTTGGAGGATTCATGTATGCTTCTTGTACCCAAGTAATCTGGGAAGATTTATCTGAAAGGTTTTATAAGGTAGATGATTTAAGATCTTTTAATATTCATAAAGAAATTGCAACTCTGTCTCAAGGTACCGCATCTGTATCTGTATATTTCTCAAAACTTAAGGATATGTGGGAAGAGTTTGAAGCCTTGGTACCAACACCAGGCTGTGATTGTCCTAAATCTAAGGATTTTGTTGTGTAACTTCAAAAATTAAAGTTGTATCAATTTTTAATGGGGCTTAATGACTTATATGCCCAGGCTAGCGTCAAATTTTAATAAGGAGTCATGTACCTACAGTTAATGAAGCTTATGCTATGATAATGAGTGATGGAGGTCAGAAATCTATACCAGCCTCTACAGGAATTTTAGGATAACCAACCCTGCAATGATGACAGGAAACTTTGATGTCGTAATGTATTTAAGATCCATAGGAAATCAAAGGTTTAAGAAAAACTATATCATTCAGTGTGATTTCTGTAAACTCAAGAGTCATAGCAAAGAAAATTATTACAAAATAGTGGGTTATCCACCTGATGACAGACCAAAGAAGAAAGGGGGAGCAGGAAACAATGCAACTTATATTGTCATTACAGACAATCCAACACAATAGACATACAGTGGGTACAATGATGCAAGGGGTCATTTGGAGAATTTGACTATGAATACAAATCAGGCTCCTACAACTACTAAGGACCAAGGATCTATAACTGGTCTTAATTTCAATCAACTGAATCAGATGACAGGTTGCATATTCTCTAGAGAGCAATATGATCAGATTCTTCAACTTCTCAATAGAACAGGAACTAGCCAATCTTCTAGCAGAATTTTGAACTTATGCAGCCAATACAACAGGTAATAATTGTAATTTGATGGTTTCTAGTAGTCTACAAGAGTGGATAATAGACACAGGAGCTACAAAACACATGGTAGTTGATCTGAATATGTTAAACAAATCAACTATTCTTCAGTCTGAAAAAACAAAGAAGATATTTATGCCAAATGGAGACATTTCTTATGTTACTCATACTGGTGCTAGCACTATATCAAAAGGGAAAACAGTTACTAATGTGTTTTATGTTCCATCATTTAAATTTAATTTGTTATCAGTGTCCAAACTGACAAAGGAATTGCAATGCTCAACAACCTTCTTTCTTGATTTTCTATGTATTCCAAGAACTCTTCAATGGGAAGGTGAGGATGATTGGTAGAGAAGATGATGGACTTTACATACTAGAAAGATAAGCTATTGGAATATCTTAGCAGTAACAGATGGAATAAAAGACAAGGATCCGACAATATCAACTACAACAAAGGATATTAACTTGTGGCACAGAAGGTTTGGTCATGTTTCAACTGTAATTCTTAAGAAGTCACTTCATAGTAAAGCAGATCTCATAGCTGATACTGTAAAACAATGTGTAGTTTGTCCTTGTGCTAAGCAGACAAGGTTACCATTTCCTATTAGCAGTATTAAAACAGAATTAGATTTGATCTAGTATATATGGATCTATGGGGGCCATATAAGACCCCTACATATGATGGTAATAAATTCTTATTGACAGTTGATGATGATTTTTCAAGAATGACATGGGTATTCTTGCTCAAGCAGAAATCTGAAGTATGTGTATTACTACAATAATTTTTGGTATTAGTTAAACTCAGTTTGACAAGATTATTAGAGTTATCAGAACTGATAATGGCACTAAGTTTATAAACTCAGTATGCAGTGAGATATTTAAGAAACTTGGAATTATTCACCAAACTTCATGTGCCTATACTCCACAGCAAAATGGAGTTGGTGAGAGGAAGCGCAAACATATTCTAGAAATCACCAGGGCTATTAGGTTTCAAGCTGAAATACCAATAAGATTTTGGGGTCACTGTGTGAATGTTGTTGTTTATCTCATAAACAAAATACCAAGTGTTGTTATCAACAAAAAAAACTCCCTATGAAAAACTATATCACAAACCACCTTATTATTCTCATCTGAAGGTATTAGGATGCCTATGTTATGCAAAATTAGTTCAACAACATGACAAAATGTTATCAAGAACCAAAATTGTAGTCTATATGGGATATGCAGAAACTCAAAAAGGATACCTATTATATGACCTGAAGGATATGACCTTCTTTGTTAATAGAGATGTAGTGTTCAGAGAAGATGTCTTTCCCTTCAAGAAGAAAGAAGATTACTTAGTGCCTATATTCCCAACCTCAATAACTTCATCTATAGAACATTCAATGTTCAGTACCTCAGTGTATACAAGCACATGATCAGATATCAGTTCAAATTCCAAGTGATACTGTAGAACCAGAACTTAACCATACCTTAGAAACTATACAGGAGCTACCTCAGGTCTATGAAGAATTTGGTAATCAAACTATAGACAATACAACTAAAGAATTTCAAGACCTAGGCACTGAGATGCATCTACAAAATTCACATAGATCCAGTAGTCCAATCTGGATATAGAAGATCTGACAGGGAAAAAAGACCACCTATATGGCTGAGTGACTTTGTGTCACTTAATATTCATCAAGAGGTTCCATATCCTATCTCAAAATATATTACTTATGAAGGACTGTCCCCAACTTGTCAAGCATATATAGCCACCTCTTCAAGTGTAAATGAGCCTACTGATAGCTATGGATTCTAGTTTATTTTATACTCTTTTTTGCGTGAGTTTTGGATTCAAAATGTATACAAATAGTCCCAAAAGCTTACATGTTGTGCTTGTTTGCAGTGTTTGATCAAAAAAGTGACAAGAAGTCAAAACCAGCTCAAAAAGGAGTAAAACCTGCACAAGTGCCAAGAACAAGTCAAAGCACCGCTGCAGCATAAAATCCATGGCAGCTACAACAGACCCACCGCGGCCGCGGTCTATTTAGTGTGGTCCGCGGTGGATAAGCTCAGAGAGATGCAATTCTAGAGTTTTAAGCAGTGCCGTCCGCGGTAGATTCTTCGCGGTCGCGGAAGCCTCATCGCGGTCGCAGTCCATTTATTGCGGTCCGCGGAGAGGGGATTCAGAGAGCTGGGATTTTGAAAGTTTCAAGCCACCGCAGTCCGCGGTGAAGCCACCGCAGCCGCAGTGCATTTTATGCGGTCCGCGGTGGCCAGATTCAGAGACCAAAACTTGAAGCCAAAAAGCCTCACCGCGGCCGTAGTCCATTTCTTGCGGACTGCGGTACCTTCGTCAGGGGTATTTTTGTCTAGAAAATTTAGCCTTGTATAAATACTTATTTTTTTTAGATTTTAGGGTATCTTATGTGTAGCTGAGCACGTGAACGACGTTTTTGGTCTATTTTGAGTAATTTTGTAGCTAGTTCAACATTAAATCTTCAATTCTTAGTTTGTAATCATATTATATGGGTTATTCTTCATCTAAATATTTGATTTCTTCTATTATTATGAGTAGCTAGACCCATTAGCTAGAGTTGTGGCTCAACCCAAGTATGAGTATTTGATGGGTCTTTTGTTTTAAGACTTAGATGTTTATGAGTGGTTGATATTTGGACTGATTTGTGTTTTCCATGTTGAATTAGTGGTTGCAAATACTAATTTGTGCCTTTTTGACATGGTGTCACGACCCGAATTTCCCACCCTCGGGAGTCATGATGGCGCCTACTAATGCGAGCTAGGCAAGCTGACTATTTGAACAAATTACCTTTTTACAAATTTTATATTCTTTAACAATTATAAAGCAATAACGTGTAGACATCGGAAATTAAAATAAGCGAAAGAAAGCAATAAATTATCTGAATATGTATCTATACAACTATTTGAGCATCGACTATCCAGAACTGGTGTCACAGTTTCACAGACAATCTAAGAATGCTACATACAATGTCTGGAAGATAAAAGATGCATTGTTTCTGAACTAAGTAAATGAAATAGGAATAAAAGGATAGAGGGAGACGCCAGGGCCTGCGGACGCCTGCAGGACTACCTTGGATCTCCGTGTGGACTGAAGGCAGCCACCCAATCTATGGTCCAAAACCTGCCGCTCCGGGATCTGCACATAGTGCAGAGTGTAGTATCAGCACAACCGACCACATCTGCTGGTAAGTGCCTAGCCTAACCTTGGCGAAGTAGTGACGAGGCTAGGACTAGACTACCAAATAAACCTATGCAATTTAACTATATATAATGGAAAAGAAAAATAGTAATATATTGTCAAGTATGAGTGGGGTAACATGCTGCGGGGGAACTATCATTTTAGAATAGAAAGACAACAGATAATTGAAAGAAACAACATATCTCAGATATCAACAAAGAATCAGAAATCAATAAGTGCACGACATCACCCTTCGTGCTTTTACTCTCGTCCTCACCAAAGCAATCAAGTACTGAAAATGTGCACGACATCACCCTTTGTGCTTTTACTCTCGTCCTCACCATATAATCAATATAATCGGCACGGAATGGTACATCGTGCGGCACGACATCACCCTTCGTGCTTTACACTCTTTCCTCATAAATCATACATGGCATCACCCTTCGTGCTTTAACACTCTCTCACCAAAATAATACACGGCATCACCCTTCGTGTTTTAACACTTTTCCTCACCCAAACAACAATCACAAACAATAGGGAAAAGGGAATAAATAAAATTACAATAAGAATCCCGGCAAGGGAACAACATCAAAAGAAACATCAACATCCCGGCAAAGGAGATAACATCAAAAGCAACAATATCCTGGCAAGGGAGGCCACATAATAATTCTCTTCTTTTTCTCACTTTACTTCACAACTTGAGCCAATGCTCCAAAAGGTTCAATTACCACTTATACTTTCACATTTCATTGTACAACTTGAACCAACGCTCCTCAATATTTGAATGTCTCAATTACTTCCACCAACTTTGCCCAACAATAGAAATCATCATCAAAGCATGAATAATACAACGAAGTCATAATAATCATAATATAAGACTCACGGGCATGCTTGACACCAACGTATAGATACTCATCACCATGCCTATACGTCGTACTCAACAAATACCACATAGCAAATAGGACTCGACTCCTAATCCCTCAAGCTAAGGTTAGACCAAACACTTACCTCGATGCCACGAACATAATTCAAGTCTCTACTATCGTTTTACCTCTTGATTCCACCACCAATTCGCTCGTATCTAGCCACAAGTTACTTAATTACATCAATAAATGCTAAATGAATCAATTCTAATGCATGAAAATGAGTTTTCTAAAGTTTTACCCAAAAAGTCAAATATTGCCCCGACCCACATGGTCAAAACCCGAGGTTCGAACCAAAACCCGATTACCCATTCCCTCACGAACTCTAATATATAATTTTTTTTAAATCAGACCTCAAATTGAGGTCCAAATCCCCAATTTTTTAAAACCCTAGGTTTTACCCAAAACACCCAATTGATTTTAAGTTGAAATCATATGAAAAGATGTTAATGGTTGAAGAAAACTAGTTAGAAATCTCTTACAATTGATGAGGAAGAGAAGTTGCCTTTGAAAAATAGCCCTAGAGAGTTTATGTTTTGAGAAGATGTGAAAAATGGTTGAAAATGCGTCTAAGTTATGAACTTACAGGTTGCAGGTATCGCAATTGCGATCAGGGTTCACAATTGCAAACCCAGGCTTTGCTAAGCTTGCATTTACGAAGCAATTTTCGCATTTGCGAAGTCTGAATTGCGAACAAACAGTCGCATTTGCGATGACAGGCCCAAATGGGGAGCATCGCATTTGCGAAGGAAAATCTCGCATTTGCGAGGAGGAGTTGGCCTGGGCTGTTTTGCATTTGCGACTCAGCCTTCGCATTTGCGAACTCGCATAGCTGAAGTCTGCAACTTTCCAAGTCCAAAATCCACCCCGTGGCTTATCCAAAACTCACCCCCCCTCGGGGCTCCAAACCAAACATGCACACCAACCTAAAAATATCATACAGACTCGCTCGTGCATTTAAATCACTAAAATAACATCAACAACTATGAATTTAGCATCAAAATCATGAAATTTCTTAAAAACTTCAAAATTTCCAATTTTCTCAAATACTATCCGATTCACGTCATTTCAAGTCCGTTTCTTACCAAAATTCACAGACTTATCTTAAATCACATATAAGACCTATACCGGGCGCCGGAACCAAAATACGGGCCCGATACCATCAAGTTTTTATACACTTTATTTCCAAAACTCATAAATAATTCCAGAAAATAATTTTCTTTAAAAATTTATTTCTCGGGCTTGGGATCTCAGAATTTGATTCCGAGCATACGCGCAAGTCCCATATTCACGGGTCCAGGTCCGTTTACCCAAAATATTGACCGAAGTCAACTTAAATCCATTTTAAAGTCAAAATTCATCATTTTTCATAGATTTTCATATAATAGCTTTTCGGCTACGCGCCCGGAATGCGCAAACAAATTGAGGTGATGCTGAAAGAGGTTTTTGAGGCCTTGAAACATAGAATTTACTTTTAAAACAAGTGATGACCTTTTGGGTCATCACATTCTCCGCCTCTAAAACAACCATTCATCCTCGAATGGACAGAAAAAGGAAGTACCTGAGTCGGGAAAAAGATGGGGATAACAGCTCCGCATATCGGACTCGAACTCCCAGGTCGATGCCTCAGCGGGCTGATCTCTCCACTGAACAAACTCTTCGATCTCAACTGACGAACATGCCGGTCTAGAATAGCTACCGACTCCTTCTTATAAGACAAGTCCTTGTCCAAATAGACAGTGCTGAAATCTAACACGTGGGATGGATCGCCATGATATTTCCAAAGCATGGACACATGAAACACTGGATGCACGGCTGATAAGCTTGGTGGCAACGCAAGTCTGTAAGCCACCTCTCCTACTCGATCAACAATCTCAAACGGGCTAATGAACCTAGGGCTAAGCTTGCCCTTCTTCCCAAATCTCATCACGCCCTTTATAGGCGACACTCGAAGCAATACTCGCTCACTGACCATGAATGCCAAATCACGAACCTTGCGGTCGGCATAACTCTTTTGCCTGGACTGAGCTGTACGAAGCCTATCCTGAATAATTCTGGCCTTGTCCAAGGCATCCTGTACTAGATCCGTACCCAACAACCGAGCCTCTACCGGCTCAAACCATCCAACTTGCGACCAGCACCGCCTACCATACAAAGCCTTATAAGGATCCATCTGGATACTCGACTGATAGCTGTTGTTGTAGGCAAACTCTGTTAAAGGAAAAAACCGATCCCACGAGCCTCCAAAGTCAATGACACAAGCTCGGAGCATATCCTCCAAAATCTGAATAGTCTGCTCAGACTGCCCTTCCGTCTGAGGATGAAATGTTGTGCTCAACTCAACCCTTGTGCCCAACTCTCGCTAAACAGCTCTCCAGAAATGGGAGGTAAACTGCGTACCTCGATCCGAAATGATAGACTCGGGCACACCATGAAGACGAACAATCTCCCGAATATAGATCTCAGTTAACGTCTCGAAAGAATAGGAGACTGCCACGGGAATGAAATGTGCTGACTTGGTCAGCCTATCAACAATAACCCACACTGCATCGAACTTCCTCTGAGTCTGTGAGAGTCTAACAACGAAGTCCATAGTGATATGCTCCCACTTCCACTCAGGAATCTCAATCTTCTGGAACAAACCACCAGGTCTTTGATGCTTGTACTTAACCTACTGAAAATTCAAACACCGAGCCACATATGCAATGATGTCCTGCTTCATTCTTCTCCACCAATAATGTTGTCGCAAATCCTGATACATCTTCGCAGCGTCCGGATGAATAGAGTACCGGGAATTATGTGCCTCCTCTAAAATCAACTCTCGAAGCCTATCCACATTAGGCATACAAATTCGACCATGCAATCTCAAAACTCCATCATCACCTAAAGTAACCTGCTTGGCACCTCCGTGCTGCACCGTGTCTCTAAGGACACACAAATGGAAGTCATCATACTACCGATCACGGATGCGCTCCAATAAGGAAGAACGAGCGACTGTGCAAGCTAACACACGGCTGGGCTCAGAAATATTCAACCTCACGAACTGATTGGACAAAGCCTAAACATCCAAAGCAAGCGGTCTTTCACCGACTGGAATATAAGCAAGACTACCCATACTGACTGACTTCCTACTCAAAGCATCAGCCACCACATTGGCCTTTCCCGGATGATATAAGATGGTGATATCGTAGTCCTTTAATAGCTCCAACCACCTTCTCTGCCTCAAATTTAGCTCCTTCTGCTTGAACAAATACTACAGACTCTTGTGATCCGTGAACACCTCACATGCCACGCCATATAGATAATGCCTCCAAATCTTCAATGCGTGAACGATGGCTGCTAACTCCAAATCATAAACCGGATAGTTCTTCTCATAAATCTTCAACTGTCGTGAAGCATAGGCAATGACCTTGCCATCCTACATCAACATCGCACCAAGTCCAATACGAGATGCATCACAATAAACTGTATAAGGCCCTGAACCTATGGGCAAATCCAACACTGGTGCCGTAGTCAGAACTATCTTGAGCCTCTGAAAGCTCACCTCGCACTCGTCCGACCGCCTGAACTAGGCACCCTTCTGGGTCAACCTGGTTATCGGAGCTGCGATAGATGAAAACTCCTCCACAAACCGACGATAGTAGTCTGTCACTCCCAAGAAACTCTGGATCTCTGTAGCTGATGCTGGTCTAGTCCAGTTCTTGACAGCTTTAATCTTCTTTGGATCAACCTGAATACCCTCTGCTGATACAACATGGCCCAAGAATACACTAAACTCAGCCAGAACTCACACTTCGAAAACTTAGCATACAACCGACTATCCCTCAAAGTTTGAAGAACCACTCTAAGATGCTGCTCGAGCTCCTCCCAGCTACTGGAATAGATCAAAATATCATCAATGAAGACTATCACGAACGAATCCAAGTAAGGCCAGAACACTCGGTTCATAAAATCCATAAAAGTTGCTGGGGTATTTATCAACCTGAATGACATCACCAGGAACTCATAATACTCATACCGATTGCGGAAAGCTATCTTAGGGATATCGTATGCCCTAATCCTCAACTGATGGTAGCTAGATCTCAAGTCAATCTTCGAAAATACCTTGGTACCCTGAAGCTGATCAAACAAATCATCAATCCTCGGCAACGGATACTTATTCCTTATTGTAACCTTGTTCAACTGCCGATAATCAATACACATTCTCATCGATCCGTCCTTCTTCTTAACATACAACACCGACACACCCCAAGGTGAAACACTAGGTCTAATGAAACCTTTTTCAAGCAAGTCTTGCAACTACTCCTTCAACTCTTTCAACTCAGGCAGGGCAATATGATACAACGGGATAGAAATGGGCTGAGTGCCCGGAGCCAAATCAATGTAAAAGTCAATATTCCAGTCGGGTGGCATACCCGGTAAGTCTGAAGGGAATACCTCAGGAAACTCATGAACAACGGGCACAAAATCAATAGAAGGAACCTCAACACTAGAGTCACGAACATAAGCCAAATAGGCCAAACACCCATTTTCGACCATACGCCGAGCCTTCATATATGAGATAACACTGCGGGTAGAATGACCATGAGTCCATCTCCACTCTAAATGAGGTAAACCCGGCAAGGCTAAGGTCACAATCTTGGCATAACAATCCAAGATAGCATGATAAGGTGATAGCCAGTCCATCCCCAATATGACATCGAAATCAACTATGTCTAGAAGAAGCAAATCTACACGAGTCTCAAGACCCCTAATCATAACTATACATGAACGATGGACTCGATCTACCACAATAGAATCACCTACCGGTGTAGACACATAAATAGAAGCACTCAAAGAATCACTAGGCATGACCAGATATGGTACAAAAAATATGACACATAGGAGTACGTAGATCCCGAATCAAATAAAACTGAAGCATCTCTGATACAAACCAGAATAATACATGTGATAACTGCATCGGAAGCCTCAACCTCGGGCCTGGCTGGAAGAGCATAACATCGGGGTTGGGCCCCACCACCCTGAACTACATTTCTAGGATGGCCTGCTACTGGCTGGCCTCCACATCTAGCGGCCTGAGCTCTACCTCTAATACCTCTACCTCTATCTCTAGCACATCTACCCCCACCTCTAGCTGGCTGGGTGGGCTGTGGAACACTCGGTACCTGAACCATAGCACAAGAACCCTGATGTTGAGAGCTACTCGGTGCTCGAGGGCAAAACCTAGCAATGTGACCCATATCACCACAAGTGTAACAAGCCCTAGGCTGCTGAGACTGCTGACCCTGATGACCTGAATGACCACCCCAAAAAATCTGAAGCGGCGGTGCACTGATAGGAGCTGGTGGTACACTATAGGACTGTTGATCAGAAAACTACAAATAGGAACCACGACCACCTGAAGCACTGTGAGAAACCTGAAGTGCTGATTGAAAAGGCCTAGGAGGATGGCCTCTACCATACGAATCTATGCCTCCAGACGAGGTACCACTGAATCTCCCTTAATGACGAGGCCTCTTGTCAGACCCCTGACCACCTCCCTGCGATAGAACCATCTCAACTCTCCTGGCCACATTGGCCGCCTCCTGGAAAGAAATCTCGCTCCTAGTCTCCTTGGCCATCTGAAGTCGAATCGGTTGAATAAGTCCCTCAATAAACCTCCTCACCCTCTCTCTCTCTCTCTCTCTAGGTGGGAAGTATGATAAGAGCATGACGGGCCAAGTCGATGAATCTGGTCTCACACTGAGTAACAGTCATAGAACCCTATTGGAGACGCTCAAACTACCTCCGATAGATCTCTCTCTGAGTAATAGGGAGAAACTTCTTCAGAAATAGCTGAGTAAACTGCTCCCAAGTCAAAGTTGGTAATCTGGATGGTCTAGCCAATCAATAATCTCTCCACCAAGTTTTGGCGAATCCAAACAAGCAAAAAGTAGCAAAATCGACCCCATTGGTCTCCACTATCCCCATGTTCCTGAGAACCTTATGGCAGCTATCTAGATAATCCTGGGGATCCTCATAAGATGCACCACTAAAAGTAGTAGTGAAGAGCTTGGTGAACCTGTCCAACCTCCACAAAGCATCAGCAGATATAGCTGCTTCATCACCGGTCTGAGCTACCACGCCTAGCTGAACTGCTCCAACTGGCTGAACTGCTGGAGTCTGAAACTGGGGAGATACCTGCTCTAGAGTGCGAGTAGCAGGAGTCTGGGATCCTCCTCCAGCCTGAGAGACGGCTGGGGCTATAGAAAGCAAGCCTGCCCCGGTGACACTCTCCATAAGGCCCACTAGACGGTCCAGAGCATCTGGAGTACTAGGGTAGCAATAAACCCCTTTGGGATGTGAGCTGGACCCATCAGAACTGTCTAGGACGGAACCTCATTATCAAAGTCAACCTGAGGCTCCGCCGCTGGTGCCGCTGCTCTGGGCTGAGCTCTGCCCCTACCTCAGCCTCTAGCACAGCCTCGTCCTCGCCCTCTGCCCCTCGTAGGAGCTGCTGCTGGGGGCTCGGGCTGCTGGTCAGTGGATGAGGAAGCGCGTGTTCTCGCCATCTGTGAAAGAACAAAGTAGAAGTTCAATTAGCAATGAGAAACCAAACCGCACGATAAAAAAGAATAAATGTGAAGTTTTTCCTAACTCTGTAGCCTCTGGGGGATAAATACAGACGTCTCCATACCGATCCCTCATACTCTACTAAGCTTGTCTGTGAACTGTGAGACCTATGTAATCTAGAGCTCTGATACCAACTTGTCACGACCCGAATTTTCCACCCTCGGGAGTTGTGATAGCGCCTACTAATTCGAGCTAGGCAAGCCGACTGTTTGAACAAATTACCGTTTTACAAATTTTATATTCTTTAACAATTATAAAGCAATAACGTGTAGACAGCGGAAACTACAATAAGCGAAAAAAAGCAATAAATTATCTGAATATGTATCTAATACAACTGTTTGAGCATCGACTACCCAGAACTGGTGTCATAGTTTCACAGACGATCTAAGAATGCTACATACAAAATCTGGAAGATAAAAGATACACTATTTCTGAACTAAGTAAATGAAACAGGAATAAAGGGATAGAGGGAGATGCCAGGGCCTGCAGGACTACCTTGGATCTCTGCATGGACTAAAGGCAACCACCCAATCTACGGTCCAAAAGCTACCGCTCTGGGATCTGCACACATTGCAGAATGTAGTATCAGCACAACCGACCTCATGTGCTGGTAAGTGCCTAGCCTAACCTCAGCAAAGTAGTGACGAGGCTAGGACTAGACTACCAAATAAACCGGTGCAATTTAACTATATACAGAGGAAAAGAAGAACCGTAATATACAGTCAAGTATGGGAGGGGTAACATGCTGTGGGGGAACTATTATTTTAGAATAGAAAGACAACAGGTAACTAAAAGAAACAACATATCTCAGATATCAAAAATGAATCAGAAATCAATAAGTGCACGACATCATCATTCGTGCTTTTACTCTCGTCCTCACCAAAGCAATCAAGTACTGAAAATGTGCACGGCATCACCCTTCGTGCTTTTACTATCGTCCTCACCAAAGCAATTAAGTAATGAAAAAGTGCATGGCATCACCCTTCGTGCTTTTACTCTCGTCCTCACCATATAATCAATATAATCGGCATGGAATGGTACATCGTGCGACACGACATCACTATTCGTGTTTTACACTCTTTCCTCACAAATCATACACGGCAACGCTCTTCGTGCTTTAACAATCTCTCACCAAAACAATACACAGCATCACCTTTCGTGCTTTAACACTCTTCCTCACCCCAACAACAATCACAAACAATAGGGTAAGGGAATAAATAAAATTACAATAAGAATCCCGGCAAGGGAACAATAGTTCAACAATCAAGTCCCGGCAAGGGAACAACATGAAAAGAAACATCAACATCCCGGAAAGGGAGATAACATCAAAAGCAACAATATCCCGGCAAGGGAGTCCACGTAATAATTCTCTTCTTTTTCTCACTTTTACTTCACAACTCACTTCACAGCTTGAGCCAATGCTCCAAAATGTTCAATTACCACTTATACTTTTACATTTCATTGTACAACTTGAGCCAATGCTCCTCAATATTCGAATGTCTCAATTACTTCCGCCAACTTTGCCCAACAATAGAAATCATAATCAAAGCATGAATAATACAATGAAGTCATAATAATCACAATATAAGACTCACGGGCATGCTTGACACCAACATATAGATACTCGCCATTATGCCTATACGCCGTACATGACAAATACCACGTAGCAAATAGGACTCGACTTCTAATCTCCCAAGCTAAGGTTAGACCAAACACTTACCTCGATGCCACGAACACAATTCAAGTCTCTACTATCGCTTTACCTCTTGATTCTACCACCAATTCACTCGTATCTAGCCACAAGTTACTTAATTACATCAATAAATACTAAATGAATCAATTCTAATGCATGAAAATGAGTTTTCTAAAGTTTTTCCCAAAAAATCAAAAATCGCCCCCGACCCATGTGGTCAAAACCCAAGGTCCGAACCAAACCCCGGTTACCCATTCCCCCACGAACTCAAATATATAATTTGTTTTGAAATCGGACCTCAAATTGAGGTCCAAATCCCCAATTTTTGAAAAACCTAGGTTACCCAAAACACCCAATTTCCCCCATAAAAATCATTGATTTTGAGTTGAAATCATGTGAAAAGATGTTAATGATTGAAGAAAACTATTTAGAAATCACTTACAATCGATCAGGAAGAGAAGTTGCCTTTGAAAAATCGCTCTAGAGAGTTTATGTTTTGAGAAGATGTAAAAAATGGTTGAAAATGCGTCTAAGTTATGAACTTACAGGTTGCAGGTATCGCAATTGCGATCAAGGTTCGCAATTGTGAACCCAGGCTCTGATAAGCTTGCATTTACGAAGCAATTTTCGCATTTGCAAAGTCGGAATTGCGAACAAACAGTCGCATTTGCGATGACAGGCCCAAATGGGGAGCATCGCATTTGCGAAGGAAAATCTTGCATTTGCAAGGAGGGGATGACTTGGGCTGTTTCGCATTTGCAACTCAACCTTCGCATTTCCGAGCCAGGCTTCGCAAATGCGAAGCCTGCAGTCTTGCAATGAAACAACTGAAGTCTGCTACTTTCCAAGTCCAAAATCCACTCCATGGCCTATCCAAAACTCACCCGAGCCTTCAGGTCTCCAAACCAAACATGCACACCAACCTAGAAATATCATATGGACTCGCTCGTGCATTCAAATCACTAAAATAACACAACAACTATGAATTTAGCATCAAAATCATGAAATTTCTTAAAAACTTCAAATTTTCCAATTTTCTCAAATATTATCTGATTCACGTCATTTCAAGTCCGTTTCTTACCAAAATTCACAGACTTATCTTAAATCACATAAAAGATCTATACCAGGCACCGGAACCAAAATACGGGCCCAATACCATCAAGTTTTAAACACACTTCATTTCCAAAACTCATAAATAATTCCAGAAAATAATTTTCTTAAAAATTCATTTCTTGGGCTTGGGACCTCGGAATTTGATTCCGGGTATACGCCCAAGTCCCATATTTTCCTAGGGTCCGTTTACCCAAAATATTAACCAAAGTCAACTTAAATCCATTTTAAAGTCAACATTCATCATTGTTCACAGATTTTCACATAATAGCTTTCCGGCTACGCGTCCGGACTATGCACACAAATCGAGGTAATGTCGAAAGAGGTTTTTGAGGCCTCGGAATGCAAAATTTACTTCTAAAACAAGTGATGACATCATCACACTTGGGCTCTTCTTGAGAAAGAGAGCTTGAGTCTAGAAAAATCAGTAGAACAAGAAATTGGGGTGTATTCAAGAGATTGATAGCCTCAATTAAAGGGTTAAACCTAGAGATAGTAATACCCGACTTGAGCCTATATTGCTTGCACAATTTTGACACCCAATTGGTCTTGAGAAAGTCAATTAGGGCAAAGTCACTCAAGCTACCGAGAGGTATAGAGTGAGTAGTTTCTTGCATGGTCTATATTTTAATCCCCAACATAACAACTTTGCCTTAGGCTTTGGAACCCGTCAAGTATTCACCTAGGAGAAAGTCACTTCCCTAGTGCCTCGTTAACCATTTAGAAAACCTTAAAAGCATTCATACTTAGCTTAATTTTGCACATTATTAGTATAAAATTAGAAGTAACAAACAAACAATTATGATTGGAAGTGTAATCAAGAGCACTGCACACTGCTAGTTTAGATAGGAATCCAAATCTCAAACATTCTAGCTCACTGTGGATTCGATCCCGACCTTTTCGGGTAAAAGCTACATAGACCGCTCTTGCCACTTTGTAGTGGTATAGGGTTAGACCCAATCACCTACAACCTATTCAGAAGCAGCCAAAGATCCAAGATGGATAGAAGCAATGAAAGCAAAAATTGATGCTTTATAAAGTAATCATACATGGGTTATAGTTTCTCTTCCTGAAGGCAAAATACCAATAGAGTTTAAATGGATTTAAAAAATAAAGTACAAGGCTACAGGTGAAATTGAGAGGTTTAAAGCCAGATTAGTAGCTAAGGGATACAGTCAAAAGGAACTGATTATCAGGAAACTTTTTCTTCAGTAATTAAAATGAAGACAGTAAGAACAGTACTAGTAGTTGCAACAGGAAAGAAGTGGCATATACACTAAATGGATGTGTATAATGCATTCCTTCAAAGAGATTTATATGATAAAATATACATGGAGTTTTCACAAGGATTTAAGAGCCAAGGGAGAAGAAGCCAGTATGCAGGCTCATCAAATCCTTGTACGGCCTAAAACAAGCTCCAAGACAGTGGAATGAAAAATTGATAGAAGCCATAACAAAGTCTGAATTCAAGCAAAGTCAGTTTGACCACTCCTTGTTTATTAAGAAAACATCTAAATGTACTACTATGGTGTTAGTATATGTTGATGATATGCTTATAACAGGTGATAGTCTGAGTTTGATTGAAGAAACAAAGAGCAGATTGCAACAAGCTTTTAAAATTAAGGATCTGGGTGAGTTAAAGTACTTTCTAGGTATTGAGTTTGCAAGATCAAAACAAGGGATAGTGATGCACCAAAGGAAATATGCACTAGAACTCATTTATGAGCTTGGATTAAGTGTTGCTAAACCCTGTGCAACTCCTTTAGACACTAATGCTAAACTGACAACAAAAGAGTATGATGATCACTGTAAAAATGATAGTCAGTTAGCAAATGAACCTCTTGCTGACACTGACTCATACTAAAGATTGATAGGTAAACTACTCTATCTAACAATGATCAGACCTGATAGTTCATCTAGTTTTCAAACCCTCAATCAATACTTACAACAACCTAAAAGATCTTATATGGAAGCAACTATGAGAGTTGTTAAGTATGTCAAGAATCAACCTGGAAGAGGAATTCTGCTACCAAGCTCAACCAACAATAATATCACAGTTTACTGTGATGCAGACTGGGCAACATGTCCAATTTTCAGAAAATCAGTAACAAGATACTTAATCAAGATTGGAAACTCCCTAGTTGCTTGGAAATCAAAGAAACAAACTACAGTATCTAGGAGCTCTGCAGAGGCTAAATACAGAAGTATTGCAACCACAGTAGCTGAACTCATTTGGCTACAAGAGTTGATGCAGGAAATTGGGATTGAAGTAACTCTACCTATTGAAGTGTACAGTAATAGCAAGGCTGCTATGCAGATTGCAGCCAATCTTGTATACCATGAGAGAACCAAACACATCGAAATAGACTGTCATTTTAAAAGAGAAAGGATAGTGCAAGGTCTGATAGCAACAAGGTACATTCCTAGCAAAGATCAACCAGCAGATATTCTTACCAAGGGTCTCACCAGATTTCAACATGATCATCTAATCTCCAAGCTAGGAGTTCTCAATATTTTTGCACCACCTAGCTTGAGGGGGAGTGTTGAGAAAAGGGTAACTTAAGTGTAAAATAGAAAGGTGCAGAATAGTATTAACTGTCTATGTTAATTAACGGAAAATTAGGATTCCATTAGTTAGTTAATTACCTACCTATATAATGTAAATCAAAAGATTTTCTAACACACGCAATAGATATGATTTCATTTCCTACTACTAACTTCTCTCTCTAACTTCTCTCTCTAACTTCTCTCTAGTTCATCTCTTACTAACTCTTCTTCATCCCTAGGGTTCAGACCTTGTTAGTTCTCAATTAATTTCAGGAACCCCTCTTCATAGAGGAACATCAAGTCTCTATCATGAAGTCAGTATAACTATAAAACAATTACTTAAAACTTAAATAGAATAACAACAATAACAATAACAATAACAATAATAATAACAATAACAATAACAACAACAATAATAATAATAATAACAATAATAATAATAATAATAATAATAACAATAATAATAATAATAATAATAATAATAATAATAATAATATCACTTGTAGTTTGACCGTGGACACCCGCGATTAGAAACTGAGGAGGAGACAAATAGTGTAGATAACAAGCAAGAACAGGATATTGGATGGAGTTAAATAAAAAAACTAAAGTAAGTTCAAAATATGACTATAATAAGTAATAAGGGTATAACGAAAAAAGGAAATAATTTAAATCCTACCGCATCAAATTAATTAGGTAACATGAATTTAATAATATAATACAATATAACTTAAGAAATAACCAAAACAAACAATATATTTAAACTACATAAAATACAATACAATGGACAACAACCATCCAAACACGCTGTTACTGATCAAGCTTACTGTAATAAAGGGGGTTCTCTTGTTTTCATGGCTTGATGTTTGTTAAATTTGGGCACTACAGGTTTTAATCTATCTATCTACATATTTATTTACTTTTGTCTTTCAATTTCCTTTTCTGTTTCATTAGAATCTTTCATATGTTTCCTTCTTTTTCCCTTAAAATATCAGTACATCAACCCTAAAAAAGAACCTTAGTGGTGACTTAATTTTCTGATGTAGATGTGACATAAAGCTAGTGTTCATTGATTGAGGGATAAGGTTACTTTGTCCCTAAGCTTGTTATCTTTATTTGCATGGAATAACTTGCGTGAAAAAAAAAAGAGCTATTCATTAGTAGTATCCAATTGAAACCACACATCAAAAACTGAGAGAGGATGGAGGAGAGAGCAGATCTGAAACTTGTTGGCACAAAAGAAAGTCTATTTACTCAAAGAATAGTGTGGGCACTTAAGCTAAAAGGCATTGGTTATGAATTCATAGAGCAAGATATTTCTAGCAGGAGTAGTACTCTATTGCTTGTGGAGCTTAATCCAGTTTATAAGAAAGTGCCAGTGATTGTTCATCTTGGGAAACCATTGTCTGAATCGCTTGTTATTCTTGAGTACATTGAAGAAACTTGGCCTCTTAATCCTCTACTCCCTTTGGATCCTTTGAACAGAGCTTCTGCTCGTTTTTGGGCTCGATTTATTGATGGCAAGGTAATTTTCCTTTTAACCATTCTAATTAATACTAGACGTTTATATTATTAGTGTATTTTTACTTGTTATGACAGGTGATTTTTTTTATTTTTCAATATGCTAGTATAACATTTTATAAACAGTTACATATAATTATTGTGGTTTGATCAAATTTGATCTTGATCTTCAATTTTCCAAACAGAGATTTAAAGTTCACTTGAAAATAGGATTTTCTTTTTTCTCATTTATAAATTCACGTACACAGTATAGTAGAAGTTATAATGTAAAGCAGAAGCATAGCTAAAAATGCAGTCATGCATACATATTTTTAGCCACCTATAGGAATTATTAATTATTGAATCTCAAAATATAAGTAGAATGAGAAAAAGTGCTGTATTTTTAAAAAAATATTATCAAGTCTTTTTCCAGTGCCCAGAGAGTTATACTGTTTAACGAAAAGGTAATTAATCATCAATTCAGTTATTTTGACATTTAACTTTGTTTCATGAAAGATCCATATACAAGATGAATCTTTATGGACAAAGTTTTGTCTCTTGGATTCCACCTCCCTAAAATTTAGTTGCTCTATTTATTGAACTTTTGAATACTTGGATGATTCCACATATGTGGCAGTGGGACCTCTTGTATTGCATGCTAATATGAACGTCTAAGACCAATGGACATTAATACTAGGCCACCTAACTTAATTATTGAAATTTATGCCAAGTGGTTAGCAAAATTGATTCACATGAAGCCAAATTTTGTAAACATTGTGCAAAGTATTTATGTTTCAACACTTTAAAAAAGTATTTTTTAACACTTAGATACTTTTTTGTGGAGGAACGGTAAAATTGTCTTTGTGTGATCTATATGTCAGGGGTTATGCTTGCACTAATGTAGACTGTCTACATCACACTCTTGGTATAAGGCCCTTACTGCCTAGATATATGTTAGCTTCTTTTAATCAGCAAAATTGAAAGGACTCTTAAGTAGCAGTTTAGTCTTTCTATTGAGCAAGCTTTGGTTACACAGAAATGAAATTCAAAAAAAAAAAAAAAAAAAAAAAATTGTTTTCATGTTTGATGCAGTTCTATGAAGCAGCAAAAAAGGCATTTTTCTCCTCAGGAGAAACTAAAGCAGAGGGGGTTGAATCAGTGGCAGAGGGATTACTGCTTCTTGAAAGACAGATAACTGGGAAAAAGTTCTTCGGTGGTGAGAAAATAGGGTATGTTGACATAGTAGTTGGTTGGATTGCTTATTGGTTCCAATATGTAGAAGAAGTTGGTGAATTCAAAGCAATGGATTCTAAAAAATACCCTTTTCTTGATGCATGGATCAAGACTTTCATTCAAGTTCCTATTATTCAACAAAGCCTTCCTACTCCTGAGGCTGTGAAAGCTGTTTTCAAAGGGTTCAAAGATGCAGCCTTGGCTGCTGCAAATTGAAAAATGGAAAGATCATGGGTGTGTTTGGTATGACGGAAGTATACAATTTTTTATATAAATTTTTGAATTGACAACAAATATTAAATGGCAACCTGAAGGAGGATAATTTATGTGTTTTACTTATTGATCAAGCTTTGCTCTATTAAAGTGAGTTGTGTTCTTTGCTTCATTGCCGTGATAATTGAATAACAATATTATCCTCATTATCTTTTGACATGTCAACAGGGATGCTCTGCTTTAACTAGGTTGTAGCACTTTCTTTGATAGAAAAATTTACTATGGATTTGTTAGTTCGAGAAAAAGAATAAAAAGCGTTTTACCCTATGAGAATTAACTAGTATTAGATGAAATGATTAAATTAAATGACTCATATAAAAATAAAATTTCATATCATTATAAGCCGAATCAAAGATTCCTACGGACGTAAACTACTAGGAAATTCATAGATAGAAACTAAAACTAAAATAACTACAACTAGAATTTAATGAACTTTAAAGATATTAACCTAAAGAATACGAATACGTCACACTTTAATTCATGTATTGATCAATGGTCGATATTCTTAATTCTTCTCTCCATTGTCGTCTCCTTTAGGTGGAGATGGAATTGGTGGATACATGTATGGCCATGAACGATGATAAGGCCGTGGATAGGGAAAATTATGATGGAAACCTCCAGGTATTGGAGGATGAACGAATGTCCATGGATGAGGATGTAGCCATGGATGAGGATGAATCCATGGATGTGGATGAAACCATGGATGGTGCCAATCTAATTCTTTATTTTGTGTATTAGCCGCACCTTCATGTGAGGACGAATCAGATATCTCTGTCGCAAAACATAGGTTGACAAGTAGGAAAATGCAAAGGAGGAAAGTGACAAGGCAAGATGATAAACTTCTCTTGGCCATGACTAATACTATACTTCCTCCGTTCCAATTTATGTGAACCTATTTGACTGGGCACGAAGTTTAAGAAAAAATGAAGATTTTTGTAATTTATGGTCTTAAACAAGTCAAAAAGGGGCCAGAGTATTTGTGTGGTTATAAAAGTTTCTCATTAAGGGTAGAATTGTAAGTTTAAGCTAAATTGTTTCCAAATTTAAAAAGGGATCATTCTTTTTTAAACGGACCAAAAATGAAATAGGTTCACGTAAACTGGAACGGGGGAGTAGAAATCTTGCACTCTAATTAAGATGGAATATGAAGGTTTCTACTTTAATTTATAGGGTTGTCAAGTTTACCTATTACATAGATGGTGCGATTTGATAATTTAAGTTTATCGAATACATTATCTTTCTTACTAATGTCAATCGTAATTCTCAAGTACTGAAGTTTGTAGTACAAACAGTGTTCTTAAAATACCTGGATAAGTAGCTAGAGTTTGGCTTGAAAATATCTCCGTACTAGCTACTCTCATGAACTCATGGCGTGAGGGGAAGTTTTTTTATACATGAGGGAAAATATTGGCTTAAATTTTTTACAGAAACCAAATAATTTCTTAGAGTATTTGGGTCGAGCAGCTTTAGTTAAAAGCTGAAATTCAAAATAAAAACATTAAGAAATATTATTCTATTTAATTTGGAAAATGACACTGTATAACGGTTGTAAAAATAATAGCCGAAAAATGTATAAAATTTGTATAATTTTTGTATATATATATACATTACAACAACAACAACAACAACAAATCCAATATAACCCTACAGGTGGGGTCTGGAGAGGGTAGTGTGTATGCAAACCTTACCACTACCTAGAGAGGTAGAGAGGCTGTTTCCAATAACAAACCAAATATATATACATTATTAATGTTATATACAAAAATTCTACAAATTTTATACACTTTCGGATAGTTATTGATGCGGGCTAAATGTGATAATACCCTAGACGTGCATGTGTTGTTTACAATATACGTACTTGGTGACACAAACACAGTACTAGTTTCTTAAATATTATAGTAGACTATATACAAAAAAGTGGTAGAAATGAGAGTGCGAAGGGCGGTGTCTATTTCAGACAACCAGTTCGGGTTCATGCCGGGGCATTCTACCACAGAAACTATCTACCTTATTAGGAGGACGGTGAAACAGTATAGGGATAGGAAGAAAGATCTCCACATGGTGTTTATTGATCTGGAGAAAGCGTACGACAAGGTTCCTAGGGAGGTTCTATGGAGTTGCTTGGAGGTGAAAGGGGTGTCGATTGCCTACATTAAGGTGATCAAAGACATGTATGATGGATCTAAGACTAGGGTTAGGACAATATGAGGCGATTCTGAGCATTTTTCGATTGTTATGGGGTTGCACCAAGGGTCTGCGCTTAGCCCATTCCTATTTGCCCTGGTGATGGATGCACTGACTCATCATATTCAAGGGGATGTGCCATGGTGTATGCTATTTGCTGATGACATAGTTCTAATTGATGAGATGCGAGGCGGCGTCAACGAGAGGCTGGAGGTTTGGAGACAGGCCCTTGAGTCTAAGGGTTTCAAGTTGAGCAGGACTAAGACGGAATACCTAGAGTGCAAGTTCAGTGTCGAGTAGACGGAAGCGGGGGTGGACGTGAGGCTTGACTCCCAAGTCATTCCTAAGAGGAGTAGTTTCAAGTACCTTGGGTCGGTTAATGGAGATTGGGGATATCGACGAGGATGTCACACACCACATAGGGGTGGGGTGGATGAAGTGGAGGTTAGCGCTGCGAGTCCTGTGTGACAAGAAAGTGCCACCAATACTAAAAGATAAGTTTTATAAAGCAGTGGTTAGGCCTGCCATGTTGTACAGGACCGAGTGTTGGCCGGTTAAGAACTCACATATCCAGAAGGTGAAAGTAGCAGAGTTGAGGATGATGAGGTGGATGTGCGGGCATACTAAGATGGATAAGATTAGGAATGAAGTTATTCGGGAGAAGGTGGGCGTTGCCTCCGTGGAGGACAAGATGAGGGAAGCAAGACTCAGATGGTTCGGGCATATTTAGAGGAGGAGCACTGATGCTCCGGTGAGGAGATGTGAGCAACTAGTTGTGGTGGGCAGGAGGAGAGGGATAGGACGGTCCAAGAAGTATTGGGGAGAGGTGATCAGGCCGGAAAACTCTTCGTGTTTCCAGTCAAAGAGGGGCAGCTGTAAGCACGTGATTTTTGACCCTCCCCGAGAATTTTCACATTTTTAGCGTGAATATGTGAAATTGGGTCTAGTATAGCTATTTTAACTATTTTACTTTATTTCGTTGCAAAAAGAAAAATCACAAAAAATATATATATAATTTTAGTTTATGTATTTCTCATAAACTTGAAAAATACAAAAAAAAAATTGTACTTTATTTTGGTACTTTATATAAATTCGAAAATTACAAAAAAAATATAGTTCTATTAATGTTTGCAGTCATTATAATTTTGAAAAAAATACAAAAAAATATTACTTCATATTTTTGTCTTTATTAAAGAACGAAAATTACAAAAATATAGTTTTATTAATATTTTATAGTCATTTTAACTTTGAAAATACAAAAAAATATTACTTCATATTTTATCTTAATATTTACGAAAATTACAAAAAATGGTTTTATTAATATTTTATAGTCGTTTTAACTTTGAAAAAATACAAAAATAGTACTTCATATTTTATCTTAATATTTACGAAAATTACAAAAATAGTTTTATTAATATTTTGTAGCTATTTTAAAACCTTAAAAATATTTAAAAAAAAGATATAGTTTTGTTAAATACTAGTCTTATTTTCGGTAGTTATTTTGCTTACATAGGACTAGTTAAGCAACGTGTTCCTATTTCTCGGGTCCGGGCAAAAGAATAATATTCGGGTTCAAACTACCCGGTTTTAGGCCTAATTTTCGGACCTAGCCCATAATAACCGTGTCCAGGACACGTGGGGAACCCCACCACGCGTGGGGAACATATGCCTTGAACCCCACCACGCATGGGCTCATTTTTCGGGGCAAACCATGTCAAATACACGGACTACACATTTGACAAAGAGAGGGATTTTGGATTTTTTGGGTCAGAAAAAAAAAACGAAAAAGAGAAAGACTACTGTTGGTCTTTCTTCTTCAAAAGAAGAAAGAGAAAAAAACCTACAAAAAGAACAAACGAACAGGAGGGACTCGATTTTTTTTCCGGACCCCCCCCCCCCCCCCCCGAGCACCGGACCAACACCCCCACGCTCGAACACCCCCTCGTCACCACTGTTCGCCACCTTCTTCCTCATCGTTACGACCACCAGTCCAAAACCAACAACCCGTCAGCCACCTTCCTCGTCGGAACTCCATCGTCGACCCCGTCCAAACACCCAGCAAAACCCAGCAGCCATCGTCGACCACTATACACGACGACCTCCGTCGTTACTGTCCCCAACCCACTGTCCAAGCGCCAAACCCTCATCCTCTCACCTTTACCATCATCGCCACACGAACGACCCTCCATAGCTGCTCCTTTCCTCATCTCCAACGACCCCTTACGTTGCAGCTTCACGCAACAGTTGCTGCGTCGAAATACAGCAGCTGTTGCTGCGTCGCTGCATTGCTGAGTAGCTCAGTCGTTGCTTCAGTCCGGTGAGGTTGTTTTGTTCGTCGAGGTCCGGCGCGTCGAGTTTGTTCGGTGAAGTCGATGTTGAGGTTTGGTCCATGGCTCTATGCGTTTCTGTTTATTCAGGTTAGTAAGCCTCGATGTATTGGATTAAAGAAATTTTACGTTCAATGTTTGAAGTTGCAATATATCAATTGATATGATAATTTTCTGCTTATGTTTCACCGTATGCATTTTAGTTCATTTTTGTGTTATGTTATTATTGATTACTTGATGTCATTTGATTTAGTTGTATTAGTAGTCCCAAGATTAGTATTGTTATTATTTACGTTCAAGGTGTTATGTTATTATTGTCTTAGTTTATTTGGACAAAATTAGTATTAGTACATGTTGTTGCTACGCCCGAAACACTCATTCGCTTAACTTCTTTTATCAAATCTTGACAAGTTATGAGATTGTAGTTGTGAAGAAGCCGTAAGGTTTAGCATTGTTAAAGGCGTGAAAATGGCATCCTTTAAAAATAAATAAATAATTATAAAAAAATGAATAAAAAAATAATAATAAAATAAATAAAATGAGACGAGCCTCGCCGGAAAAAATGTACAGATTGCGGAGCCCTCACAAAATATATGTATTAAATACTTAGATTCTGGGATGAGCCGTTTAACAAATTTCACGGCCCTCCCCAAAAATAATAATGCGCTAGTTGCTTTAGGCGCGCCTTTAATAATGTTATCTCCCTAAACTCGGGTGCACATTTATGTGACCCAAATCCAAATCTCAACGGAGTCGAAATATGTCTCTAGTCACGGGCGCATTGATTGTGGCGTGGCCCGAGATGCATTTCCATGACGTTGCAAATTCTTTTTTTAAAAATAAGAATGAGATGAGCCTCGCCGAATCAAAATACAAATTGCGGGGCCCTCAGTAAATACTTGTTTTAAATTACTTAGAATTCGGAAGGACCATTTAGCGAATTTCACGGTCTTCCCAAAATAATAACGCGATAGTCTCTTTAGGCGCGTGTTTAATATTTTATTTTCTTAAGCCTGGGTGTGCATTTCATGCGACCCGAATCCAAATCCCAAAACATCAAATAAAACGTGTTCCGGATTGTGGGTGCATTTCATGTGACGCAGTCCAAAGACGTGTTTTAAGCGATGTTCACATTTCTTTTAAAAAACAATAATAATAAAGCGGTTAAAAGATAAATTTGCACATAAGTTCATATTTGTATAAAATCAGATAATCAAGCCGAATATAACAGTTGAGCGACCGTGCTAGAACCACGGAACTCGGGAATGCCTAACACCTTCTCCCGGGTTAACATAATTCCTTATCCGGATTTCTGGTACGCAGACTGTAATATGGAGTCATTCTTTTCCTCGATTCGGGATTAAAATTGGTGACTTGGGACACCCTAAATCTCCCAAGTGGCGACTCTGAAATAATTAAACCAATCCCGTTTCGATTGTCCTTTAATTGGAAAAAACTCCCCCTCGCGCCTCGCGGGTGCGGAAAAAGGAGGTGTGACAGCTCTGGCGACTCTGCTGGGGACAAACCCAGAACCACTGGTTCAGGGTTAGAAATTCGAGCTTAGATAAATTGTTATATTTGGCTTTATCTGATTTTTTACATGTTTTGAGCCTAATGTGCTAAATGTTGCTTTTACCGCTTTGATATTATGTGAACTGTATATAAACTGTGCCGAAACCCATATCCTTTCTGAGTCTTCTAAATCATGAAGAAGGGTGTACTTCGTACGACTTCTTTTCTGTATAGTGTCAAATCCCAATTTAGAACGAGGTTCGGACAAGTTGCTAAGCCGGTGAAGCTTCTGTATTCCCGGTACGCTGCCCCCCTCGGCTCGAGCTGTCCGCTCGGGTAAGCCAGGTCTAGAACAAACACCCAGGTCTGAACCTAGTATAACAAAGCCACATGCCGGATCCCTAGTAGGAACGTTTATTTGCATCATGTGCATTTGACTTAGGGGACTCAACACAGGGGTTGGGTCCGTCTAGGACAAGCAACCTGAAAATAATAGACAATCTTTCGGCATCCTATGTGCTACATGTTGTATTTAGTCAAGGGCGTATGGGTCATTTGGTCATTTCCAGCATGATGTTATTTTAATCAAAGCATGGGGAACATTTGTGGAACCCAAGAAGCCTTGGAATTCCCTATGTCCCCCACGCTTGCTTTTTGGGAAAACACATGGGGAACATTTGTGGAATCCAAGAAGTCTTGGAATTCCCATATGTCCCCCACGCTTCATATGTTGGGAAAAGCGCATGGGGAGCATTTGCGGAATCCAAGAAGTCTTGAAAATCGTTATGTCTCCCATGCCACATTTTTGAAAGAAATAATAAATATAAAAAAAAAATTACAAATAAAACAAAGCGTGAAAATTCAAAAAGATTTTGTATGTTTTCATTATTTTCCACATATTAAAAAATAAATCGTGAAAAAGAGGAGAAAAATGACAGTGTAGAGATGTAACTACTCATTTTTAGAGAAAAATCAATGTTCGAGTAGTATCGAAACTCTGCCGAAATTTTGAGAAAATGAAAATGAATGTCTTATTAGTTTGTTATATTAAAAGCAAAGGAAAAATAGAGAAAAAATCATCATTGTTCTGTCTTGTTTTTAAAAAAATATAGAAAAGAAAATAGTTTGTTTTGCCATAAAAAAAAAGGGTTTTGTTTTAAAATGGGTTTTATTTATTTATCTGTTTATGAAAATGTCAAAATAAAAATAAAAATAATAAAATAAAAAGAGTTGGGCGTTGAAAGTAGTTTTACTATTTGTTGCAAATATATAATATAAAAAAAAAACAAAAAAAAAACAAATCCGAAAATATTTTGATTCTTCTTTCAAAAATTGAAAAGAAAATTCAAAGTTAAAAAAAAAACATTTTAGAAGCATTTCTTATATTAAAAGTAAAATTCCGAAAAATATTTTCTTCTTTTCTTTAGAATAAAAAAAAAACAAAAATTCAAAAAAAATATTAGTCTTTCTTTTAAAAAGAAAATCAATCAAAAAATAATATTTCCTTGCTTCTTTTAAAGTAGTTCTTTTAAACGAAAATTCAACAAAAAAAAGTTAGTTCATCTGCTTATTATTATTTGCCTACTTATTCTTATTGACCCGAACTACGCGGGTTTGATTCTCACCGGATGTGAGATACGTAGGCAACCCTCATCGGGTCCAACCCCACCTTCTCAAAAAAAAAGTAGAAGAAGGAATGTTTTATGTTTTTCGTTAATTTGTTTGGTTGTTATGGTTTTTCGTTAATTCGTTTGTTTGTTATAAATGAAGAATAATAGAATAATAGTCTATTTGATTGTTGTGAAAATAATAATAAAAAAAACAAATATAGAAAATGGAAAAGGGTCCTCTCAAAAATAGTTTATTTGCCCGAACTACGCGGGTTTGATTCTCACCGGATGTGAGATACGTAGGCAACCCTCATCGGGTCCAACCCCACCTTTTGCTAAAAAAGCCAAAAACAAACAAATAATGAAAAACATGTCGAATTTTAAAAGAGTCGTAAATAAGTCAGGTGATGTTGTTTTGTCATAAATAGCCGAATGTTCCCGAAAGGGACGCCGAAAGGCTGACTTTGCGTAAACAGCCACCTTTTTGGGTCATTTTTTTTAAAAGATTTGGTCCAGTTGACCCACACAGCCTCAAAAATCTTCGTCTCCGCGACGTTGAAAGGTCGTGCTTGCAATATTGAGTTTTCTAATTTGAAAAACGACAAAAGAGTCATAAATAAGTCAGGTGATGCTGTTTTGTAATAAATAGCCGAATGTTCCCGAAAGGGACGCCGGAAGGCTGACTTTGCATAAATAGCCACCTTCGGGTCATGTTTAGAATTTTTGGTCCAAGTTGACCCACACAGCCTTATAAATCTTCGTCCCCGAGGCGCTGAAGGGCCGTGTTTACAACGCCAAGTCTTTTATTGTAATTTGAAAAGAAAAAAAATCAAAGAGTCAGCGGTCATGTGAATACCGCCTTTTGTCATAATAAGCCGAGCCAGCTTCGGCCGCATCTTAAACCGTTCTTGCCGAAATAGCCTTAGAGTATCTTTCAGTTGTCGAAAGGTTATTTTCGTAAAAGAATGGACAAGTTTGTAAAGTGTCGAAATAATCCTCCCCGGCCTCAAAATTCATGTGAAATTTGGAAGGGGCCACATTTGCAAAAAATAACCATTTGGTTGCATTTGCCGAACAGAGAAAGGGAGCTGAAATTTTGTTTTTGAGTCTACCAATCTTTTGATTAGAACATGCGGGTTGTTTGATTTTCAAGTTTGTAGGTCATCTTCAAACCTTTGAAACCCAGTTTGTTCTAATATGAAAAAATGTTTAGTATTGTTTATCTTTTAGTGGTCCGAACTACGCAAGGTCTGATTCATGCGGGGTCATGATACGTAGGCAATCTCCATAAGATTCGACCACACACACAAAAAAATGAATATAAATATATATATATATATATATATATATATATATATATATATATATATATATATATATATATATATATTGATAATAATAAGGACCGACTGAGTCCATTCTAACATATTTGGTTTTGAATTGTGAAGAAAGTTGAGGTGGTTGGTTTGTGCCTCAAAGAAAATGACAACTAACGTCGAAGTTGTTACAAGTGCTCCAGAGACTCAGAGTGGGAAGGTTCCTCGTCATGAGTCACAATTTGCGACACAACAAGAGCAGTACCACTCTCCTGAGTACCACTCGTACTCGTTTGATCTTGCTGCAAAAACTGAGAAGCCTTCCCGAAAGATGGTACAGGAAGAAATGACCCGAAGAGTGAAAAGCTTAGAACAATGGTTGGAAAACATGCAAGGGTTGGCAGGCCAAAAGAGTGTTGCCTTCAAAGATCTATGTATATTCCCCGATGTCCACTTGCCGCCTGGTTTCAAGACTCCAAAATTTGAAAAGTACGATGGACATGGAGATCCCATAGCCCACCTGAAAAGGTATTGCAATCAACTGAGAGGGGCAGGAAGAAATGAAAAATTGTTGATGGCTTATTTTGTGGAAAGCCTTACGGGAGTAGCCTCCGAATGGTTTATGGATCAAGACACGTCTCGCTGGTATGTCTGGGATGACATGGCACAGGCCTTTGTCAGACAGTTCCAATACAACATCGACATTCCCCCAGACCGCATTTCCCTTTCAAACCTGAAGAAGAAACCAAGTGAAAGTTTCAGGGAATATGCCATAAAATGGAGAGAGCAAGCAGCTCGAGTTAAGCCACCCATGGATGACCACGAGCTAATTACTGTCTTCCTTCAAGCGCAAGAGCCAGATTACTTTCAAAACATGGTGTCCGCAGTTGGCAAAACCTTCTCGGAAGCAATCAAAATTGGAGAAATGGTAGAGAATGGTCTTAAGACAGGCAAAATTATAAGTCAAGCTGTTCTTAAAGCCGCAACTCAGGCTGTCCGGGTTGAGTCAGATAATCTTAGCGACGCAAATGAGGAGATTGAAGAAATCATGATGACATCAGGGTCTAGAAGTGGTCCCAGAAGAACATCTCGAAGGTATGAGCAGCCTCCTCAAATTTTCCATGGCTCCCCTGAGCAGTATTATCCACCTCAGGACGCTCAATACTCTATCGCTCCACCTCAGTATGTTGTCCAGCCACCAAAACATCCCAGGAGGCGAGCACGAGCATCACAAAATCTCCAGAAGTCTCCACAAAATTTTCAGGTACCTTATAACCCACAGCTAAGCCAGTGGTATAAAGGGGAACAAAGGTTGAAAGATAATTTTACACCAATAGGAGAGTCCTATGAAAGCTTATTTGAGAAATTAAGGAATCATGACATGATTGCACCTATTCCTCCAAATCGTGTGGACCCACGTGCAAGAAGCTTTGACCCTTCTAAAAGGTGTGAATACCATTCCAATGTCCAGGGGCACAATGTTGAAAGCTGTCGGGATTTGAAAAGAGAAATAGAAAGAATGATCCAAGAAGGGCGGATTGTGATCAATAACAGTGACATGGAGCACTCGAACCCTATCGAGAACTTGTTGACAGAGGGTGACGATGTTGAAGCGGGTAATGGTCTTGGCAGTATCGATGCAAAGCTCATTGGCTAAGATGCCAATTTTTTTTGGGAGGACGCTTCGTTCCTTGGTCAGCAAGAGAGAAGCTTGTGGTGGCTTATTTTGCGGTCATTTCTGTTGTTCGGATTATTAGGATTGTAATTCGGATTTGTTTTGTGTCAATGTCTTTCCGCGTATCTTTCCGTTTTGTCATAGTGGTTTGTTTAAGTTTTGTCCAAGTTGTTTAGGATTTTATTCCGGTTTGCTTTGTTTTTAAAACCATTTGTTCAGTCCAAGGCAAAAAATTCAGTCTTTGATTATTCCCAGTCATCTTTCTGTTTAGTCATTATGTCATTCTTATTCAGCACCGATTCTAGTGACATGACATGCGCACACAGTTTGGGCCTAGTCTTTAAAGTTAATCATAAAACCCCAGAAAGGCGATCAAACCATTTAAAGAAAATAAGGACGGTTTGAGATTATTTGGAGCCCGAGTCATGTGGAACTGGGGCAAGTTAAACACAAAGAAAACCGTTAAAGAAAGATTCGCCTAAATTGGCATGGGGGTCGTTCATAATAATGAGAATAAGAGTGTCTCCCAACGGTGTTTTAGAAGTGACATATGAACAAACAGATGTTGAATATAATTGTCAAGTCCGGCACCATCGGAAGAGACTATAAATCTATTGTTTAATTGTATTGTTTGCACTTGGCATGTGTTGAAGACTGGAATGATGAAGGCATTTTGTTCTGCTACCCAAATACTTTATCCTTCGTTAGCCCTTTGAGCCTTATTTATTTTCTTTCATACCCCTCGTTCGGAATTAGTAGCAACGAATAAAATACAAGCATGGCAGGTAAGAGAAAAGAAAGAAAAGAAAACAACAAAATGGAAAAAGAAGAATAAAAGAAAAAGAGAGAAAGAAAAAAACGACAAAAAGAAAGGAGCAATGAGAAAGGAAAAGAAGAAAGAAAAGAAAAGTGATAACAAAAAAAAAAAAGTCAAATGGAAAAGAGGAATTGGGAACTACGTTTGACCTGATTCCTCAAAGAGGATACGTAGGCGCTTCACGGCTCGGTCATAGTTTTGAAAAATGAAAAAAAAAATTAAAATATCCCTAAGCAAGAAACTGGGGCAGATGTTGCGTTTGATGTAAATAAATCTAATTCCGAAGGTTGTAATTAATAACCCAAAATTAATGCATTTTTGAGCCTTTTATACCCTTTCTTTCTAGCCTATCCAAAACCCACATTACGGTCCAAAGAAAGACCTTCTGATCAGTTTTCAAAAATGCCAAGTCAGACAAATGAAGAGTCTTACCGGCGAACATAACATTCTGTTCCATAGCAGAAAGGACTCTAATCTCCAACAGAAAGAGTCATACCAGAAACACTCCAAAATCCCCAGCTGGAGAGTGATACAAATGAGAGAGTCTTATCGGTGAAAACCTTCACAGGCACCATAAGGCGATGAAAGCTGAGAGAAAAGCCAAAAATGAGAGAGACTTGATAGTGAAAACCCTTCGGGCACTGCAAGTCGAATGAGATTAAGAATCAGATGGGGAATCACCAATTGAGGATCTTGAAAGATGATTGACGGTAAAGGATAGGCCCCATATGCATGTCATGGCCATTAGAGTCGGTATCTGCGTTTGATAGGTTTTTATTTATAGTTTCTTTTGTAAAAAAGAGTCATCGTTTCCTTTGTCTTTTGTTTTGTATCTTTTATCTTTCTCCTTTCATAAAATAAAAGACAAAAATTTCCCCAATAGAGTCTGTCCGGTCAGAACAAGTATGAAATGACTTCAAAATATGCCATCAGCTTTCCAAGATGAGATCTGACTAGTATATCCAAATGGTATAGTCAGTGAGGAACAAGCGCGAGGCCAGTGTCAAAAAAGATATCCCCAGCAAAGGGAATTGACAAAAGGATTGACGAGCGTCAAGAGAGATATCCTTGTCAAACCCAAGGTTATAAACCTCAAAGGCCAAGGCCCATGAACAGAGCAAGGAGAGCAGTGAGCATGATTTGGCGAAATCCATACTAGACTAAAAGGTCGGGAAAATGCCAGTTTCCGAGCTATGCCACAAAAGAATAGGGATATCTCCAGCAGGAAGGGATTATCCCCAGCACATAATATCATCCTCAACAAGTTGTGGAACACAGAGCAAGGAGGGAGAAAGGGAGAACCATCCCAGCAGGAGTATCGTAGCCAACCACCATGTTTTAAACTAACAAATTTTGTTTGATTTGAAACAAGTAAAGGAAATGGCATTGATGCAGAAGCGCATGCCACAAGGGATATTATCAAACTGGGGCAGAAAATTTTCCTTCCATTTAGAAAATTTTCTGGAAGTCAGGTACCCTCAGCTGATAACATTTTACCCCCCAACAGGTAAGTAAATCAAGGGAGGTAGTCTTTGAAGGAAGAAGCTATGCAAAAACAAAACAAAAAAAGGGAATTAAAAAAAAGAATAAAAAAGATAATAATAAAAAATGTGGAAGGTAGAAAAGGAAAGTTCATCCCAATCCCTAGAAAGTATTCGAGGTAAGACATTTTCAAGTCTTAAGGATATGTCGGGTTCATCCGCCCTCAAATAGGATCTGTCGGGTTCATCCGCCCTCAAATAGGATATGTCGGGTTCATCCGCCCTCAAATAGGATCTGTCGGGTTCATCCGCCCTCAAATAGGATCTGTTGGGTTCATCCGCCCTCAAATAGGATCTGTTGGGTTAATCCGCCCTCAAATAGGATCTGTCGGGTTCATCCGCCCTCAAATAGGATATGTTGGGTTCATCCGCCCTCAAATAGGATCTGTTGGGTTAATCCGCCCTCAAATAGGATCTGTCGGGTTCATCCGCCCTCAAATAGGATCTGTTGGGTTAATCCGCCCTCAAATAGGATCTGTCGGGTTCATCCGCCCTCAAATAGGATCTGTCGGGTTCATCCGCCCTCAAATAGGATCTATTGGGTTAATCCGCCCTCAAATAGGATCTGTCGGGTTCATCCGCCCTCAAATAGGATATGTCGGGTTCATCCGCCCTCAAATAGGATCTGTCGGGTTCATCCGCCCTCAAATAGGATATGTCGGGTTCATCCGCCCTCAAATAGGATCTGTTGGGTTCATCCGCCCTCAAATAGGATCTGTTGGGTTCATCCGCCCTCAAATAGGATATGTTGGGTTCATCCGCCCTCAAATAGGATCTGTTGGGTTAATCCGCCCTCAAATAGGATCTGTCGGGTTCATCCGCCCTCAAATAGGATCTGTCGGGTTCATCCGCCCTCAAATAGGATCTGTCGGGTTCATCCGCCCTCAAATAGGATCTGTCGGGTTCATCCGCCCTCAAATAGGATATGTCGGGTTCATCCGCCCTCAAATAGGATCTGTCGGGTTCATCCGCCCTCAAATAGGATATGTTGGGTTCATCCGCCCTCAAATAGGATCTGTCGGGTTCATCCGCCCTCAAATAGGATATGTTGGGTTCATCCGCCCTCAAATAGGATATGTTGGGTTCATCCGCCCTAAATAGGATGTGTCGGGTTCTTCCGCCCTCAAATAGTATATGTTCAGTCTTTTTATTTCAAGTGTTGAAATTGGGAGCCCGCCCAGATAATAGAGGCATACATTCCACGTCTTTACCCATAGGAGATGCATTTCCTCCTAAGTTTTAGTTTTACCCATAGGAGATGCATTTCCTCCTAGGTTTGTTTAGTTTCACCCATAGGAGACGCATTTCCTCCTAGGTTTGTTTCAAGTTTCACCCATAGGAGATGCATTTCCTCCTAAGTTCAGTTTTACCATAGGAGACGCACTTCCTAAGTTCAGTTCTACCAATAGGAGACGCACTTCCTAAAGTTTATTGTACCCAATAGGAGACGCACTTCCTAAGATCAGTTCTACCAATAGGAGACGCACTTCCTAAAGTTTATTGTACCCAATAGGAGACGCACTTCCTAAGTTTAGTTTACCATAGGAGACGCACTTCCTAAAGTTCAGTTCTACCAATAGGAGACGCACTTCCTAAGTTTATTGCACCCAATAGGAGACGTACGTCCTAAGCAAGTTTTTACCAGTAGGAGACGCACTTCCTAAGAATAGTTCACCAATAGGAGACGCACTTCCTAAAGTTTAGTTTCACCCAGTAGGAGACGCACTTCCTAAGAACAGTTATCCCCAATAGGAGACGCACTTCCTAAGTTTATTGTACCCACAGGAGACACACTTCCTCAAAGTTAAGTTTACCCATAGGAGATGCATTTCCTCCTAAGTTGTTTTTGAAGAAAAAAAAAATAAAAAAAAAAAAAAAAGAATGACCTAGTCTGATGAACCTTCTCCTAGGATCAAAATCTTAGTCTGACGAATTTTTCTCCTAAGATAGAGACCTAGTCTGACGAACCTTCTCCTAGGATCAAAATCTTAGTCTGATGAATCTTTCTCCTAAGATAACCAAAAAAAAAAACAAAATGACCTAGTCTGACGAACCTTCTCCTAGGATCAAAATCTTAGTCTGACGAATTTTTCTCCTAAGATAGAGACCTAGTCTGACGAACCTTCTCCTAGGATCCAAATCTTAGTCTGATGAATTTTTCTCCTAAGATACAAAAAACAAAAATGACCTAGTCTGATGAACCTTCTCCTAGGATTAAAATCTTAGTCTGATGAATCTTTCTCCTAAGATACAAAAAACAAAAATGACCTAGTTTGATGAACCTTCTCCTAGGATCAAAATCTTAGTCTGATGAATCTTTCTCCTAAGATACAAATAAAAATGACCTAGTCTGATGAACCTTCTCCTAGGATCAAAATCTTAGTCTGACGAATTTTTCTCCTAAGATAGAGACCTAGTCTGACGAACCTTCTCCTAGGATCAAAATCTTAGTCTGATGAATCTTTCTCCTAAGATACAAATAAAAATGACCTAGTCTGATGAACTTTCTCCTAGGATCAAAATCTTAGTCCGATGAATTTTTCTCCTAAGATAGAGACCTAGTCTGACGAACCTTCTCCTAGGATCCAAATCTTAGTCTGATGAATCTTTCTCCTAAGATACAAAAAACAAAAATGACCTAGCCTGATGAACCTTCTCCTAGGATCAAAATCTTAGTCTGATGAATCTTTCTCCTAAGATACAAAAACAAAAATGACCTAGTCTGATGAACCTTCTCCTAGGATCAAAATCTTAGTCTGATGAATCTTTCTCCTAAGATACCAAAAAGAAAAGACCTAGTCCGATGAACCTTCTCCTAGGATCAAAATCTTAGTCTGACGAATTTTTCTCCTAAGATAGAGACCTAGTCTGACGAACCTTCTCCTAGGATCCAAATCTTAGTCTGATGAATCTTTCTCCTAAGATACAAAAAACAAAAATGACCTAGCCTGATGAACCTTCTCCTAGGATCAAAATCTTAGTCTGATGAATCTTTCTCCTAAGATACAAAAAACAAAAATGACCTAGTCTGATGAACCTTCTCCTAGGATCAAAATCTTAGTCTGATGAATCTTTCTCCTAAGATACCAAAAAGAAAAGACCTAGTCCGATGAACCTTCTCCTAGGATCAAAATCTTAGTCTGACGAATTTTTCTCCTAAGATAGAGACCTAGTCTGACGAACCTTCTCCTAGGATCAAAATCTTAGTCTGATGAATCTTTCTCCTAAGATACCAAAAAAAAAGGGAAAAGAAAAAAAAACGTTTGAAAAAAAATAGTCATTTTCCTAAAGCCAGGCGCCCACCTGTATAACGAGAGGAATACATTTCAGTCCTTACATTCCAAGCAATTGAAGTTAGGCGCCCACCTGTATAACAAGGGAATACATCCTAATCTAGTGTTTGGTTCACTCTCAGCACTGCATTAGTAGTATCAGTGGGCTACGATTTTGCTAACGACTCACAAACCTTCCCAGTGCAAACCGGGTTAGGAAATTTTGTTTGTTTTGTTTGTTTTGATTGACAGGGGCCTGCCTATAGAGCAGAAGATTGTTATATGTCAAAGATTGAAGAAGTTAGGGGTCCACCTGTAGAACAGCGGGATCGTTCTAAGTCAAGCCGTAACCCATTGGAAGGCAGAAGGCTACAACAAAAATCCCCAGCACTCAATCCAAGATAGAAGCAACAAGAAGCTCGCCCCAAGAATGCGAGTCAACAGTCTGAGAGGGTCAACAAAAGCTAGTCACAAAAACAAAAAAAAAAAAAAAGAAAAAAGAAGAAAAATGAATGAATCCAAAGCACGGAAGTGGAGAACAGATGTGATCTGCTCAAGAACTAGCGCCTACAACTAGCAAGTATCAAGGTTCAAATCCAAAGTCTGTATGAAGCACCATTCAAGACTCAAGACCAAGTTTCAGAAGACTTAAGAGATAGGGATCCTTGTAACTAGTAGCTGATAGGCTTAGTTAGTCTTTTTCAGTTTTCATTTTTGTTGTAATGATAGGACCGCGGACCGGAACCTCAACGGAACGGCACCTCGATCGGCTCTCCACCTCGGTACCCTCTACCATCTCTCTCATTCCCGAACTACACGTGGCCTGATTCCTGTATAACCAAGGATATGTAGGTAGCTCAGATACCAGGGCTCGGTCACATTCCCTCCCTTTCCTTAAGTGTAGTCCGTCCAAGTAATGGTCGGGTCAAAAACACGTCTAGTCGTTCTTTGTCGGAAAACTCTTCGTGTTTCCAGTCAAAGAGGGGCAGCTGTAAGCACATGATTTTTGACCCTCCCCGAGAATTTTCACATTTTTAGCGTGAATATGTGAAATTGGGTCTAGTATAGCTATTTTAACTATTTTACTTTATTTCGTTGCAAAAAGAAAAATCACAAAAAATATATATATAATTTTAGTTTATGTATTTCTCATAAACTTGAAAAATACAAAAAAAAATTGTACTTTATTTTGGTACTTTATATAAATTCGAAAATTACAAAAAAATATAGTTCTATTAATGTTTGCAGTCATTATAATTTTGAAAAATACAAAAAAATATTACTTCATATTTTTGTCTTTATTAAAGAACGAAAATTACAAAAATATAGTTTTATTAATATTCTATAGTCATTTTAACTTTGAAAATACAAAAAAATATTACTTCATATTTTATATTAATATTTACGAAAATTACAAAAAATGGTTTTATTAATATTTTATAGTCGTTTTAACTTTGAAAAAATACAAAAATAGTACTTCATATTTTATCTTAATATTTACGAAAATTACAAAAATAGTTTTATTAATATTTTGTAGCTATTTTAAAACCTTAAAAATATTTTAAAAAAAAAGATATAGTTTTGTTAAATACTAGTCTTATTTTCGGTAGTTATTTTGCTTACATAGGACTAGTTAAGCAACGTGTTCCTATTTCTCGGGTCCGGGCAAAAGAATAATATTCGGGTTCAAACTACCCGGTTTTAGGCATAATTTTCGGACCTAGCCCATAATAACCGTGTCCAGGACACGTGGGGAACCCCACCACGCGTGGGGAACATATGCCTTGAACCCCACCACGCGTGGGCTCATTTTTCGGGGCAAACCATGTCAAATACACGGACTACACATTTGACAAAGAGAGGGATTTTGGATTTTTTGGGTCAGAAAAAAAAAACGAAAAAGAGAAAGACTATTGTTGGTCTTTCTTCTTCAAAAGAAGAAAGAGAAAAAAACCTACAAAAAGAACAAACGAACAGGAGGGACATCAACATCCTCCTCCTCCCAAACACCACCCCGAGCACCGGACCAACACCCCCACGCTCGAACACCCCCTCGTCACCACTGTTCGCCACCTTCTTCCTCATCGTTACGACCACCAGTCCAAAACCAACAACCCGTCAGCCACCTTCCTCGTCGGAACTCCATCGTCGACCCCGTCCAAACACCCAGCAAAACCCAGCAGCCATCGTCGACCACTATACGCGACGACCTCCGTCGTTACTGTCCCCAACCCACTGTCCAAGCGCCAAACCCTCCTCCTCTCACCTTCACCATCATCGCCACACGAACGACCCTCCATAGCTTCTCCTTTCCTCATCTCCAACGACCCCTTACGTTGCAGCTTCACGCAACAGTTGTTGCGTCGAAATACAGCAGTTGTTGCTGCGTCGCTGCATTGCTGAGTAGCTCAGTCGTTGCTTCAGTCCGGTGAGGTTGTTTTGTTCGTCGAGGTTCGGCGCGTCGAGTTTGTTCGGTGAAGTCGATGTTGAGGTTTGGTCCATGGCTCTATGCGTTTCTGTTTATTCAGGTTAGTAAGCCTCGATGTATTGGATTAAAGAAATTTTACGTTCAATGTTTGAAGTTGCAATATATCAATTGATATGATAATTTTCTGCTTATGTTTCACCGTATGCATTTTAGTTCATTTTTGTGTTATGTTATTATTGATTACTTGATGTCATTTGATTTAGTTGTATTAGTAGTCCCAAGATTAGTATTGTTATTATTTACGTTCAAGGTGTTATGTTATTATTGTCTTAGTTTATTTGGACAAAATTAGTATTAGTACATGTTGTTGCTACGCCCGAAACACTCATTCGCTTAACTTCTTTTATCAAATCTTGACAAGTTATGAGATTGTAGTTGTGAAGAAGCCGTAAGGTTTAGCATTGTTAAAGGCGTGAAAATGGCATCCTTTAAAAATAAATAAATAATTATAAAAAAAAATGAATAAAAAAATAATAATAAAATAAATAAAATGAGACGAGCCTCGCCGGAAAAAATGTACAGATTGCGGAGCCCTCACAAAATATATGTATTAAATACTTAGATTCCGGGATGAGCCGTTTAACAAATTTCACGGCCCTCCCCAAAAATAATAATGCGCTAGTTGCTTTAGGCGCGCCTTTAATAATGTTATCTCCCTAAACTCGGGTGCACATTTATGTGACCCAAATCCAAATCTCAACGGAGTCGAAATATGTCTCTAGTCACGGGCGCATTGATTGTGGCGTGGCCCGAGATGCATTTCCATGACGTTGCAAATTCTTTTTTTAAAAATAAGAATGAGATGAGCCTCGCCGAATCAAAATACAAATTGCGGGGCCCTCAGTAAATACTTGTTTTAAATTACTTAGAATTCGGAAGGACCATTTAGCGAATTTTACGGTCTTCCCAAAATAATAACGCGATAGTCTCTTTAGGCGCGTGTTTAATATTTTATTTTCTTAAGCCTGGGTGTGCATTTCATGCGACCCGAATCCAAATCCCAAAACATCAAATAAAACGTGTTCCGGATTGTGGGTGCATTTCATGTGACGCAGTCCAAAGACGTGTTTTAAGCGATGTTCACATTTCTTTTAAAAAACAATAATAATAAAGCGGTTAAAAGATAAATTTGCACATAAGTTCATATTTGTATAAAATCAGATAATCAAGCCGAATATAACAGTTGAGCGACCGTGCTAGAACCACGGAACTCGGGAATGCCTAACACCTTCTCCCGGGTTAACAGAATTCCTTATCCGGATTTCTGGTACGCAGACTGTAATATGGAGTCATTCTTTTCCTCGATTCGGGATTAAAATTGGTGACTTGGGACACCCTAAATCTCCCAAGTGGCGACTCTGAAATAATTAAACCAATCCCGTTTCGATTGTCCTTTAATTAGAAAAAACTCCCTTGCACCCCATCGGGTGCGGAAAAAGGAGGTGTGACACTACTCCTGTTGGAGAATCTCTATTAGCTGAATATGTTAGGAGGTAGTTGTGAATATTTCTTCGGCGCATCAGAGTGAGACTTGTCAGTTAGGTTTTAGTCTTAGGATGTTAGTGTCACACCTCCTTTTTCCGGCACCGCGAGGTGCGTAGGGAGTTTTTTCCAATTAAAGGACAGTCGAAACGGGATTGGTTTAATTATTTCAGAGTCGCCACTTGGGAGATTTAGGGTGTCCCAAGTCACCAATTTTAATCCCGAATCGAGGAAAAGAATGACTCTATATTACAGTCTGCGTACCAGAAATCCAGATAAGGAATTCTGTTAACCCGGGAGAAGGTGTTAGGCATTCCCGAGTTCCGTGGTTCTAGCACGGTCGCTCAACTGTTATATTCGGCTTATTTATCTGATTTTTAATACAATTATGAACCATGTGCAAATTTTATCTTTTACCGCTTTATTATTATAATTATTATTTTTTAGGAATGTGAACATCGCTTAAAACATATCTTTGGATTGTGTCACATGAAATGCACCCACAATACGAAACATATTTTATTTGATGTTTTAGGATTTAGATTTGGGTCGCATGAAATGCGCATCCGAGTTTAAGAAGGTAAAATTAATTAAATCGCGCCTAAAGAGTTTAACGCGTCATTATCTTTGGGGAAGGAAGTGAAATTCACTAAACAATCCATCCCAAATTCTAAGTAATTTTTTTTTAATAATTAAATAAATAAATGAGATTGGAGAATCCTATACATTTGTATTATTTACATCTATTTATTTTTAGCGAAATCCTTTAATAATATCCTTTAATGACTACCTTTTTATTATTACTAAGTTTTTTTTTTATAAATATAAAATCAATATCTACATTCTTGAAAATGACATATTAAATAGAAGAGAAAAACAAATATTAGCAGAAAGTAATAAAATTATAATCATAGATACAACATGGAATTATTGAAAAGTAAAAAAATAAAAAAAAACTAATTATCCCATAGTTGGATTAAAATTCAAATTATTAGTAAGACTTAAGCTTATTGAAACTAATTATTTACAAATACTGAAAATTGAAAGAAATAAAAATAAAAACTTGAGTACTAAATCATATTTCTAAAAAATTAAACAATTTAACATTAACTAACTTTGTTTTAATTCATCATGTCCTAATACTTGTTTGCAAACTAATTCATGTTATAACTGAAATTGACTACATGATTCAGATTAACTTATCGTTGACGAAAAAACCTTATGAATAAGGAACTTAGTTAATTTTTGCCAAACTGATTCAATAACGTCATTTTTACGTTATTTCTTCTATTTTTTTTATTAAACAATTTTAATTAATAATCAGGTTTAAATATATTTCCTAATAATCTGGTAAAGACGTTATTTAATATTTCGCTATAATATGCCTAGTGATGCCGATGACAGTGATTTACGGAATAATAATACATGAATAACCTAAATACAATACAAAAAATTAAATTAAACTAAATTAAAAATTTAACACTCCATTCTTCATTTCAGCTTACAAAATGCCAAAATTACAGTTGTGTACCTGATATTGTCAATATAAGAAGAAGAAAGTCAGCAACGTAATACGTAACACAGCAACAGCAACAATAACCAGCAATAACCAGTCAACGAAAATCCCAGTGACAGCTTTGAAAAATTCAAAATAAAATCCAGGAATGCCGAAAATAACGGACAGAAACCAAGGGAAATTTTCAGATTTTTGACAGGCTAGTTAATCTTCAACCCTTAATTTCTACACCTGTATACCAGAATATTTATCAGGTGTGTACTACTTTCTCTTCTAATTTTCAATTTTTTTTCTTTGTATGTTTTTCTTTTCTTGAGAGTTTCAATTTTTTTTTTCGGAATAAATGTTCAGCTTTTTTTTTTCAATCTTTTTTTTTCTGTCTGTATTTCTTCTCCCCCCTCTTGTGTTCAAGACTTCACATATATATATCCCATCCCATAAATCAATTAAAATCAATCCCTTTCTCTACCAAACCCATTATCTTCCCACTCATCCCCATTACATTAAATAAATATATCACACCACCCCATTATATTTTGTCCCCCATGCCTTATTTAAAATAATACAAGATTCCCCTTTAATTTAAATCTTGTCCCCCCTTTATATTAAATAATCATATCACAACCCACCCCATTTCATTTTGTCCCCCATGCTTCCAAATAAACAATTACAAAAATGTACAATTCCTAAACTACCCCTTCCGACCTTACTGAAATTACCAAACTACCCCTGAACGTATTACAAATTTACCAAACTACCCATCAGGTATAACACATCAATTAATCAAACTTAACCAAAATATAGACAATATGATCAATTTCTAACAATGTTCAAACAACAATATGAACACGGATGAACATCATAACAACAATATCATATGAACATGATTTTAACAACATTTCAACAACAAATCTCATGAACACAAATTGAACAACCAAGAACAACTAAAATTTGATTGAACAATATTTTAGCAACAAACAATCCTATTTTCGGATTCAACACCAACAACAAACAAAGTATGAAGATTTCTAAATTCAATCATATTGAACTTAAAATCAACTCTAACAACATTACAACAAACAATTCTTATAGTAAACTTAAACAAGATTATGAGACAAATAAAAAAAATAATCATAAGTGATAAACAAGAAATCAAACTATACAAAATTCGGATTCAAGATCATCTAAACAAAGTATGAACATGAGTGAATCTATTTTAACACAACAAACATGACGGATTAAACGATTAAATCAATATATTCCTTTAACACAACTAAATTCTTTAAACAAATAACAAGATCGACGAAGAAACAATTATTAACTTAAACTTGAACTTAACAATTACTAACAATTTCTAACAATTCATAAACACATGAAACAAATTGAAGAAATAGTTAATTAAATTTCAATTTGAATCTAACAAACAACAAACTAACAAATATTCACTTAAACAATAATACAAACATGAAATAAACATGAAAACAACTAATTAATCGTTTATTTGAAATCTGAAAAATTAATTTAACAAAACATATGAACAAACTAAAAAAAATTAATTCAAACGATAGACATGAACAAAACAAACATTTGCCGTTTTTAGATTCGAGAAATATCAAAACAAAATACGGATAAAATAAAACTCAAAATCTACCAACCGGATTGAAACGAAGGTGTACGGACTGTTTTGACAGACCTCGATCAAAGCTTGACCAAACGACGACGAACATGAACAAATGAAGCCGCGCCGAAGCAGCAACAGTAGTTGACGCGGCAGAAACGGAGGAAGTAACATCGCTTCACCGTAGAGCTGTTCGACGCACCTGTGCGTGCTCGTCCATGGCGGAGAAGCAGCAGCTCGGAGGAGAAGAAACAGCAGCAAAACGAGCTGAAGAAGCATGGACGCCTCTGGTCGTTTGGACGTGACGACGACGAAGATAACAACGAAGCTATACGCGGCCAGCAGTTCACGTAGCTCGCGACTAGCTATATCGCGTGACAGCAATAGCTCATGCCTGGGCGGTAACCTGGCGACTGGGTTCGTCTGGGATTCTGTCCGGCGATGAGGTCATCCAACAGATGGTCGTTCATGGAACGCAAGGGGGAGGAAGAAGAAGAAAAAAAAAACAGCAGCGATGGAGTTTTCTTGAGGTCGTTTATGGAGTTTGAGGTCGTTCATCAGTTCATGGGAGGTCATCTTGGAGGTGTTTGGTGAGTGTGTGTGTGAGTGTGATGTGGGGATAAAGGGAATGGGAGAGGGGCAGCCATGGTTGGAATGGAGTTTTGAGGAAGAAGAAGGAGAAATGGGGGGGGGGGCGGATGCTTAGGCATTTTTAGGGTTTTTCTTTTTTTTTTTTTTTGTTTTATTTTGTTTGTAAAATAATAGGGGTGTTGGGTTATGGACTGGGTCGACCCAGTTCGAAATGGACTGGGTCGTAGGGAAGATTGGGCCATTTTTTGGGCCTGTGGCTTGAAGTTTGAAGAAGAGGCCTAATTCCGACTTTCTTTATATTTTCGCTCTCTTTTCTTCTTTTATTTTTCTAAAACTAAATTATAAAAATACTTAAACTATTATTAAGAACTAAATTAATCGCAAATTAACTCCTAATAATAATTAACGCACAATTAAGTATTAATTAAGCATAAAATTGTATATTTGGTCATTAAATGCTAAAAATGCAAACGATGCCTATTTTTGTAATTTTTAATTTTTTGTAAACAAATTTAATTAGTAACAATTATAGAATTAAATCCTACATGCAAATGTGACATATTTTTGTATTTTTTATTAATTTAGCAAATAAACATGCATAAACAAATACAAATAATTATTCAAAATGTCACAAAATATCACAAAATGGCACACCAAGAAAATTCATTTTATTTTTTGAATTTTTTGGGAGTAATTCTCATATAGGGCAAAAATCACGTGCTTACAGCTGCCCCTCTTTGCCCGGATACACGAAGGGTTTTCGTGCAAAGATAAAGCGAGCGATTTTTTGCCCATCCGAGTACTCCGTGTGAAGCATTTTTTGAAAAAGATTTTGACCGAACCTTTGCTTCAAAGGTTTCCTACATATCCTGGGCTAAACAGGAATCAGGTCAATGTAGTTCGGGAAGTCTTGGTAGCTGGGACTACCATGGGACTGCAAAGTTACTGCTGTTGCATGCTACTTTTACTGTTTGCTGACCTCCTTATTACACCATGCTAAAAAAATAAGAAGCTAGACTAAGCTAGAAATTACAGAATCTTATCTGTTTTCCCCCTTGCTCCGGTTGCCTTGCTTTTTGTCGGTTTGTGTTTCCTCTGGTGCCTTTTTACCAAGACTTCTGGCCCTTGGTTTTTTTTTTTTTTTTTTTTTTAAATACCAGTTTTCGTCATTTTGTTCGGTCCGCTGGGGACATGGCTTTCTTCATTAAGCTTTTTGGTTGTTCCTCTTGGGACACGATTTTCTTCATCAGATTCATCAAGACGCGTCTTTTCTTTCTTTTGACTCATGCGCTTGAATTTGCGCTGGGACTTCTTGTTGCCACCTTCTGCCTTCCGGTGTTGGGATTTTTATTGTTTCCTGCTGGGGATTCTTGTTGTAACCTTCTGCCTTCCGGTGGGGTTACTGACTTCAAAATCTGCAGTATAAGACTGAAAAGTATTCCTCTCGTTATACAGGTGGGCGCCTGGACATGAAATGAAAATGTATACCCGCAGTATACTGGTGGGCGACCTGGAAATGGAAAAATGAAATGTATGCCCGCATTATACTGGTGGGCGACCTGGAAATGGAAAACTGAAATGTATGCCCGCATAATACTGGTGGGCGACCTAGAATATGGAATGAACAGACAAAATGTATTCCCTCATTATACTGGTGGGCGACCTAGAACTGAAATGTATTCCCGCATTATACTGGGGGGCGACCTAGAACTTAAATGTATTCCCGCATTTTACTGGTGGGCGACCTAGAACTTAAATATATTCCCGCATTTTACTGGTGGGCGACCTAGAACTGAAAAGTATTCCCGCATTATACTGGTGGGCGACCTAGAACATGAAATGAAAACATAAATGCATACCCGCATTATACTGGTGGGTGACCTAGAACAGAAATGAAAAGACAGAAATGTATTCCCGCATTATACTGGTGGGCGACCTAGAACTTAAAAGTATTCCCGCATTATACTGGTGGGCGACCTAGAACTTAAATGTATTCCCGCATTTTACTGGTGGGCGACCTAGAACTTAAAAGTATTCCCGCATTATACTGGTGGGCGACCTAGAACTTAAATGTATTCCCGCATTTTACTGGTGGGCGACCTAGAACTTAAATGTATTCCCGCATTATACTGGTGGGCGACCTAGAACTTAAATGTATTCCCGCATTTTACTGGTGGGCGACCTAGAACTTAAATGTATTCCCGCATTTTACTGGTGGGCGACCTAGAACTTAAAAGTATTCCCGCATTATACTGGTGGGCGACCTAGAACTTAAATGTATTCCCGCATTTTACTGGTGGGCGACCTAGAACTGAAAAACTGAAATGTATGCCCGCATTATACTGGTGGGCGACCTAGAACTTAAATGTATTCCCGCATTTTACTGGTGGGTGACCTAGAACTGAAAAGTATTCCCGCATTATACTGGTGGGCGACCTAGAACTGAAAAGTATTCCCGCATTATACTGGTGGGCGACCTAGAACTGAAATGTATTCCCGCATTTTACTGGTGGGCGACCTAGAGCATGAAATGAGAACATAAATGCATACCCGCATTATACTGGTGGGTGACCTAGAACTTAAATGTATTCCCGCATTTTACTGGTGGGTGACCTAGAACTTAAAAGTATTCCCGCATTTTACTGGTGGGCGACCTAGAACTGAAAAGTATTCCCGCATTTTACTGGTGGGCGACCTAGAACTGAAAAGTATTCCCGCATTTTACTGGCGGGCGCCTAATTGGTAAAGAATAATTTGAATTTGTTTCCTCGATTCTCCGAGAAAATTTCCACTTGTGGCAGAAAATTTTATGCCCCAATTCTGGCGATCTTTCTTATGGCGTATCTTTAGGCCATCATCAACACTTTATTTTCCTGTTCAAATCAAAGAAAATTTAGTTAGTTTTTTTTTTTTTTTTTTTTGAAATATGGCGAATGGTCATGTCACTCCTGAAGGGGATGATTGTTCCCTTTCCCTTATTCTTGTTCGGCGTTCTCAAAACTTGTTGGGGATGATGTTATTTGCTGGGGATAACATTCTACTGGGGATGGTTTTTCCATTTATCCCTTCACCATTTTGTATCTCAAAAATTTCTGGAGGTTATTTTGTCGAAGATGAATTTTCCTTTCTTCCCTTCCCCTTCTGTGTTGTCCGACCACCTCGTAGCTTGGTCGATATTCGGTCGAAGTACTCTGGGGATCGTCTTGGAACTTGGCTTACAATTTCCTCAACATGTTTTTTTTCGGCTCTTCCCCGTACTTTCCTTGCCATTTTAGGACAGTATTATTCGGCCTAGCAACCAACGTCTTTTGCCTTATTGCCTTGTCTCTTGCCTGCCCTTTTCACTTTTATGTTGTACCATTTTGGCAACTGGTAGTAAGCTCTGAAAGACCTTCCTTAAAACATAAATTTCTAGAAAAATTCATTTAAACAACAAAATGAAAAGATAGAAAAATGAGAAAATCTTTCTGAACAAAAAAATGAACTTATCTGGGTGATACAACCGATTCCAATGATCATGTTGTGCATTCCGGATTAATCAACCCAGTCTATTTGTGTCGATCAAACTTTCTGATGTCTTCACTTGCTGGGGATAAATAGGTGCCCAATTCTTCGCAAAATACAGATCTTTTCCGTCAATCTATCTTGTCGCCTTATAGTGCCCTTCGCGGGGTTTTCACTAACAAGGCTCTCTCATTTCTCACAACTCCCGTCGCCTTATGGTGCCTGTGAAGGTTTTCACCGATAAGACTCTCTCATTTTGTATTTCTCAGCTTATGTCGCCTTATGGCGCCTGTGAAGGTTTTCGCCGATAAGACTCTCTCATCTTATTTTCTCAGCTTGGGATTGGAGTGTTGCCGATAAGATTTATCTCTGCCGGGAATTCTTTTGGCTAAAAATTCTTTCAATTCATGATCCTCATTCAGTCAGGGACCGATGTTTTATTCTTGGTTTTCATTTGCCTATCTTAACACCTCTCGGATACTGATCGGGAGGTCTTTTTTGGATATCAATATAGGTTTTAGAAGAAAAGGATATAAAATTCAAAATAACTTTGATGGGTAAAGTATTACAACTCTTGGAATCAAACTCTTTTTTTTTTTTTTTTTTTTTTTTAGAAACATAATTTCTGCCCCAGTTTTCTTACTTGGGGATTTTTCTTTTGATTTTTTTTTTTTTTTTTTTTTATTTTATTACCTTATGACCGAGCCGTGAGGCGCCTACGTATCCTCTTTGAGGAATCAGGTCGAACGTAGTTCACTGACTCCTTTGTTTTCTTGCGACCTTCAAAAAGTTTTTTTTTTCATACATTTTTTCATTAATGATTCCAAGAGAGGGGTATAAAAAGATAAGTATGGCTCAAAGGGGTAAAGCAAAGGTTAAAAGTGTTTGGATAGAAGAAAGAATTGCCTCCGTCATTTCATTATCCGATAAGCACTAAGTACAAACAAACAAATAAACAACAAAAGAAATTACACATAATATCTTTTGACTGCATCAGAATTGATAGCCATGTCGACGCATCTTCCTTCGACATCCATCAGACGTAAAGCGCCATTGGATAATACTCTGGTCACAATATACGGCCCTTGCCAATTCGGGGCGAACTTGCCTTTTGCCTCAATCTGATGTGGGAGGATCCGTTTCAATACTTGTTGCCCTACTTCAAATTTTCTGGGGCGCACCTTCTTATTGTATGCTCTTGCCATTCTCTTTTGATACAACTGGCCATGACATACTGCTGCCAATCTTTTTTCATCCATTAAACTCAGCTGCTCTAGTCGGGTTTTGACCCATTCATCATCGTCAATCCCGGCCTCAGCGATAATTCGAAGGGAAGGAATTTCAACTTCTGCTGGTATTACTGCTTCGGTTCCGTATACCAACAAATAAGGAGTCGCACCTATTGAAGTACGAACAGTAGTGCGGTATCCTAACAACGCAAATGGTAGCTTTTCATGCCATTGTCTGGATCCTTCAATCATTTTCCTCAATATCTTTTTTATATTTTTGTTGGCTGCCTCAACTGCTCCATTCGCCTTGGGCCGATACGGAGTGGAATTACGGTGTGTAATCTTAAACTGTTCACATACTTCTCTCATCAAGTTGCTGTTAAGATTAGCACCATTGTCCGTGATTATTATATTTGGGATCCCAAATCTACAAATGATATGGGAATGGACGAAATCCACCACTGCCTTCTTGGTTACAGACTTAAAAGTTTTGGCTTCAACCCACTTAGTGAAATAATCGATGGCTACCAGAATGAACCTGTGACCGTTCGAAGCTGCCGGCTCGATAGGCCCAATGACATCCATGCCCCATGCTACAAATGGCCATGGTGCGGACATTGTGTGCAATTCCATTGGTGGAGAATGAATCAGATCTCCGTGTATCTGACACTGATGGCATTTTCGTACGAAACTGATACAATCATGCTCCATAGTGAGCCAATAATATCCCGCTCGCAGAATCTTCTTTGCCAATACATATCCGCTCATATGGGGCCCACAGACTCCAGCATGTACCTCTGTCATCACTATCGTGGCTTGACCTGCATCAATACATCTCAGCAATCCCAGATCTGGGGTTCTTTTGTACAACATTCCTCCACTGAGGAAAAATCCATTTGCCAGTCGTCGAATGGCTCTCTTTTGATCTCCGGTTGCCTGCTCCGGGTATATCCCCATCCTGAGGTATTCCTTGATATCATAAAACCATGGCTCGCCATCCATTTCTTCTTCTATTATGTTGCAGTAGGCATGCTGATCACGAACCTGAATATACAATGGGTCAACATGGATTTTGTCTGGATGGTGCAACATCGATGCTAAAGTGGCCAAAGCATCGGCAACCTCATTGTGAACTCTCGGGATGTGTCTGAACTCCACTGATCGAAATCGCTTGCTCAAATCGTGCAAACATTGTCGGTATGGTATAAGCTTCAAATCCCGTGTTTCCCATTCACCCTGGATCTGATGTACTAGGAGGTCTGAGTCTCCCAAGACCAAGACGTCCTGAACATCCATGTCTGCAGCCAATCGTAGGCCCAAAATACATGCCTCATATTCAGCCATGTTGTTGGTACAATAGAAACGTAGCTGAGCTGTAACAGGATAGTGATGTCCTGTTTCTGAAATAAGTACTGCTCCTACTCCAACTCCTTTTGCATTAGCAGCCCCGTCAAAGAAAAGCTTCCACCCTGGTTTCTCATTAAGTTCTAACTCCTCTATATGTATCACTTCTTCATCTGGAAAATACGTCCTCAAAGGCTCGTATTCTTCATCAATAGGATTCTCAGCCAAGTGATCGGCCAATGCTTGAGCTTTCATGGCCGTCCTCGTCACATAGACAATGTCGAACTCTGTGAGTAATATCTGCCATTTTGCCAATCTTCCTGTGGGCATAGGCTTCTGGAAAATATACTTTAATGGATCCAGACGTGAAATAAGGTAAGTAGTATGTGACGACAGATAATGCTTAAACTTCTGTGCTACCCAAGTTAGAGCACAACATGTTTTCTCAAGTTGAGTGTACTTATTCTCATAGATTGTAAACTTCTTGCTGAGATAATAGATGGCTTGCTCTTTTCTTCCTGTGATGTCGTGTTGACCCAACACGCAACCAAACGAATGATCCAGGACCGTTAGATAAAGGATTAATGGCCTCCCCGACTCAGGTGGAACCAATACAGGTGGATTGGATAAATAACCTTTGATCTGGTCAAATGCCTCCTGACATTCTGCCGTCCATTCTATCGCGGCATCTTTCCTCAGCAATCGAAAGATGGGTTCACAAGTTGTTGTGAGCTGAGCGATGAATCTGCTGATATAGTTCAATCTTCCCAACAGACTCATTACTTCTGTTTTATTCCTTGGTGGCGGCAATTCCTGGATGGATTTGATCTTTGACGGATCCAACTCAATGCCTCGCCGACTGACGATAAATCCTAACAGCTTTCCAGATGGAACACCAAATACA